>NW_028318733.1:0-307500 GCF_062004578.1 Staurois parvus | reverse complement strand
AGCACATTTCAGGTCTCTCTACCGTTAAGAGGATCGCTTTTTACGCATTTGTGTGGCTAATTTTGCTCTCTGTTAGCTAACGTGAATTCCGCTTAGCAAGGACCTAGTCGTCCTAAAATTTTGATTTGTGGGTGAAAGACAAGGGTTTTTCTCTGCTAAAAGCAGCAGAGAGGTGGGTTTGGTTGGCTGGATTTGGTCAAGTTTAAAAATCTTTCAACCAAAAAAATTAAACGGGTATATGTTTTAGCAGGTTAAAAGTTCTGGCATAGTTTAGGTAAGTATTTGCATGTTGTAGGTACTGTGGTAATTGCTTTACCTCCCTCCAGGTGAGGTAATTATTACAGTGCTGAAAGGTTTAGATTAATCGTTAACCGTTGTAAGACCTTTGTGTGCATATAGTCTGTGCAGTGTTTTGTCGGTACTATTGCTCCCAGCAAGCATGCAGCAGTGGGTCTTTTCTGTTACATGCGCATGTTAGTGTGATATGTCGGTTTTTCTATGTCTGCTCTGTGATTGTGCCAAATTGTGTTGTATGTGTACTGTATATTGCTGTGTAATTGTCCAGTGTATGTTTTGTCCAAAAGTCTGTTTTATGTAAGAGGTCAGAGGCAATTTTGAGGCTAGTGTCGCAAGGGTTTTCTTTGCTGGTGGCAACCATTTTGTGACTGCCACATGTCCCTTTGTTTGGCAACCATTTTGTGACTGCCATGTGTTTCTCCACCATTTTGTTTTTTGATCACTTGTGAACGCCGTTTTGCGAGTTTCGCTTTGAGTTTCAGCAATCTCTATGCAATGTGTATGCAATTTTCTATATGCATTTAACCCACATTGTGTTTTAATCCAAATTTTTACAGTTTTTTATTTTATTATTATTATTCCATCGTTGTTATTTCCTTTTGGTTCAAGGGGGGGTTACCCACGAGGGCAGCACATCTAGCTCTGGGTATGCTACCGCCTTTAATCAAAAGCTTGGTTTAAGTTGTTTGCTTTTAGCTTTAAATTTGCGTATTGCCAGATTTCTTGTATAGTGATTGTGTTTTTCTTGTTAAAAGTAGTTCCTTTTTGTAAAGCGGGTTTGTTTAAAGCTGCTGCGTCGCGTGTTTCGCATCGAGCAGACTATTTGTGTAAACGGTTTTAGGCGGTTGCAGCGAAGATCGCGTGTGTAGCCGGATCGTTTAGCAGCTGGTAGGAGCGATTTTCGCGTCAGCAACCGGGGTTATTTTTGGCGCAGTTTTTTGGCTTACCTCTGTGTAATTGTTTTACTGCGAAACGTCCCGTGTTTTTCATAAGGCTCCACTTTTTAAAGGTTTTCCTGTGTGTATTAGAAAAGTTTCTTCTTTACACGATTTTCCGAAAGGTCAGTTAGCAGGTTTCCGGGCAACCAGTGACCCATAAGTAAAAGCAAAGAACCCCTCTTTTGTTTTGACTTGTGTTAGCTACTGTGTGCAGGGAGAGAAAAGCCACTTTCATCATTGTGCGGTGTGGCCTGCCAAACACAGTGGGTGATGAGAACCACATAAATTACGCTGTGCGAGTGGGCGGTCCAGGGAAGTGTAACGCTTAGCCTGGTTACCACAAACACTTCAGGTGGTCAGGATCACATAAATTGCGCTGTGGGAGTGGGGGGTGTGCTCTCAGTCTGACCGCCACTTGATGCGCTTCGGGTGATCTAAAAAATCACATATATTACGCTGTGCTGGGAATGTGGTGGAATCAGGCCTCTCGGTAGGATCCCACCGAGTGCTCCAGGGGGTAAACAGGCACCCGGACGCGGGATATATACCAGTGACTAGTCACGATGGGCAGTAGTCAGTCCATGAAGAGAGAGGAGGAACCAGCCCTCTTCAGGGTGAGGACAGCTGCACAGCTGATGAGGGTGAGTTTGGGGGGGAAGTCTACAGAACCCCTCAAAAGATGGAATAAATGGTCGAAGGGTACCAGATGGGAAATTCCCCGGGAAGGTACATTTGACGCATGGAGGTGGGAAAAATTCATCTCTGAATTTGAACCTCGGATGCAGGCGTCAGAACTAGAGATCGCACAGCTATGGCTTCACAGGTCAATCCAATTAGGGAAGCAAGGCATACAGAAACTGGTGTCTGTCCAGAAGAACCAGCTGATGTATACCTAACCTCCAGAGGGAATAAAACAGGAGGATCCGGTGTCAGAGGTGGAGGAAGCACTTTCAGGGCTGACTCTACTAAGGCAGGCAGGGTCAGGGTCTGCTGGGGTTCCCAAACAACCAACAGTGGCTGAGATAAGTATAACTGCACCTGTCTCTTCTGCTAGTGATGTCACTCTTGACGTACCTTCCGTGTCTTCTGTATCTATGCCTCAGCCTCTACCTCTCCCTTCTCCCTGCTTCACCCCAGCTCCTTCTGTTTCCAACTACGAAGTCTTCTCAACAGCCGATTTGCAGACTATCTGCAAATCAAGGGGTATAGACACCCGGTTAAGAAACAGGGCGGATTGCACCAAAGCGCTATGAGCCACTGATCAGACCCCTGCCCCCCAGCTATACCCTGATCTGAGGGACCTCAAATCTGAAGGTGCAGTAAGCGAGGTGGTTAATCTAAGCCCACTGATGAAGCCGGGCCAGCCCTTGCACTCTTCTCGGACCGAGGCCTATCCAGTCAGGGTGCAGCAATTTGAAGGTCCTCCCAATGCACAGAGGGAGCGGACCCTAGGGGAACGGGTAGTTTGGCATGTCCTCTTCACCCCGGCAGAGATCCGCACTATTCTGGCTGAGCTCCTGGACTCTCGGGTCAATCTGAGAGGATTTGCTTGAATGTTTGGACAAAACCAGTTCAGCTATGGTATGAGCGGGTCAGATTGTGCGCAGATCCTGCGGGCAAAGGTGGGCATGGAAGTGGCCAGTGCAGTGATTGCAGGGTGCTCTATAACCACTCATGAGGAGATGACTTCAGGGGGCAAAGAGTTTTGTGCACAGCTAAAGGCAAAGCTTCCAGAAATGTATGGTGCTACCTCTACTACGGACATGATGAAACTCACTCAGGGTCCTAATGAGGAAAGCACCTGCTTCTGGCGCCGTCTCAAGCAGACGGCACTGGATGCGGATCTGGAAGTTGGACCTGATGCTCCAACTGAATGGGTAAAGGTGACTGCGACACACATTCTGTTGCGGGCCAAATTTTTGGAAGGCATCAATTCTAAAATTCGGGAAAGGCTGGTTCTGGCCCGACCCGAATTTAATGAGATGTCTATCCCTGCTATCCTTTCCACTCTTGCGGCAATAGAGAGGGAAATAAATAGGAGAAAACAGGACAAGGCCAAAGTTCTTGTGTCCCAGACACCACACGAAAAACCAAGGGATCTGGGTCACAGGAAGAATAGGCCCCCTCCCAGGTGTTTCCAGTGCCACCAAACGGGGCACATGAGAAGGAGCTGTTCCCAATTATCTAAAGGTCGGTGGCAGTTCATTCCTGATGAGTCCTCTGCTCCTGCCACCACCATGGTAAGTAACTCCTATGAATCCTCATAGGAAGTTGGCAAATCGGTGTCGGCCCAGATCCATCTTTTTTTCGAGGAATTAAAATATCCCCTCCCTTGCCTCATCGACAGCAGCCAGAACGGTCTTGTGAAAACAGGACATCCAAGGCAAGGTACCCCTCTCAGGGGAAAGACCAAATACGAGGTAGCCCTCCTAACCCCTACTAACCTCACTATCAAACGATGCACTCAGCTTCTATCAACTTAACTCAGCTTCTCTTCTTCCTGTGTTGGAAGACGAGAAGGGGGGGGAGGACAGCAACGACAGTGCTAAATCTTGCAACCCGACTAACAATACTAACACCTCTTCTGCTAACATGTCTTATTTTTCCACTACTAACCTCTCTTCCAAAGGACACAACTGCATTTTTTTGATGGAACTGGAGTCAGCGGCGATCAGCCCGGTGAAGGAAGCGCCACTACCGGAAGCGAAAAATCTTTTTGTCGATGGGTCCAGGTACTACACCCAAGACGGTTATCCACACACTGGTTACGCGGTCACGACGGAAAGTGACGTTGTGGAAAAGGGTTCTTTGAACGCACATATGTCAGCTCAGGAAGCTGAGCTGTGGGCACTGGCCAGGGCATGTGAGTTGCATGAAGGTCAGAGGATTAATGTTTTTACGGATTTGAGGTATGTGTTTGGTATTGCACATGACTTTGGTCCCATCTGGAAAGCAAGGGGATTCCTCACAAGTTCAGGTAAACCGGTGAAGCATGCAGAACTGATTGACAGGTTGTTCATTGCTTTTGGCCTGCCACAGGAGATAGCTGTTCTTAAGGTGAAGGCTCATACTACTGAGACTAGTGCGGAGGCATGTAGAAATGCTTTAGCAGATCGGTCCGCAAAGGCCGGTGCACTGGTTCAGGAAAGGGGGGTTCTGATGCTAGCCATTCCTTCAGAGGTTTCGTTAGACGAATTTAAAAAGCTGCAATCGCAGGCGGGTTTTCAGGAGAAGGCTAGATGGACAGCAGCAGGAGCCTCCCAAGGCTCGAATGACATTTGGTGCCTGAACAAAAGATGGTGTTTGCCAATGTCCCTTTACCCCATGATGGCCCACTTGGCTCATTACCCTGGGCACCAATCTAAGACGGCTATGTGTGCGTTGGTAGACGGGCATTGGATTTCACCTGGGTTCAGTACTGCTGCAGCTACATTTGCAGCTTCTTGCCTAGTTTGTGCCCTACACAACCCTGGCAGAACGGTAGTAACGCCCCAAAGGCACTCACCAAAACCTGAGCGCCCCTTCCAACGCATCCAGATTGATTACATCTCATTACCAAAGAGTGGACCGTACGAATACGCCTTGGCCTGTGTAGATATGTTTTCAGGCTGGCCTGAGGCGTGGCCCGTTACGTGTGCCAACGCTAGTACCACAGCAAAGAAAATCCTGTCTGAGGTTGTGTGCCGCTGGGGTCTATCTGAAACCATCGAGTCCGATAGGGGGTCATACTTCACTGGACAGATCTTTGCAGAGGTATGTAAAGCCCTTCACATCAACCAAGGGCTACACACCCCGTATCACCCTGAGAGTAGCGGTAAGGTTGAACGTCTCAATGGAATCCTTAAATACAGGATCTCTAAAATCATGACCGATACCCAAAAACCTTGGCCTGAGTGTCTCCCCATTGCCCTCTATTCCATCCGGAATGCCCCTCAGCAACCACATGGGCTGTCACCCTACGAGGTGTTGTTTGGGGGGACCTCCCAAAACAGGGTTGTACTTTCCTCAACAGTTGTCGTCTTTGCATTCACAGCTTACAGGTTACGTGCAATCTCTGCAACGGGAGCTGCAGAAGATACACCATCGGGTTCGCTAATCGCTCCCGGATCCAAATGCAATAACGGGTGTTCTTTCTATTGAGCCAGGTGATTGGGTCGTCCTAAAGGAACATCAAAGAACCGGACTCGAGCCACGATTCACGGGACCATACCAAGTCCAGCTGACGACACCTACCTCACTCATGCTCGAGGGACGAGACAACTGGGTGCACGCAAGCCACTGCAAGAAGCTTTTCAGCTACACCAGAGAATGAGGGGTGTCATTTTCCTTTTTCTTTTTGTTTGTATGTCTTACATGTGTGTGAACGGAGGAAAAGACAGCAGATACCCCAACCTTTTATTTAAAATGCATCTGCGATTAGCCAGAACCGCCAACAAAAGCAACTGTTGGGTATGCTCTAAGCCCCCACCCAGTCATCACATGTCTGCAATGGCCGCTGTTCATGCCCTATATGACATCCGTGTCGGCATGAAAAAGCAAGGGACCCCTGGTCAGCCCCCACGTAGACATTTGTCTGTAGAACTTAATGACACATTTTTAGCAGGTAACATCAGTTTCAGTACCAATATTAGCTCTAGCTCCTGTAGGGCCCTCGTCAGTCCATTATGGGTGCCTGGGCAGCTAGGCAGCCCTCAGGTGTGCTTTAACATCAGCTTTGGCTCAGGTAACAAGTTTGTTGGGACTACCACCTGTGAGGGAGGTATAATCTGACTAACCAGACTTCCCTTCTGAGTAACCACACTGACCGACCAGACCACGTTTGTTGGAAGGACGGATGTGATGTGCAGACTGAGGGAGCAATCACCCAGTCTGTGCAACTGTTACGCAGTACCAGAGGCCGAACAAAGAACTCCTCCTGCTCTGCTCTGACAGATCCGTACTATTTTCTGTGTTGTTCGGCAGCCTATAGAACATTTCCCCAGAACGCAAAAGGTTCGTGTGCCCTCATAAAGCTAGTCCCCACATCCTATGTAGTGATGGATCATGAAGAGTTGATGGTTCACAAGAAGGTAGGGATGGCAGGGAGAGTTTGCAGGGAGCTGTTCTTGGAGGGCGACCAGGCATGGGCTTGTTCCCCTCATGGACAGGTTGGGGAATAGAACTTATGAAGCGCCTAAACAATTTTTCTGTCATCGTGGATAGTATGTTTAATGAGACCACAGAGGCTGTCAGAGAAATTGCCCAAGAACAACGGCAGATGGGAATTTTAGTGCTTCAGGAGAAGATGGCCCTTGATTACCTTTTAGCCGCCAAAGGGGGGTTCTGTGAGGTCATCGGAGAGGATTGTTGTACCTGGATAGAAGACACCGATGACAAGGTCCAGGCCCATATGGACAAAGTTAGTGAGCTACAGGGAAGAGCTAGAGCTATAGCTAGTGAGGGTTGGAATCCTTTCAAGGGTTTGGGAGGATTGGGAGATTTCCTGTTCTCCATCGGATCTTGGTTGAAGGAAGTGGGAGTGTATGTCCTGATGCTTCTCTTTTTCCTTTGCCTTTTGTATGCCGCGGTGAGATGTTCCTGTTGCCTCATCAACCGTGCAAGCCAAGCTCGGACAGACGACCACATATCCATGCCCGCTCCTGGGATCCCACTCCAACCACTGATCGGAGGAAGACCTCACCAACCAGCCACCTTCTCTGTGGTTACGTCCTGGCTTCCATCTAATTTATCTCCCTGAAGACCATGTTCTCCAAGACCTCCAAGCAAGCTTCAAGCCTCATCGTTGTTTGTGTCTGCGTTTTGGAAAACAGTCTGGGTCGAGACCAGCCTTGTGTGGCCCCGTCTGCAGGGGCAATTTGAGAATCTGCTGCTGGATCTCCCCGGACCACCGTGGGATCACAAGCCTTATTTATACCACAAGTCTGGTTCCATTTGCCGGAACAGTTTGAAAAAGTTCTGTTTGTGGTTTTTGCAAGAGTCTTCCTGTAGTGAAGGCTCCAACGCTCTTGAGGATCATCGCTTCAATCAAGCCTGTTTGCGTCGAGTCTGCGTCGGATCTTGTTGTTTCAGGTACCCCTTGGAGCTTTATTCTCAGAGACAACTACAGGAACTCTGGTCGTCTTAGACTCTTTAAGGTTTTGAGACTACACCCATCAAGCTGAAGAAGATCAAGAAGGGACACGAGGAGAATATGATAAAACAGGAGAGAATGTCATGGAAATTTTCTATTACAGGTTGTCCTTTAAATGTGTCATATATTAGTGTTATTCATATGTCTCTCGTGTGGCTTAATTAAAGCTCTGAAGGCTGCAATTAGGCCATGCGCATTTACAATGATATATATTACAGTACTCAGCTCGGTAATGGATGAGATGGCAGATTTGCGCTTATAGACCGGCGTGTATGCCACCACGGCATTCGATGCGAATGCCGCCGGTGGTAGGCCGCGGGCCTGTATCCACATGTCAGTAGCATAGTGCCACATGGACTTCGTATGGCCAGGCGCCGGGCAGTGCGAACTCCGCGTGTAGGCCCATGTATATCTCTACAAGCTGCTACCGACCTGAACTGTATCTGGATGGATGTGTTTTAATAAAGATCGTATTGGGCCCATTCAGATACAGACTGACACTGTTTAATCTAGGGGATGCTTGTACAGACAATATACATATACTGCTGGAAGCTGATAGCATGTAAATAATGGGAAACTCGCTCTCCAAAGAGAGCTTACCGGGGGGGGGGGACTGGTTTAACTGGTTTTCAGTATAGGTAAGAAGGAACGTTACACTCCGAGCAGGATGGACATTCTCGTGTATGGACACTCCCTATACATTGTTCTGTGGGAGGGGATTGACCTGACCCCCGTGCAGGGAGGCGTGTGTTTTTGTAAGATAATAAAACAGGAGTCTGGGGTTAGAGCCAGACAGAGTAGATTCAAGCTCCAACCTGGGGAGTATCGTCTGGTGATTCCTGGATCACGGGAGCTCCATTTTCCCCACATCTCAAAAGAGCTAAACCTTTTCACACCAGTTGGAGGCGCAGGAGTCGTGGAGTTAAGCTGCAGTCGCGGTAAGCGAAGTTCGCACAACTTTATGGGGGATTGCTGCGCATCCAATTGTGGGTACTCACGGTAAGGAAAAATTTGTTGAAAGCGAATTTCCAAGACAGTGGGTGGGCCTGACCCCTAAGCTAATCTCCCGTCAGACGCTGATAAAGAAAGTTACCATCCTCGTGAGGAACGAGTCTATTCCAGCATTTGATATTGTGGTGTGGCTGGGGAGATATGGGGAGGTGATGGGGGCCCTGAGTAAAATAGTGGATGAGAGGGGAATATGGACAGGTGGGTGGACAACTACTATCCGCCTAAGGGTGGAGGGTAATGTATTACAGCATATTCCGTCATCCGCCTTCCTAGGGAGGGACCGGCTGATCATCTTTTATGCTGATCAGCCACGGGTATGTCACCGGTGCGGAGGCAAGGGACACTTTGCTGCCACATGCCTGTGATCCGCTGCTCCCTATGCCAGGAGATTGGCCACCTGGCTAGGGACTGCAACATTATCAGATGTAATCTGTGTGGCGTGGTTGGGCATTCATACAGCCAGTGTCCTGAGGCCCTCCGCAACCTCTCTGATAGGGAGTTGGCAGCGGAGTTGGATAGAATGGAGGCTGAGGAGGCAGAGGTGGCGGCAGAAAAAGTTGCCTTGGCCTCAGCAGCATCTGCAGTGAGGGTGGAGGAGGGCCGGCTTGGCCCCACTGCCCCCCTTCCCCCGGTTAAGTCCCCTCCTATTAAGTCTGTTCCCGCTGAGTCTCAGGTGGGCTCCCCAGTTGTTCCAGTCTTTCCTCAGAGGAAAGGGGGCAAGGTGGCAGAGGCAGCCAAAGGGGCTGGGGTGGTAGATTTAAATTCTGGAAGGTCCTCTGTGCCAGCTCCCCGGGTTCTTCTCCCGCTACAGTGGAGTAAAGTGTCCATCAAGAAACCTCAGGGGTCCCGGGGTCCGGTTCAGGGCGGGCAGGATGGGGCTCAGGGGGAGGAAGGGTGGTCGGTGGTAGGAGGGAGACGCAACAAGCCTGTGCTCTCTCCGGCAGGGTCGGATTCTTCTCTGGAGGTGGAGGGACCGGCCTTGGGTAACATGTTTGGGGCTCTGTCAGGGGAGGAGGAGGAGTCAGGTGGCTCCCCTTCCCCGATGGAGGATGAGGAGGAACCCAAAAGAGACCTGGGGACTCTCCAAAAAAAGCTAAGAAGAAGGTTAAGAAATGCCTTTCTCAATTACCTTAATGGCTGTTCCTGCTCCGTTAAAGGTGGCAATGATTAATGTTGCCAGCCTAAAATCTGTAAGTGCTAGAAGTACAGCCTTATTTTTGCTCAGTGATATTGGTGCTGATGTTTTATTTTTGCAGCAGACCAGGCTGGGCAGCCTTGCTGACATACATCTTGCAAAAAGGGAGTGGAGGTGTGACCCCTCCTACTGGTCTCTTGCGGCCGAGCCTTACAGCGGAGTTGCGGTCCTTTTTACCGGCATGGTAACTTGCCGGCAGGTCATTGAGGTGGAGATCGGAAGATGCATGGTCCTTGACGTCCTTTTGAAGGGGCATGAGTTGAGGCTGATTAATATCTATGGGCCTCAGACTAAGTGGGATAGGAAGTGCCTCTTTAAAAAGATTAAACCCTTTCTTTTTACGTCCCGACAGGTTGTCTTTGGAGGTGACTTCAATGCCATCATTAGGCCTAAGGACAGGAAAGGCTTCAAGGACAGGTTGGGATATGATAGCGTTTTTTAAAATGCGATAGTCAGGGAAGCAGGTCTAGTGGACGCCTTGGTTAAGTGCAGCCCGGAAAGCACAGGGTTCACATTTAGGAGAGGCAGAAGTGAGAGTAGGATAGACAGGTTTTTTTTGAAGGAGGACTCTGCCTGCTTGGCACCTGTGTGTCAGGTGGTGGAGTTTTCTGACCACCTTTTGCTTACTATGTCTTTGAACATCTCGGATACTCGACTGAAGGGGAGGGGTGTCTTGAGATTGAATTTGTTTCTGCTGGATGACGAGGATGTTAGACGATCCTTCGAGGACTTTTTTCAGGCTCAGGAGACTGTCCTGGATTTTTGTGACAGTAAGTCAGAATGGTGGGAGCTCACCAAGGTGCGGATTGGCAGGTTTTTCAAGGCCCTAGATAAGCGTAAGCAATTTAATAGATATGTTGCCTACCAGCGGTTAAGGAGGAAACTCGATCGTCTTGTCTCTGAGGGTGGAGATTCTGGGCAATCTCAGAGGTCAAGCTTCTCCTTAGGAAACATCAGTATGATCGGCATGCCTCCTTGGTTCTGGAGAGGGACTATAGGAAGTACCATTCGCCCAACCCTTACCAGAACTGCAAGCAAGGTGTAGCGGTTAAGACGATCACTGGTCTGAAGGACAGTACGGGTTCCCTGACAAAATCCAGGGCAGGGATCCTGGAGGTCTCGAGGGCTTTTTTTGTGGATCTTTTAGGGGAGAAGCACCTCGACCAGACTAAGATGTCGTGCTTCCTGGAATCTACTCCAGGTCTTGAAAATAATGTTCTGCTAACGAGTTTGAAAGGGGAGATTACTGTTGAAGAGGTGACCAAAGCCATTGACAGTCTGGCTATTAAGAAAACTCCTGGGCCGGACGGCTTGACAGCCGAGTTTTTTAAAACCTTTAAATTTTGCTTGGCACCTTGTCTTGTGGAGGTGTTTAACAGCTGTCTTGATGAGGATTTGCTCCTTCCCTCTATTAGAGTCTTGGCGATAATACTCCTGTCAAAGGAAAGGACCCTTCGACTATTGAGAACTGGCGCCCCATTAGCCTTCTCAATGTCGATAGGAAGATTCTGGCCAAGATTCTTTTCTGGAGTTTGTCGTCAGTGGCAGACGGGTTGCTTTCCCGGCATCAGCACTGTTCGGTTCAGGGCAAAAGTACATTCTCAGCAGTGTTAGCTGTCCGGGAGGTCCTGGAGCGCTGCAGGGTTGGGAGGTATTTGCTGACACTGGATCAGGCCAAGGCCTTTGATTGGGTAGATAATGAGTACCTCTGGCGTCTCCTTGACCGTTATGGTCTGGAAGGGAGGTTTATTGGCTGGTTAAAAACCTTATACAAAGGGGCAGAGAGCTTCATGCTGATAAATGGTTGGGTTGGGCAGCCTTTCAGGGTTGGCTCGGGGGTGCGTCAGGGGTGTCCGCTAACCCCTTTGCTTTACGCATTTGCCATCGACCCCTTCATCAGAAGGCTAGATGGCGGGGCTGTGGTGGGGGTGCCGGTGGGCATAACTGGTGAGTCACCTTTGAGGGTTGTAGCCTATGCTGATGATGTTTGTGTTCATCTTCGGGGCGGAAGAGGCGGAGGTGGTGGTCTCGGAGATGGGGCAGTATGCGGAGGCGTCGGGTTCCAAGATTAACCATGACAAATGCAAAGTTTTCTGGATGGGTGGGGAGGGTGAGAACTTCTCACTCCCGGATACCTTCCTGGAGCCCCAGTCTAAGATCAAAGTGCTAGGCATTAAATTTGACCCTGGCGATTACACCAAAGCAAATTGGGAGTCCAGACTGTTAGATGCCGAGGTCAAGGTGAAGTGCTGGAAGGGGTGGCGGCTCTCCTTGAGGGAAAGGGTTGATTTAATAAAGACCTATCTGATTCCAGTCTTTTTGTATGTTAGCTATGTCTGCCTCTTGCCGGAATCTGTCTACACGAGGGTCTACAGCTGTTTCTTCCAGCTGTTGTGGGGGAACAGGCTGAACCTTGTGAAGCAGAATGTTACCTACCTTTCCAGGTGGGAGGGTGGCTTAGGAATTGTCAACCCGGTGGTTTTCTTCTCTGTTATGTTCCTGAAACATAACTTTGGTAAAATGCTGAGTGAGGAGCCGCCTGGATGGGTACGTTTTTTTCAGATGCGGTTTAGACTCTTTCTTGGCAGCTGGGAGAGTGGCGGGCCAGTGAGAAGCCTGAGATTCAAGCACGGTAAGCTCCCTGCTTATGTCGCCCCGAGCTTGAAAATTCTGTGGCGGTGGTGTGTGACGGCGGAGGAGGTCAGATCGCTTCCTGGGAAGCCTCTCAGGGAGAGGGTTGTGGCCACTGCCTTCCATGCACCGCTGGCCTTGAAGGATTGCCCAGGCCATAGTCTGCGGGAGGGATTAAAGTTGATAAACATGGAAAGGATTCCCTTGAAGTTTAGGGACCAGGCCTGGCTCGCGTTTCATGACAGACTATATGTGAGGGGGAACCTGAAGTACTGCTCCGTGGACGACCGTGGTTGTCCGAGAGCGAAGTGTGGGGGTGAGGTGGAGTCTATGGACCACTTCTTACTTCAGTGCCCCTTTAATATAGAGGTGTGCAAACAGGTAGGGAGGGCTCTTGACATCCCTTTTCTACACCACATAACTTATGCGGAGTGGGTATATGGGGCTTTCGAAAGACGTGCGGGTTATGATTTGAGCACTCTTTTTCTAGTCTGTTTAGGGGTCCGTTATTTCACCTGGAATGCACGGTGTCAGGTTTCCCTTCGGCAGAAAGTCCTCCCTGTCATGGTGGTGGTGAATGACATTCTTGGTGAGGTTGGGAAAGTTCGGGTTCTTGAGAAAGACAGGTTGCGGCGTAAGGCCTGGATGGAGGCGTGGAGGAACATCAGGCCTGGGCTTGTGACCTGTTAATCTCTGGGTGCGGAAGCTATCCTTGTTTCCTTCTGTGTTTTCACTCCCTTAGTTTCTTCTGGAAGAAGTTTTGAAAAAGGTTTACAGGCATCTGAAGGGCTATGTTTCTTAGCCTTATGAGTTTTGTGACATTGTGTGTATTGTTGTAGTATGTAGGCATGTTGTAGAGTGTTGTCACATTGATAATGATTTCCCGTTTTGTGACAGGAGTGACTTTTGGGTGTGGGGGGACTGCTGTATTATCTTCCCAAATCATTATGTTTAAGTGACCCTGTGCCTGTTAGGGTACAGGGTGTGTAAATGTGAATGTCTTGATATTGTGTATATTGTGTGTTCCTTTGTCCCTGCCACATGGTTGCCTATTGTTCTATGCCATGTGCTTCATCCCATTGTTCTGTGTCATGCTGGCCAGCAAACTATTATGGGATACAAGTGTTCCTGTATTGTACTGCCATGTGGTTATTCCTTTGTCTCGGCCACATGGCTGTCCTTTGTCCTTGCCATGTGCTATCCCATTGTTCTGTGTCTTGGTTGGATGGGGAGGGGTGATGAGGTGTTTCCTGCCTATACTGTAGCCCTTCCCACTGATGGGGCGGGCTGATGATGTGTTTCCTGTCCCTAGTTGTGTTTCCCCGCCCTGTGTATAAAAGTTGTTGTTTGTGTTAAAATAAAGGGTTGTTCATCTAAAGCAGATCTTACCATTTCCTTGGTCACAGTGTCATATCCCTTTTTTGGGAATCAAACTGACCCCTAAGTTATCTGACCTTTATGCAGCTAACTATCTTCCGATGCTAAACCATCTTTCGGCCCTTTTGACCAAATGGTCTTCCCTACCCCTCACATGGCTAGGCAGAATAGCAGTTATCAAAATGTCAATCCTCCCAAAAATCCTATATCTATTTAGAGTCCTCCCAGTCCCAGTCCCCCCTCACTACACCCGCACACTGCAGTGTCGCATTTTTTCCTATGTATGGGGCAAAACTCGTCCTCGTGTACCACGCTCCACCCTATACCGTTCTAAGCTCAATGGTGGTCTAGGCTTACCCGATATCAGCAAATACTATCAAGCAGCGCATTTAGCCCAATTACCTAAATATCATGCAACCTTTGAAATCCCACAATGGGTGGCACTAGAGTCGATAGAATGTGACCCCTTATCTACGGCTAACTTACTCTGGTTGAGGCCAATAGACCGTCGCTCTATAACCAACCCTATCACTTCTCATTTTTTATCCATGTGGGACAAGCTGAAAACCCGATATCCCCTTCAATCACTACATAATCCCCTGCTTTCGTTCCTGCGAAACCCAGCTTTTCCCCCCGCCTGGCAGACACCCCTTTTATTCAAAGCCTGGTCCTCTGCTAATTTGCTCCGCACGCATCATTTCCTACAGAGGAATAAGTTTAAATCCTTTGCCTTGCTGCAGGAAACGCATAGCCTCCCAGCTTCCGAGATATTCAGATACTTGCAACTACAACACTTTTACGCCCCCCTACGCTACAACAACTAATCGGCCAGAGGCCATGTCTCTCTTCGAACGAGCATGCTACAAAGACCCTCACAGACGTGGGCTTATCTATTGCTTATATTCACTCTTCACAACTTCGATCACCACGTCCCCCCCTCTGTATACCCATAAGTGGGAAGTGGATTTAGGCAAGAAACTTGACCTATCTGATTGGGATCACATTTGGGCCAACACAAAATCTTCATCACAGAACATTGTAGCACTGGAAACAAATTATAAAGTTTTAACCCGCTGGTACTTGGTCCCAGCGAGAATCGCAAAATTTACCCCTAATTACTCTCCCAACTGTTTTAGAGGCTGTGCAGACCTAGGAACACACTACCATATGTGGTGGAACTGCCCAGTGGCCCAAGTCTTTTGGGATGAAATTTTCACCATGATATCTACACTTAGCACTATCACTCTACGACCCGACCCTACTCAATCGGTGCCCCCCTGGAGTTTCCAATTCACAATTCAAGCTCCTTATGCAAGTTATGACGGCAGCTAAACAAGTTATAGCGAAATCCTGGAAATCCCCCACCCTAAGTGTTGCGGCCGTCAAAACCAGAATAACGCAAGCCATGATACATGCAAAGGTGGAAGCCACAATTCTAGACAAGATTCCTAAATTTTTACGCATATGGAGCCCCTGGGTAGAGCACTTCCTCCCGCCTAACTTTGATGAATCACTCCTTCTTCCTTGATTTGTATACTGCGCGCCAAGGACGCTGTCAGTAGCCCTTCGTAGGCAGCACCTGAGGTCTGCTGCAAAATTGCTGAATGCTCATGGAGTCACCGTTGCTGTTCCTTTTTCCCTCCCCTATCTTCCACCCCCATCTAACCCCCCTCCAAACTTCACCCTATTTCTTTCTTGCACCTGGGAGACAATACTCTGATTGGCTGGGACAATGATGTTATCTGTAGTCGATTTCTATATACCTGTTTCCGCTAGAACTATATAGACATTTGTAATGCGATCCTTATTCATTTTTTCTATGTCCTACTGCCACCTCAATGTCCAATGTACACTAACAAAGTCTCCCTGTTTGTAACGTTTGTAACTTTATGGTTTATTGCTAATAAAATGTTTGAACAAGAAAATAAAGGGTTGTTGGCTTTCTGTTTTAAGAAGAGCTGGGTGCTGTCTATTTCCTGAGGGATTTCAAGGGTGTGGTTCGTGGATGGTGTTCGGACAGGGGAAGCTGTGGTATAACAGAATATATCCAAGTGTGGTCTGGTGTCCGGTTCCGTTACATTCTCTCGGCTGAGGAGGAACCAGCAGTAGACTTGGCAACAGGGCTAAACAGTACTGAACTCTGCCCAGCACTGGTAATGTCTTCTGAGTTCCACGGACAGGAGATAGTGAACCCCTATCCCCAGACGCCAATTCCAGAGGCTGGGGATTTGATTGACTTTTCTGCTGAGGAGGAACCAGCCGGCACATCTCCAGCAGAAGAGCTGACATCAGGGCATGGCGTTATCGACCTCTGCCCACAACAACCAGCACCGTAGGAGCTACAAGAAGAGGATGCAAGCGGCACCTCACAACAGCAGCTTGAGCTGGTGTCCGTGGATGAGACTAGAGCCACCACCTGGATACCCCAGGGATGCTGGGCAGTCGGCCCAGATCCCCCACAGAATGATGGAGTCGGCCCAGCCACCCTGTCTTTTCTCCAGCGGTGGCGGGTATGTTCTACGGGAGAGGCAGAGGTTGGCTGGGTGAGTAACGCTTGGTGTGGGACAATTTGCATGGGGTACTGTGTGGGTGCTGGCATTGAGGGACTGGAAGTACAGACTAACTTCAGAGTACATCTGTCTGGGATCTACTCCTGCCAAAAGGGGAGATTTATGACAGGAGTGACTTTTGGGGGTGGGGGGACCTCTGTGTCAGCTCATGTTCTCCCCATTATGTTCAAGGCACCCTGTGCCTGTTAAGGGGTGCAGGGTGTGTATGTGAATGTCCTAGTATTGTGTATTGGTGTGTTGTCCTTTGTGCCTGCCATGTGGTTGCCTATTGTGCTGCCATGTGGTTATTCCTTTGTCTCGGCCACATGGCTGTCTATTGTCCTTGTCATGTGCTTCCCCATTGTTCTGTGTCTTGGGTTGATGGGGCGGGCTGATGTATTTCCTGCAGCCCTACCACTGATGGGGCGGGCTGATAATGTGTTTCCTGTTCCTGGTTGTGTTTCCCCGCGCTCTGTATATATCCTGTGGTTTGTGTTAAAATAAAGGGTTGTTGGCTTCTTGTTTTAAGAAGAGCTGGGTGCTGTCTATTTCCTGAGGGGATTTCCAGGGTGTGGTCCGTGGATTTTGTGTTCGGACATTGAAGCTGCAGTATAACGGAAGATACCCAAGAGTGGTCGGGTTCCGATTCCATTACAGGCCTATCATATTTTCAGGCAGAATTTTTGATGGACATTTTGGCCTCTAGGGCCCATGAAGGACTCTTTATGAGGCAACCCAGCAAGGGTTTATTTTTTGTTCATTACAGTGTACATATTTTGCTGATGTTTTTACTTTTGTATATAATATTTGGATCGTGAGAAATTTTAAATAAAAATCCCTTTTCCTGACAGTACCCCCCCCCCCTTAAGGAGCGGCCTCAGGATGCTCCAAACAGTCCTTAACCACTTGCCTACCAGGCACTTATACCCCCTTCCTTACCAGGCCAATTTTCAGCTTTCAGTGCTGCCGCACTTTGATTGACAATTGCGCGGTCATGCAACATTGTACCTATATGAAATTTTGATCATTTTTTTCTCACAAATAGAGCTTTCTTTTGGTATTTAATCGTCACTGGGCGCTTTACTTTTTGCGCTATAAATAAAAAAAGTGCAAAAAATTAGAAAAAAAAAAAAAGTTTATTTGTTTCTTTTATAAAATTTTTCAAACAGGTATTTTTTCTCCTTCACTGATGTGCGTTGATGAGGCAGCACTGATGGGCACTGATAGGCGGCACTGATGGGCACTGATAGGCGGCACTAAAGGGCACTGATAGGCAGTACTAATGAGGTGGCACGGATAGGCAGCACTGATAGACAGCACTAATTAGGGGTCACGGATAGGCGGCACTAATATGCAGCACTGATAGGTGACACTGATGATGGGTACTGATAGACGGCACTGACTGGCATCACTGCTGGGCACTGACTGGCGGCACTGACTGGCACAACCCCTGGGCACTGACTGGTGGCACTGACTGGCAGCACTGCTGGGCTGCACTAATGGGTGGCACTGGTGGGCAGCACTGGTGGGTGGGCACAGGTGGGTGGGCACAGGTGGGCACATGTAGGTGGCACTTCTGGGCACAGGTAGGTGGCACTGCAGAGTGGCACAGGTGGGTGCACTGCTGGGCACAGGTGGGTGCACTGCTGGGCACGGGTGGGCGGAGCTAGTGGGCGCACTGCTTGGGCGGAACTTGCGGGTGACACTGCTGGGCACCGATCATCAGGGCACTGATCATCAGTGCCCTGATGATCGGTGCCGATCCCCGCTCTGACAACTGCCGGTTCTCGGCAGTACTTTCCTCACGATCTGACAGCGTGAGGAAAGTGCAGCCGAGAACCGGCACTTGCATTTCCTTCTGATCAGCATGTCAGCGTGTCATTGGACACCGCTGATCAGGTGGTAAAAGGCCGCTGTGATTGGCCTTTTACCACATCACGTGATCAGCTGTGTCCGTAGGACACAGCGATCACGGAGATCGCCGGGTGCGCGCCCCCTGGGGCGCGCAGGAGAGCGAGTTCTGGGAGGACGTCATATGACGTCCACTCAGAACAGGCCGGCCTTAGTGAAGCCGTCATTCGGCTATCTGCGGTCGGCAGCTGGTTAATGGGCAAAATGTTGCATCGCCTGGGTCAGGTAACTGGCTGGATATCCCACTGTCGGAGTCAAGCGACTGGCTGGGTTTCCTGCTGGTAGACCTATATTTATGTATGAGCACACAGGAAGGCAGGTTGCAGGACACAGGATCTCCAGAAGCAGGCTGAGAATCAGGTATTGGCCAGTTTAGCTGGACATCAGGGGCTGGCAAATCAGGCTGGGCAGCAGGCACCGGGTCGTCTGGCGGCGCAGCAGGCACCGGGTCGTCTGGCGGAGCAGCAGGCACCGGGTCGTCTGGCGGAGCAGCAGGCACTGGGTCATCAGGCGAAACAGCAGGCACCGGGTCATCAGGCAAGCAGCAGGCACCGGGTCATCAGGCGGAGCAGCAGGCACCGGGTCATCAGGCACCGAGTCATCAGGCTGGATAGGATCATCAGGCTGGATAGCAGGCACCGGGTCATCAGGCTGGATAGCGGGCACCGGGTCATCAGGCTGGATAGGATCATCAGGCTGGATAGCGGGCACCGGGTCATCAGGCATCAGGGCATCAGACTGGATGGTGGACACCGGGTCATCAGGCTCTACAGCAGGCACCGGGTCATCAGGCTCGACAGCGGGCACCGGGTCATCAGGCAGAATAGCAGGCACCGGGTCATCAGGCGGAACAGCAGGCACCGAGTCATCAGGCTGGATAGGATCATCAGGCGGGATAGCGGGCACCGGATCATCAGGCTGGATAGGATTATCAGGCTGGATAGCGGGCACCGGATCATCAGGCTGGATAGGATCATCAGGCTGGATAGCGGGCACCAAGTCATCAGGCTGGATAGGATCATCAGGCTGGATAGCAGGCACCAAGTCATCAGGCTGGATAGGATCATCAGGCTGGATAGCAGGCACCAAGTCATCAGGCATCAGGGCATCAGGCTGGATGGTGGACACCGGGTCATCAGGCTCGACAGCGGGCACCGGGTCATCAGGCTTGACAGCAGGCACCGGTTCATCAGGCACCGAGAGATCAGGCTGGATAGGATCATCAGGCTGGATAGCAGGCACCGGGTCATCAGGCTGGATAGCGGGCACCGGGTCATCAGGCTGGATAGGATCATCAGGCTGGATAGCGGGCACCGGGTCATCAGGCATCAGGGCATCAGACTGGATGGTGGACACTGGGTCATCAGGCTCTACAGCAGGCACCGGGTCATCAGGCTCGACAGCGGGCACCGGGTCATCAGGCTCAACAGCGGGCACTTGGTCATCAGGCAGAACAGCAGGCACCGGGTCATCAGGCAGAACAGCAGGCACCGGGTCATCAGGCAGAACAGCAGGCACCAAGTCATCAGGCTGGATAGGATCATCAGGCGGGATAGCGGGCACCGGATCATCAGGCTGGATAGGATCATCAGGCTGGATAGCGGGCACCAGATCATCAGGCTGGATAGGATCATCAGGCTGGATAGCGGGCACCAAGTCATCAGGCTGGATAGGATCATCAGGCTGGATAGCAGGCACTGGGTCATCAGGCATCAGGGCATCAGGCTGGATGGTGGACACCGGGTCATCAGGCTCGACAGCGGGCACCGGGTCATCAGGCTCGACAGCGGGCACCGGGTCATCAGGCTCGACAGCGGGCACCGGGTCATCAGGCAGGGCAGCGAGCAGAGGCACATCAGGCTGGGCAGCAGGCATCAAGGCATCAGGCTGGATAACAGGCATCAGGTCATCAGGCAGGATAACAGAAGGCAGGTTCTCAGACAGCAGGTTGACCGATTTGGATACAGATGGTACTAGTTGGAAAGAATTTTTGCTTCTTCTTGGGTTTAGTTACTGGAGTACTGCAAGTGATTGCAGGGCTGTAAACGGAGGGAGCAGCTGAAGACAGAGAAGAGCTGAAGGATGGAACAGAGAAGGGAGCAGTTGCCACAGAGGACTTCTTTACAGGGTTAAATGCAGGATAGGTGCAGTGAGTGGGAACAGGGTACTGACATGTGGTTGATAGCAGAGCATACTGGGCTGTAACTGGGGGTGCTGTGGGGAATGGAGGAAGAGAGTTTTGAGCAGAGGAATGATTAGAAGCAGGACTGGATTGTTGCAATCTGACTGAGACTGGGTGTAACAAATCTGACCATGTCTGTAGTACTGGTTGAACAAAGCTCAACTTACACATAGCCTGTCTGACCAAAGACTGCACTGCGTTTATACAATCCACTAGCACATGTTGTGAACATGCTGAATAATGCTCCAAGAAACAATCTGGATCATCCTCCAATAACCATACCAGTGATTCTACTTAATCCACACTGAATGGTGGAGAAAAGTCATCTCTGCTTTCAGGGGTACTGGACATGTAAGATGGGGAAACAGCTCTCATTGTTTGAACACTGTTTGGAGTAAATCAAATGTTTTGACTGACATTCTGCGGTTTAGCCACAAGATGTCACTGTTTTTATAACACAGCCTCAGACTGCATAGATACTTCTATATTCATGAAGAGGTGGGGTTTTCACACAGGAGTGGAGTGAACAGGAAGAGGAGACAGCAGCCATGCTTTGGAGAATGGGGCTGTGTGTGAGCTGAGAATCCGATGCCATCCAGGTGTGAGAACACCCCTCCGTAATCAGAAATGCAGCTAAGTGAAGCTGATGGTGTTCAAGACGCTGATCCTGTTCAGAGAAAGGAAGATTGCTGCCAGGAATGCTGATGCGATTGCTGCTTGTTGGAGAGACATTTGTTCTGTTCAGAGTCACCAGCTGATGCAAAGCAGACCCGGGTCGGTAAGATCGTGCACGCACCTCATTTCAGTGTTGGCGCCTTGAGATTGAGACAGGCCTATAATTAGTTAGTTAGGGTCTCTGTTTGTGTCAGGCCACAAGTGTTGTTACTGATCATTGGAAGGACTCCACAACTTAAAGTGACATTTCACATTGGAGAGCTGATAAAATCCCACAAACTCAAGCCAGACTGACATTTTGCTCAGAAGGAATACTCAGGCACATGCTACAGGACCAGTTATGGGAGGGCGAATACTGTAGATTTGTGTAAGATTGTAAGCTGTTGTGCTGCACCACAGGCTAGCCCATACCATACACCCATACACTGATTCTTCCTCTTTTAGGGTAATAACAGGTAAGGTGTTGCAGCTTAGTTGTGCCCGCCAGTAGGTAAATTACTACACTTTCTACCTTCATCCATCAGGCGGCACCATGCTGTGCAGCACAAGGGTCTCAGCCTTTGGGCTGGGTGTATGTAAATTTATTGTATGTTTCCAGCATTTGTGGTTGTGTTTGTCACATCTAAGTAAAATTCTGTTGTTGCAAAAGCTGGTGTGGGGGTTGCTTTCCTCGTTCGTGACTTCACTGTATCCTGGGGAGCCCACCCCGGTACACATCTTACAGACAGAGCCAATTCAGCACAAACCTGAATCAATGGCTTCACCTCAGAAAACACCCTGCCCTGATCTACTAAAGAATGAGCAACCCACATGCACTCTAGCAGCTGATCCCTGGCCCACTCCTTCAGAATCTGATAGCCATATTCTCTGTCTTCTAAGACTAGCAGAGACAAGTACACAACCTCCTCAGGATGCATCCTTCACAAATAAAAAGCCAAGATGGCTTCCCTGTGCAGCCACTTCTGGTCAGGACTAGCCTTGGTGTTATGTCAGTAACCTGGCTATGACCAGAGACGTGTGGACTGACATAGGGAACACCAGGCTTCAGGAGTAATGAAAATAATACCATTTATTTGTGAGACACAGTAACAACGCACAGTGCAACAACAAATACTCAATAACAAACCCTACACCCAAAACAAACACGTACAGCAACAAGAGTAGTCAGGCCAGCCGGGGTCATACACAGGAGATCAACCATGGGATGCAGGGAAAGACGGGACACAGAGCAGGTATCAGGTTTAGCAGGTAACAGAGGCTCAAGGAAAACACCAAGGCACTGATCGCAGGCCTGGCTGCAATCAGTCTCAGGTGATAGCTTGATTGCAGGAGGTGAGATCCTGGCTGTTGAATGGCACTCTCTGGTAGGGACTGGTACTGCAGCCCACACAGCAGGTGAGCCCCAGCATCACCATCAGAGGGTGTGGCTGCACTGTGAGTGTGCTCTGGGCTCCACAGAGGCCCAAAAAGCCAGGACCTAGAGTCCCAGCTACTGACCGAGTAGCATGCAGGATCCTGGGGGAGGCCCAGGTGGAGGTTCCGGGAACAGCCTTTCCAAGGCTTTGGAAGGCGTCAGTCAGGATGTGGCCCCATCCTTTGAAGACCTTGGTGGTGGCCCCAAGAAAGGTGAGCCATTAGCGGTGTACTGTAGCAAGATTGCGGCAAAGCTGCTGCTTATCGCGAAGGAGGAGAAGTTGGTCAAGCTGCGTATGGACCTCAGCAAGAAGAAGGTCATTTGTGATAAGGCTTGGAGCAACAAAAGATCCGTGCACAAGCCCAAGGTTCGTGCCTTTGAAGACAAAGTTAAGAGCCAAGTGCTGCTGGTTGCTGCGTTGAAGGAAACAAGCGGCAGCTTTAAAGAAAAGTTTGCGAACGAAGCAAGGTTTATGTCCATGAGGAAAGGTGTGAAGGCTCCGGATGCTGAAGTAAGCTCAGGGAGTCTATGGATGTGGCTGTGGAGGAGGATGACCAGCTTGCTGGGAAATCTTTGCTGCAGGAGGAAATGCCTGCTTCATCTGCCTTGGAGGTGAGCGGTATGCTCACACCTGGTCAAGTGGCCCAAGAATCGGGGGCTGAAGATTCTAGAGAGTATGTGGGTACCTTGCAAGTTATTCGTGAGCTGGAGTCCCCTTGGGGGGAAGGAAATTCAAGTTCAGTTAAGATTCTGCAGATGATGAAGGGATGGATGTAGCCCCGCGGAAGCCCAAAGAAAGGGTTAAGGAGAAAACTGTCTTCGTGCTCAGGTCGGCTGCAGAGGGTGGTGTCTCCACACAGGTGTGTGAGGGCCAGGGTGAATTGGCTCCCTGTCTGCCTGCAGCAATGGCTGAGAGCGTGGTTTCAAAGACTGCCGGGGACGGTATTGTATCTACATCTATTGTTTGCTTAACAAAGGCTGATGTTTCTGGTGAGGGGGAGGGGGTCCCTATTCCAGTGTCTGTTTCCCCTAAGCCTGCAGGAAGGGATGTAGGACTGTCACTGGTGTGTTAGTTGCCGGCCAAGCTGACTCTTTGGGCGGTATGCAGCCTGTGCATGCTAAGGCCCCTGCTAAGCCAGGAATAGCTGCAGCAGTGGTTGGTGGTGGTGGGGTGAATGTGGCTCCCGGGGGTTCTCTGGTTGCTGGAGTTTCTTATGCTGGTGCGGTGTCAGGGGGTGCACAGCCTAAGGTCAGCTATGCGGCCGCTCTGGGTGGTGGAGGGGTGGGGGTTCCCCTGCAGGTCCCCCCCCTTTGGTGCGCGGCCACGTTTTGGGAGTTCCTTTGCTAGGAGCAATGTGGTCCAGTTGAGGTGGACTGGGGGTGGTAGTCCCCCCTCTAGGAGTTCTGTGGCAGATAAAATCTTGGGGATGGGCTTTAAAGTGGAGGAGATAATTGCCCTGATTAATACTGTAGGGTCTGGCAAATTCGATTTATCCTTTGTCAGACCAGAGAACCTCGATTTGTTTTGGGACAGGTACAGCCACATTTATAAGCGGGATAAGGAATGGGAGGGTTTGTCACCTAGAGTAATATCCATGCAGCCTTTGACTAAGAAGGTGACAATTCTAGTCAGAAATGAGTCTATTTCCCCTGCTGACTTGATGGTTTGGCTGAAGAGGTATGGGGAGGTGTTAGGCCCCTTGAGTAAGCTCCTTGACGAGAAAGGCATCTGGACGGGTGGGTGGATGACCCATGTTAGACTTAAAGTGTACGAGAATGTGGTACAGCACATCCCATCCTCTGCTTTTATTGGCAGAGATCGTATAATTGTTTTCTACCAGGGTCAACCCAAGTCAATGCCGTGACGAGGGCCATTTTTCATCTTCGTGCCCTACCCAGAGGTGTGCAGTCCAGGTGGCTGCCCCAGCTTTACTCCTAGTAAGCTCCCCCTGTCGGGATACAAGGTCTGCTTCTGTGGGTGAGTCCCCCATTGTGTCTGTTCCTGTTGTACCGGCTTCTTCTAGTGAGTCTTCCACTGTGTCTGTGGGTCCTTCTGGGCCCCCCTTGTCTGTGTCATCTGTCTCGTCACTTGTGTTGCCTGCTTCCCTGTCCATGTCTAACCTCAAACCTTGTGTGTGCATTGTGCCCATCAAGGGTTCCTTGTTGGTGGAGGCTACCCGTGGGGCGGATGGAGGTAGCTGTGCCTTTAAGGCATCAGAGTCTGGGCACCCCTTAGCGGTGGGTAGAGGCTCCAGGGTGGTGGGGTGGAAGGGGGCTAGTATGAGTGGGAGGAGGGCTGCTGAAAGGGTGGTGGTATCCCCTCAGGTTCAGGAGGAGAGTAAGGTGGCCCCTTCTGCTGGGGATGCGGAGGAGTGGATCCCGGCTGGGGGGAGGAAGAGAGTCAGGAGGAATAGAGTGGTCCTTTCTCCAGCAAGATCTTCCAGCTCTTCAGACCTATCGGATATTGCGGTAGAAAATAAGTTTGGGACTCTGTCTGACCATGGAGAGGATAGAACTGATTCCATGGATCAGGCGGAGGTTGTTGTTATTGATTCTGAGGGTCCCCAGGAGTTGCAGGGGTCCCCAGCAGGGGAAGTTGAGGCTAAGGAATGCCCACCTCAATCATCTTGATGGCAGTTCCCAACCCAGTAAAAGTGGCAACCATTAATGTTGCCAACTTGAAGTCTGTGAGCGCTCGTAATTTAGCCTTATTTTTGCTCAGTGAAATTGATGCTGCCATTTTATTTTTGCAGGAGACCCATCTGAACAGCCTTGCTGACATACACCTGGCAAAGAGGGAGTGGAGGCGTTGGCCCTCCTTCTGGTCTCTTGCGGCTGAGCCTTACAGTGGGGTTGCGGTCCTTTTTACCGGTATGGTAACATGCCGGCGGGTTATTGAGGTGGAGATTGGAAGGTGTATGGTCCTGGACGTCTCTGTGAAGGGGCAGTACCTGCGTTTGATTAATATCTATGGCCCACAGTCCAAGTGGGAAAGGAAATGCCCCTTTACAAAGATTAAGCCTTTCCTTTTTACGGCCCAGCAGGTTGTCTTTGGGGGTGACTTTAACACCATCACTAGGCCTAAAGACAGAAAAGGCTCCTCTGACAGGCTGGGCTATGACAGCGTTTTTCTTAATGCAGCGGTTAGGGATGCAGGTCTAGTGAACGCACTGATTAAGTGCAGCCCGGACAGCACGGGGTACACATATAGGCGTGGCAATAGTGAGAGCAGGATAGGTTTTTTTTTTTTGAAGGGGGACTCTGCCTTTTCGGCACCTGAGTGTCGGGCGGTGGAGTTTTCCGATCACCTTATGCTATCTGTGGTCCTGAGTGTTTCAGATGCACTGCTGAAGGGGAGGGGCATCTGAAAGATGAATTCGACCTTGCTGGAAGACAAAGATGTGAGACAATCCTTCGAGGACTTTTTCCAGGCTCAGGTGACTCTTCTGGATTTCTGCAACAGTAAGTCAGAGTGGTGGGAGCTTACTAAGCGGTGAGCCAGCGAGTTTTTCAAGGCCCTAGGGAGGAAGAAACAGCTTGATAAATATGTCACCTACCAGCGGTTGCGGAGGAGGCTCGATCGCCTTTTCTCGTGTGGTGGATATCCTAGGGCGATCTCTGAGGTGAAACTCCTTCTCAGGAAGTATTAATATGACCGGCATGCCTCCTTGGTTCTGGAGAGGGACTACGGGAAGTACCACTCACCCGACCCTTACCAGAACTGCAAGCATGGTGTAGCGATTAAGACGGTCCTAGGCCTGAGAGATAGTACGGGGTCTCTGATGAAATCCAGATCAGGGATCCTGGAGGTTTCAAAGTCCTTTTACAAGGATCTTCTTGGGAAGAAGCATTTTGACCGAGCGAGGATGTTAGGTTTCTACACCAGGTCCGGGGAGTGATGTCCCTCTTCCAAGTTTGATAGCCGAGATTACGGTGGTAGAGGTGTTCAAAGCCATAGAGAGTCTGGCCCCTAAAAAGACGCCTGGACCAAACGGGTTGACAGCAGAATTGTATAAATGTTTCAAGTCCAGCTTGGCACCTTATCTGGTGGAGGTCTTTAATTGCTGTCTGAAGGAAGGTTCGCTTCCCCCCTCCATGAGAAAGTCTGCTGTAATCTTGCTGTCAAAAGGTAAGGATCCTTCGATGATTGGGAACTGGCGCCCCATCAGCCTTCTCAATGTCGATCCTGGCTAAGATCCTTTTTTGGCGCCTGGCGTCAGTCACAGACACCTTGCTTTCCCGTCAGCAGCACTGCTCGGTTCATGGCAGAAGGCACATTCTCAGCGGTGTTAGCTGTCCGGGAGGTCTTGGAGGGGTGCAGGGCTGAAGGCTTGGGAAAATACTTGCTGACATTGGATCAGGCTAAGGCTTTTGATCGGGTGGACCATGAGTATCTCTGGCTTCTCCTTGATAGATATGGCCTGGAGGGGAGGTTCATTGGCTGGCTTAAGACCTTGTATAATTTGGCGGAGAGCTTCATGCTGGTGAATGGTTGGATTGGGCAGCCCTTTGAGGTTGGTTCGGGGGTGCACCAGGGGTGTCCTATGAGCCCTTTACTCTGTTTTTGCGGTTGACCCTTACATAAGGAGGTTAGACGGTGGAGCATTGGGTGGGGTGCCGGTGGGCATTCCTGGGGAGCCGCCTTTGAGGGTCATTGCTTACGCTGATGACGTTTCTGTCTTTGTCTCTGGGGCTGAAGAGGCGCAGGTGGTAGTCTCGGAGATAGAGCAGTATTCCGAGGCATCGGGGTCCAAGATTAAACAGGACAAGTCTGAAGGTCTCTGGATGGGTGAGGAGGGTGATCGCTTCTCACTTCCAGATACCTTCCCAGAGCCCCAGCAGACAGTTAAAGTGTTAGGCATTGATTTTGGCTGTGCCGATTATGGCATATCAAATTTGGAGGCCAGGCTGTCTGACGCCGAGATCAAGGTGAAATGCTGGAAGGGGTGGCAGCTATTCTTGAGGGAAAGGGTAGACTTGATCAAAACTTACCTGATCCCCATATTTCTGTATGTCAGTACTGTCTGTATCTTGCCGGAATCTCTCTATACGAGGATTTACAGCTGTTTCTTCCAGCTATTATGGGGAAACAGGCTGAACCTTGTGAAGCGGGATGTGACATATCTATCCAGGCGGAAGGGTGGCCTGGGTATGGTCAACCCAGTGGTCTTCTCTCTGGTGTTCTTGAAGCACAACTTTGGTAACATGCTGGCAGAGAGTCCGCCTGCATGGGTAAGTCTCTTCTGGAACTTGTTTAGGCCTTTTCTGTGCTGATTGGAGGATGGTGGGCCAGTGAAAAGCTTGAGGGTTAAGCATGGTAAGCTCCCGACTTACGTTGCCCCGAGCTTGAAAACACTCAGGCGGTGGTGTGTGCCGGCGGAGGACATTAAGTCCCTTCCCAGGAGGCTCTTGGGTGAGAGGATTGTGTCTACTGTCTTTCACGCACTGCTGGCCTTGAGGGATTGCCCAGGCCATATCTTGCGGGAGGGTTTGCGTTTAATAAATTCTGAGCGGATTCCCGGGTGGAGGTCCCGGGAAAAGTCTGTCTAAGACTTTGGATGGCATTAGCCATGGTGTGGCTCCGGTGGTGCCATCATTTGAAGACCTTGGTGGTGGCCCCAAGAAGGGAGAACCGCTGTCGGTTTATCGCAGTAAGATCGCGGCCAGGCTGCTGCATATTGCAAAGGAGGTGGAGAAGTTGGCCAAATTGAGGATGGATCTCAGGAACAAAAAGGTTGCTTGTGACAAGGCTTGGAGTAGCAAAAGATCTCTACACAAGCTGGAGGTCAGAAGCTTGGAGGAGAAGGTAAAGAACCAAGTGTTGCTTGTTGCAGCTTTGAAGGAAACAAGTGGCAGCTTTAAAGAAAAATTTTCCAATGAAGCCAGGTTCATGGCAATGAGGAAAAATGCCGAGACATCTGACACTGAGGCGTGCTTGTCCTGCTCAGGGGAATCCATGGATGTTGCTAAAGGAGATGTTGGCCAGCTTGCTGGAAAATCTTTACCGCAAGTGGAAGTGTCAGTGGCGTCAGCTCTGGAGGTGAGCGGACCTGGTTTACTTACACCTGGTCAAGCGGCTCAGGAATCAGAGGCTGAGAATCGGAATGATTGTGTGGGGACCCTGCAGTTCACCCATTGGGGGGAAGGAAATTCAAATTCAGTGAGGAATCTTCGGATGAAGAAGGGATGGATAGTACCTCTCGGAAGCCCAAGGAAAGGGTTAAAGAAAAAACTGTGTTCAGACTCCGGCCAGCTGCAGAGGGAGGCGTTTCCACACAGGTGTTTGACGAGCAGGGTGAGTCAGCTCCCTGACTGCCTGCAGTGAAGGCCGTGAGCGTGGATCTAAAGACTGCTAAAAATGGTACTGTATCTGCATCTATTTAATGTTTATCTAATGCTGGTGTTTCAGGTGCTAGTGGGGATATGGTCCCCGCACCGGTATCTGACCCCCGAGTCAGTAAGCAGGTGTGTCAGCGGCTGTTGGTGTGTTGGCCACGCTGGTTCTCTGGATGGTGGATTGGATGTGCTGCCTGGGAGTGCTAAGGCTGCTAAGACGGGTGTAACTGCAGTGGAAGTTAGTGGTGGTGGGGGGGGGGGAATGTAGCTCCCAGGGGTTCCCTGGTTACTGGGGTCTCAAACGCCCCTCCTTCTAGTTTGCGGTCCTTTTTACTGGTATGGTAACGTGCCAGCGGGTTATTGAAGTGGAGATTGGAAGGTGCATGGTCCTGGACATCTCTGTGAAGGGGCAGGATCTGCGTTTGATTAATATCTATGGCCCGCAGTCCAAGTGGGAAAGGAAATCCCTCTTTACGAAGATTAAGCCTTTCCTTTTTACGGCCCAGCAAGTTGTCTTTGGAGGTGACTTTAACACCATCACTAGGCCCAAAGACAGGAAAGGCTCCACTGACAGGCTGGGTTATGATAGCGTTTTTCTTAATGCAGCGGTTAGGGATGCAGGTCTGGTGGACGCACTGATTAAGTGCAGCCCGGACAGCACGGGGTACACGTATAGGCGTGGCAATAGTGAGAGCAGGATAGATTTATTTTTTGAAGGGGGACTCCGCTTTTTTGGCACCTGAGTGTGGAGTTTTCCGATCACCTTATGCTATCTGTGGTCTTGAGTGTTTCAGATGCACCGCTGAAGATGAGGGGCGTCTGGAAGATGAATTCGGCCTTACTGGAAGACGAGGATGTGAGACGATCCTTTGAGGACTTTTTCCAGGTTCAGGTGACTCTTCTGGATTTCTCTAACAGTAGGTCGGAGTGGTGGGAGCTTACTAAGCAGCGAACCAGTGAGTTTTTCAAGGCCCTAGGGAAAAGGCAACAGCTTGATAGGTATGTCGCCTACCAGCGGTTGCGGAGGAGGCTCGACCGCCTTGTCTCGTGTGGTGGAGATTGCGGGGCAATCTCAGAGGTTAAACTTCTTCTCAGGAAGCATCAGTATGACTGGCATGCCTCCTTGGTTCTGGAGAGGGACTACGGGAAGTACCACTGGCCCGACCCTTACCAGAACTGCAAGCATGGAGTAGCAATTAAGACGGTCTTAGGCTTGAGAGACAGTATGGGATCTCTGATGAAATCCAGATCGGGGATCTTGGAGGTCTCGAGGTCCTTTTATAAGGATCTTCTTGGGAAGAAGCATCTTGACCGAGTGAGGATGTTGGGTTTCTTGGATTCTACACCAGGTCTGGGGAGTGACGTTCTGCTTCCAAGTTTGACAGGTGAGATTACAGTGGCAGAGGTGGTCAAAGCCATAGAGAGCCTGGCCCCTAAAAAGACGACTGGACCAAACGGGTTGACAGCAGAATTTTATAAATGTTTCAAGTCCAGCTTGGCGCCTTATCTGGTGGAGGTCTTTAATTGCTGTCTGAAGGAAGGTTCGCTTCCCCCCTCCATGAGAAAGTCTGCTGTAATCTTGCTGTCAAAAGGTAAGGATCCTTCGATGATTGGGAACTGGCGCCCCATCAGCCTTCTCAATGTCGATCCTGGCTAAGATCCTTTTTTGGCGCCTGGCGTCAGTCGCAGACACCTTGCTTTCCCGTCAGCAGCACTGCTCGGTTCAGGGCAGAGGCACATTCTCAGCGGTGTTGGCTGTCCGGGAGGTCTTGGAGCGGTGCAGGGCTGAAGGCTTGGGAAAGTACTTGCTGACATTGGATCAGGCTAAGGCTTTTGATCGGGTGGACCATGAGTATCTCTGGCTTCTCCTTGATAGATATGGCCTGGAAGGGAGGTTCATTGGCTGGCTTAAGACCTATAATTTGGCGGAGAGCTTCATGCTAGTGAATGGTTGGATTGGGTAGCTCTTCGAGGTTGGGTCAGGGGTGCGCCAGGGGTGTCCTTTGAGTCCTCTACTCTGTTTTCATGGTCGACCCCTTCGTAAGGAGGTTGGATGGTGGAGCGTTGGTTGGGGTGCTGGTGGGCATTCCTGGGGAGCTGCCTTTGAGGGTCATTGCCTACGCTGATGACGTTTCTGTCTTTATCTACGGGGCTGAAGAGGCGCCGGTGGTAGTCTCGGAGATAGAACAGTATTCTGAGGCATCGGGTCCAAGGTTAATCAGGACAAGTCTGAAGTTCTCTGGCAAGGTGGGGAGGGTGATCGCTTCTCACTTCCTGCCCCAGCAGGCAGTTAAAGTGTTAGGCATCAATTTTGGCTGTGCTGATTATGGTAAATCAAATTGGGAGGCCAGGTTGTCTGATGCCGAGATCAAGGTGAAGTGCTGAAAGGGGTGGCGGCTCTCCTTGAGGGAAAGGGTGGATTTGATCAAGACTTACCTGATCCCCATTTATTTGTATGTCAGTACTGTCTGCATCCTACCGGAATCTCTCTATACAAGGATTTACAGCTGTTTTTTCCAGCTATTATGGGGAAACAGGCTGAACCTTGTGAAGCTGGATGTGACATATCTATCCAGACAGAAGGGTGGCCTAGGTATGGTCAACCCAGTGTTTTTTTTTTCTCTGGTGTTCTTGAAGCACAATTTTGGTAATCTACTGGCAGAGAGACCGCCTGCATGGGTAAGTCTCTTTCGGAACTGGTTTAGGCCTTTTCTGTGCTGTTGGGAAAATGGTGGGCCAGTGAAAAGCTTGAGGGGTAAGCATGGTAAGCTCCCGACTTACGTTGCCCCGAGTCTGAAAATACTCAGGCGGTAGTGTGTGTCAGCAGAGGACATCAGGACCCTCCCCAGGAGGTCCTTGGGTGAGAGGATTGTGTCCACTGTCTTCCACGCACCGCTGGCCTTGAGGGATTGCCCAGGCCATGCTATGCGGGAGGGCTTACATTTAATAAATTCTGAGCGGATTCCCTTCAAGTTTAGGGACCAGGCCTGGCTTGGCTTTCATGGTAGACTGTACATGAGGGGGAACCTGAAGTACCGCTCTCTGGACGACCGTGGTTGTCCAAGGGCAGAGTGTCGGGGTGAAGTGGAAACTATGGACCACTTCTTGCTTCGGTGCCTCTTCAATGTGGAAGTCTATAAAGAGGTGGGGAGGGCCCTTGATGTCCCCTTCCTGCACTGCTTGTCTTATGCAGAGTGAGTGTATGGGGCATTGCAAGACCGCCAGGGTTTTGATTTGGACACTCTGTTTTTAGTCAGCCTAGTTGTCCATTACTTCACGTGGAATGCACGGTGCCAGGTGTCCCTGCGGCAGAAAGTCCTTCCTGTCCCGTAGGTGGGTAAAATTCGGGGTCTTGAGAGAGACAGGTGGAGGCCAGAGGCCTGGATAGAATTGTGGAGGGGTATCAGGCCTGTTGTCGCTGCTTGTTGACCTCTGGGTGCTGGGGCTATCCTTTGTTTCTCCTCTGACACTCCCTAGGTTTGTTGGAAGCTGCTTTTTGAAGAAAGGCTACATGGACCTGAAGATCTATGTTCCTTAGTCTCTGTTATGTAACGTTTTATATCTATGCTATGTTTCACTGTTTTTTTTCTGATGAGGTCATGAAGGCCCTTTGTGCATGTAAAGTCTATTATTTAAGGTATGCAAGTCCTTCATTTACCACATAGGTCTAAGTATATATTTACCTTATGGACTTTTTGTTGGACTTTGATTTCTGCAGTTACATGTGAGTAATGTAATTTTACATATATTTATTGCTTTTTCTACTTTTTTAGACATTTTTTTGTGTTTGTTGGTTGATAGATCATCAATAAACAAAATTCCCTTTCCTGACAGCGTGCCTGAATGGAGGCGTGGAGGAACATCAGGCCTGTAGCTGCTGCCTGTTGATCTCGGGTGGTGGGGTCTGTCCCTATTTTCTTCTCCTTTCATCCCCCCTAGATTTTGTAGTTGTGGATCCTTTTTGATGGAAGGCTGCAGGCGCTGAAGATCTGGTTTCTTAGTCTTCTTCATGGGTATGTATTCTTATTTTTTATGTGGTGTGTTTTGGGTCATAAATGCCCCTGAAGCAGTAGAATGGAAATTGTTTATTTCTTGCTAAGTTTATTGGCCATAAAGGCCTATCTACTGTGTGTTTTTTATGTTTATTTTTATGCTTGCTGTTTTCTGGCCATAAAGGCCTGAAGGGAACAGGTATTTATGTTCCAAGTGATGGACTTTTGTGTTGTAGGCCATAAAGGCCTCTTTTTTCCAGATATGGACTCTTATGTTTAGGCCATGAAAGGCCTTGGACTGCCTTATTAAGGGCCGTGAAGGCCGTGTCTATTATGTTGAGGTTCTGCTTTTGAGGAAATTCCTGGACTTTTGAGTTTGTGTTTGTATTTATTTATTCATATTTATATATTTTGTATTTTTCTAAAAAAAAAGTTGGATTGGTGGTTTGTATGACTTAAATACAAATAAAAAATCCCTTTTCCTGACAGCGTCGTTTGAGAGTTTTGGTGTGATTAGTCTGCCAGGGCTGAAGCGGTCGGGGTCTAATGCTTCATGTGGTTAGAGGCGCTAGCGAGTCTAGAGCGGTTGACAGCGAGTTGTTTTATGCAGTAGTGGCCAGGTCAGGGCAGGACAGGGGAAAGATACTGTCGTAAAGTTAATCAGCTGCAGAGTGGAAGGGGGCAGGGTTCAGGTTGCGGAGGTTTCGGCTGGTGATAGTTTGACATTTGGAGGGGAAGGTGTTTGAGGACAAGGAGACGTAGAAGGTAATAAGGTTGTGGTCAGAGAGAGGGAAGGGGGTGTTAGTGAGGTTGTGGGGAGTGCAGAGATGGGAGAAGACAAGGTCCAGGATTTTCTCCTCGGAGTGGGTGGTGGATTGTATACACTGTGGGAGTGCAAAAGAAGAGGTTAAGTGAAGGCCATATGACTGCCCTATCGAACTTCTTCCCAGGGCAGAGATTCCCTTTGGGTGAATTTTTCCGTTATCCGAAGTTGAGCTGGAGGCTCTAAGAATGTACATTGATGAGAGTCTTAAGAATGGGTTCATTCGCCCCTCTTCTTCCTCTGCTGGTGCTGGAAACTTATTTGTGAAGAAAAAGGATTACCGGGGACTCAATAAAGTGACTATCAAAAATCATTATCCACTCTCTCTGGACCCAGAGCTCTTTCAAAAATTCCGTGATGCACGAATATTTACAAAACCGGATCTCCGGGGCGCCTATAACCTAGTCAGCATCCGAAAAGGAGATGAATGGAAGACCGCTTTTAGAACCCGCTTTGGGCACTTCGAGTACCTGGTTATGCCCTTCCGGTTGTATAACGCTCCTGCAACCTTTCAACACCTCGTGAATGACATTTTCCAGGAATTTTTGGATCACTTCTTGATAGTTTACCTTGACGATATCCTTATCTTTTCTGCCACCCTGGAACTCCACCAAGTGCACAGCAAAAAAGTAATAGCTACCCTAAGACAGCATGGATTATATGCAAAGGCAGAGAAATGCGAATTTTAAAAACTATCAATCCAGTTCCTGGGCTTGATCATTTCCACTGATGGCATTTCTATGGACCCCCAAAAGGTAGCTGCCATCACCAACTGGCCAGCCCCCACCGATAAGAAAGGTATCCAAAGATTTGTGGGCTTTGCCAATTTTTACAGGAGATTTATTAAGAACTTTTCCTTTATCATTGCTCACATTACCCAATTAACTAGGATACATACCCGATTCCAGTGGTCTCCCAAAGCCCAAGGGGCCTTTGACAAGCTGAAGACTCTATTTACCTCTGCTATGGTGCTACAGCACCCCAACCCGACTCTGCCCTTTGTCCTTGGGGTCGATGCCTCAGAGCTTGCCACAGGAGCAATCCTTTCACAACGTCAGGGGCCCAAGGCTCTCTTGCACCCAGTGGCCTTTTTTTCCCAAAAGATGAGTCAACCAGAGAAAAATTACGATGTGGGGGACTGCAAATTACTGGCCATTAAATCTGCATTGGAAGAGTGGCGCTACCTCTTGGAAGGCGCTGCTCACCCTTTCATGGTTTTTACTGATCACAAGAACTTGGAATATCTTCGAACCGCAAAATGGTTAAGACCAAGACAAGCTTGATGGGCCTTATTCTTTTCAAGGTTCAATTTTCATGTAACATACTGTCCAGGGTCTAAAAACGGGAAAGCAGATGCCCTGTCCCGTATGTTCCCAGACATTCCTCAAACAGATGCTCCCAGTACTATTTTATCCCCTGCTCATTCAGCCTGATCTAAAAGCAGCAGTTAAACAAGCTTCACTTTCATATGCCGGATCTGAGAGGTTATCCTTAAGGAAGCATGAGGATTTCTTGTGGCATGAGGACAAGATCTTCGTTCCCCAAGAAGTCAGGCCACAAATATTTAAGATATGCCACAACCACTTGCTTGCACATCACTTCGGGGTACGGAAAACAACTGAGCTTGTCCAGAGATCCTTTTGGTGGCCCAACCTGAGACAGGACTGTAAAGAGTATGTTAACTCCTGCACAACTTGTCTACGCAATAAGGGCAGCCATACCAGAGCCTGGGGCTTGCTGAGACCCCTACCAGTTCCTGAACAGCCTTGGAAGATGATTTCTATGGAGTTCATTGTGGATTTACCTCCCTCTGGGGGATTCCCCACCATCCTGGTGGTAGTGGATAGACTGTCCAAAATGGCTCACTTCCTGCCCATGGTGGGTACTCCTTCCGCTACTGAAACTGCTCAAATATTTATTAAGGAGATAGTAAGACTACACGGGGTACCCAACAGTTTAGTTTCTGACAAGGGGGTACAATTTACATCCAAAATTTGGAGATCTTTGTGCAAAACCCTGAATATTGAAGTATGTCTCTCTTTTGCTTATCATCCATAAAGTAAAGGGCAAGCGGAGAGGACTAACCAAACTTTGGAGCAATACCTAAGATGCTTCTCCACTTTCTCTCAGGATAACTGGGCATCTCTTCCGGGTTGAGAACTCTGATGCTTATTCAGAAAAGTAGAAAAGGGGAAGCCCCGGTGGTGCTCTTGTCAATCGATGCCGAGAAGGCGTTTGATAGAGTGGACTGGGGCTTTATGATGGATAACTTGGAAGTGTTGGGGATTGGAGAGAGAATGCGTGAGTGGATAGGTAAATTATATAGGGAGCCCACCGCAATCATCACGGTAAATGGGGAGAGGTCGGAATCCATTGGGATGTCCAATGGAACAAGACAGGGCTGCCCATTGTCCCCCTTGTTGTATGTTTTGTCATTGGAACCCCTGTTGTCAATAATAAGAAATAGTGGAGCGGTAAAGGGAATCCAGACAGAAAATATAGAACATAAAGTAGCGTCTTTTGTGTATGACCTATTGTTTTATGTAGGCAACCCCCGAATAACACTACCAAGTATAATCAAGATTCTGAAGGAATATGGCGAATTATCAAATTTAAAAATTAACCCAACAAAAACGGAGATTCTGATTATCAATATACCAAAGAGCGAAAAAGAAAAGCTACAAAAAGAATTCCCCTTTATATGGAGAGAAAAAGATATAAAATACCTAAGAATAAAACTTGCTATCTTATATAAACAATTGTATAGATTAAACTATATTTCTTTGATAAATGAGACCAAGGAAGAATTAAAAATATTAGAAGGCGGAAATCCATCATGGATAGGACGTATAAACCTAGTGAAAATGGTAATTATACCTAAAATACTCTATAGATTTCAAATGGTTCCAATCAGACTCCCAGAAGCTTTTTTTAAGATAATAAAAAAAATGTTAACAAGATATATATGGAGGAATAAAAAACCAAGAATATCATACGAAACATTAATTAGGACTAAAGAGAAAGGGGGAATGGGACTACCTGATGTCAAGAGATACAATAAAGCAGTAATTTTAGCAAGAATTTATGACTGGACATTTAACCATAAGGGGAAAAGTTGGGTAAAAATTGAAAATGAACTGAGTGGAATTAGTTTGAGTAAGATGATATGGGTTCCAGCACATTATAGAAGAATTAAAGAAAACACAAGTATTTACACTTTAAATGTTTTAAGGGTATGGGATAATTTGCACAAACACATGAAATGGGAATTCAACTCTATATGAATGCCTCTTGCAAACATGGAGTATTTCCCTCCAGGAAAGGATGAGATATCAGGGAGATGGTTTAAAAAGGAAGATATCCAATTAAGAGATGTATTGGTAGAGGGGGAATTGAGAACATTTAAAGAGTTAAAAGAGAAGAAGGGAGATATTTTTACCAGAATAGATGAGTGGAAATATCATCAATTAAAATGTTTCATTGGAAATCTCCCAAAACCCCTGAGATTAAAAAAGGAGTGGAATATGTTTGAAAGGCTGTTAGAAACACGTAGAGATGGGAAACACGGTATTGCTAAAATCTATAGAATACTCACAGAATTAGACACAAAGTTAATTTTTATAACGAAATGGGAAAGAGATATGGATGTGGTGTTAGATGAGGAAAAACAGAAAAAGATATTTAGATTGATACACGAGAACGTTAGTATGAGAGAGGTTGAGATTAATTATAAGTGTTTGACACGATGGCATATTACACCGAGTACTAAGTATAAGATGAGTGGGGAAAATTCAAAAATGTGTTGGAGAGGATGTGGGGAGATGGGCACGGTGATTCATATATGGTGGGAATGTCCGAAAATTCAAGCTTTTTGGAAGACAATAGTTAAACTGATAGAAATAATAACTGGAAATGACATAGGGTTAGACCCAACGATGTGTCTCCTACATAATGTTGAGACATCAGAAAATAAATATAAAGAATCAGGTGTATGGTACTATTTAAACGCTGCAAAAGGTTTGATACCCAAGTTTTGGCAGAAAACAGAGGTGCCGAAGGAGGAAGACTGGATCAATAGAGTAAACCAGATTAGTAGAATGGAAAAATTTTACCATATGCAGGAAGATAGGTTGGGAGTATACTATATGAGATGGGAAAAATGGGAAAAATCAGGATTGAAAGAGAAATATAGAAAACTATAAACTAGGACGGTATTTAATGTTATTAGGCCTCGAGAGATTAGAGAGGGAGAGAATCTGCAGAGGGGAGGGAGAGGTAAGAGGGGTGGGAATGGGATGGGAGGGGTGGGAAAGAAAAGAGTTATTAGAAGGGGTAAATTAGAAATGTAACGAATATTTATATGTATTGTGTCCCTTTTTATGGATTTTTTGTAATAACATGAAAAACGAATTAATATTTAAATTAAAAAAAAAAAAAACTGGGCATCTCTTCTTCCCTGTGCAGAATTCGCCTACAACAACTCTGTCCATGCTTCCACCAACCAGTCTCCTTTCTGGGCAAATTACGGTTTTCATTCTTCCTTCATTCCAGATGCCATTCCAGAAGCATCAGTGCCTGCAGTCCAGGATAGGATAACTTTCATACAATCCAATTACCAGATACTCCAGAGGACCATGCAAAAATCTCAGGAGGATTACAAGAAATAGTTTGATAAAAGGAGGAGAGGTAACCCTGGGTGGAAGGTGGGAGACACAGTGTGGCTTGCTACAACCAATCTCAAACTTGCTTGCCCTTCATGAAAACTAGGTTCCAGGTTCATTGGACCCTTTAAAATCAAAAGGGAGATTAACCCTGTGGCCTTCGAACTAGATTTACCCAACTCTTAAAAGATTCACTCAGTTTTCCATGTTTCTCTACTCAAACCAGCCACAATGTGCTCTATCCCTGGAAGAGAGGAACCGCCCCCACCGCCAGTCTTGGTATGGGAAGATAGCGAGTTTGAAGTTGAAACCATCTTGGATGGTCGGAAAAGGGGGAGACAGATTCAATATCTGGGTAAATGGAAAGGGTCTCCACCGGAGGATAGTTCCTGGGAACCAGCAAGAAATGTGCATGCTCTTAAGCTTCAAGAATTTTTTTTAACAGATTCCCTGAAAAAACGAGCTCGCCTGGGCATCCGGAGGCTGCCCCTTAGGGGAGGGCACTGTCAGAAGAAAAGATGAGGAAGCCAGGGCAAATATGCCAATGGGCAATATGACCACGCCAATTCAAGCAAAGAAGTGCACATGTACCTAGGCGGGCAACACGTAGTAAAACATTCCTGTGCACAAAAACACACCAGCACAGGCAGGTTGCACTAATTGCTGACACTCAGTGGCCTTTTAAGGACTGCAGCTCTGCTCAGTGATTGCTGGATTATCGTCAACCCCTCCTGTTCCTGTGTTCCTGAGTCTACTGCTGATTACCCATTACCGACCCAGCTTGATCCTGACCTTGTTCCTGTCTGCTGCTCTGTGTATGACCCCGGCTTGTTCCTGACCTTGTTCCTGTCTGCTGCTCTGTGTATGACCCCGGTTTGATCCTGACCTTGCTCTTGTCTGCTGCTACTCTGTGTATGACCCTGGCTTGATCCTGACGTTGCTCCTGTCTGCTGTTACATATTGATCCTGGCTCTGGCTACTGACTACTCTACCCATCCTCTGGGATCCATGTGTTCTCTGGAGAAATGCATCCTGCAACTGGAGCACCCACGGGTTACATCTCATCAGGCATTTCCAAGCAGCAACACCACTGGCAACCCGTGCTTCTTTGGGCACTGCACCTCCTGTTTCCACCTCCAGGGGTGCACTGCACATAGCCGTAAGGGGAGCCCTCTCTTTATTACAGCCTCCGCTCAGGTACGTGGCAACAGGTAAATGACTGTATTTTAAAAGTCAGAAGCTACAGTTTTTGTAGCTGCTGAGTTTTTTTTTCTTCAGGTGGAACTCTGCTTTAATGTTATAGAGCCTCACTTTCCTCTCTTGCTGAGAAGTATCAACTAACTAGAGTCCCAGCCACTGTCCTGAAGTTCATCTGCCAATGCAATTATAACTTCAAATCTCCTTGCCAGATTCCCCCTCATTCCTAGACAGGCTTCAGCTTTTGGTTTCTATTTCACTGGAAGCAGTAACTGCAGGTTACCTGAATGCATTGTCTGAACAGAATACAATGGAAGAAGCTAACTGCCAACTGACATTTGCTCAACATATAAAAATAGTATCAATGCTACCATTTTATTAGAGGAAAGATTTAACAAATGTTTCCAAGGGCATTTGTTTGACACCTGATGTTACTTCTAGAACACACAAATTTTATATGTACAATAATTCAGAGAAAATAAAAAAATCTCTCTCTCCCTATATTTATATTAAATGCAATACACCTTCCTGACTGCTGCCCAGGAGGGCAAGACCCTTAACAGGTGTGTTCTCCAGTTGGCTGGACCATGGAATACTGGTTTGTTGGGATACTCGATAATCCCCCAGGAGTTATATCTCCAGCAGACTTTTGTGTCTCTCTTCTGCTGAATTAGGTCCCTCCCACGGGCCTAGGATACAAAGACACAGACACAGGAATGTGTAGAATATAATTAATTCTGCTTTAAACAGACGTCTGTATTCTTTAATATTTCTGACTAACCTAAGTGACATTGAAAGTCACTTTGCTAGTGTAAATTTAAACCTTACGTGTGTGAATGGCTTTGAAATCAGGTGTTGGGATGTACCATGGTATATTCTTGACTAAGAGGTCAGTAGGTCATAAGCTTCTCATTTTAAGAATAGATCACTTAGAATGCAGTAAAGAGCAAAGAAAGTATGTATTTTATAAAGAAAATAATTTCTAATCTATAATATAGTTAGATAGTTATTTCATATAGTTAAATAATTAGTTAGGAATAGTGTGTGATAGTATAGTCTCAATTATTGTTGGTTATGTTTATGCATTTATGTGATCATTGTCCTTATGCTGAAAGATGAACCTGTCTAAAAAGAATGAAGTTATGTGAAGCTAATGTATGTGAAGATCACATAACGGTCCATCGTAACAGTATCATGTATTTCTGTCGACTAAGAGTTTTGTAGATAACGTCACACTAAGAATTATATGTATAGAATACTTACAAATATGGACACTAAGACCCTGATTTACTATTGTGCCTAGGCGCATTTCCATGGGCTAACGTCTACTTTTTAATAGCGACCATCTACTTTTAAACTGTAAAGACATTTACTAAAGAAAGAGTCAACAAGTAGAAGCCAAATCGAATTTGCTAACCAGACACAGTCCAGGAATCAGACTCAAAAGCAGACTTGCTAAGAAGCACGTCTAACACCATGAAAAATCACTGCAGAGACATGTTCACATTGAAATTTGCTTTGCCAAATATCAGGACTTCACTTTAAAAACAATATCTGACATTTCAAAAACATTCTTAAAATGTGTAAAAAATAGTTTTTTTAAAGCAAGTCATCACAGTGAAGAACTAGACTCTTTTCCAGTGTCTATGGCCGGATATAAATGCACATGTGCAGAACACATTTTAGACGTCTGCCGTGGGCGCTTTTTATTATATATTCAAATATTTTTATTGAAAAAAAAATTTTTTCTCAAGAAAAATTACATGTTACGTAGTCATAAATAAATGTTCACATAGTATGACAATAAAGTATATAACCAGTCAGGAAATATATATTTACCACTCACGTGGGATATTAGGTACAAATAGTAAAGGATACGTGACTCTACCTAGAGAGGTATACTCAGTTCAATGTGAACAAGATTCGCTAAAGATTAGATGGGAGGATAGTGACAAGAGAGGGAAGAGGAGGGGAGGGAAGGACGCACCAGTCAAGTTTTGTATGCGTATTATAAGGGTAGCGTATCAGCATGAGATTGAGCAGTTAGAAAGTCTAAACCACCTGGACCATTGGATTTGGAATTTAGGGAATGAAAGATTTTGGATTGAGGTTCTTTTTTCCATCTCACAGTGCCAATTAATGTCAGAAAGAAGGGTCGAAAATGAAGGGGCTGTATTAGATCTCCAGAGTTTAGTGATATTATTCTTAGCCGCTGCATGTATATGGATGACAATGGTACGTGAGTTAGGTGAAAGGTTGTCTATTCCTATATGGAGAAGAGCTAAAGAAGGGTTTGGGGTTACTAAGCATTCGGTAATCGTGGATATTAGTTGGAAAACATTGATCCAATAAGATCTTAGAGATTTACAGGTCCACAACACATGGAGGATAGTACCCAACTCTCTGCATTGTCTCCAGCATTTTAGGAGATTGTTGGGGGTAGTAGAGGGCTAATTTGATTGGTGTGAAATACCATTGGTGCAAAACTTTTAAGTAAGATTCCCAGTGGGAGCTACATTTGGAGGCTTTATATGTGATATTAAAAATTTTTGACCATGTGGTCAACGATATTGTTTGGTGTAAGGTTTTCTCCCAATTAGAGAGAGAGAGGAAGTGGATGGAGTAAATTGTGTATTGGTGGTAACCGTGTAAAAAAGTGAGATTCCTTTTTAGGGTAACGTTGTCTTTGGTAAAAAAAATATACAGAGGTAGGCAATCTTATCTCCATAGGCAACGTTGTTGCACGTAAAAGGTGAGCAATTCTAATATATGCATAGAATTCGTTGTTAGGAAGAGAGAATGTTTGTTGAAGAGTGGAGAAGAGGTGTAATGTATGGTTTGCATACAAGTATTGTATATGCGAGATACACCAGTCTTTTCATTTCTTGAGGTTTAAGTCCGGAATGAGGAATTGTAGGATGGAAATGGGTGTAGGTACTGCTTTTGTCTCATTAATCGGGGTAAGCGGAGGATAGTAGGTTAAACCATGCTTGTAAGGAGGCTTTTATGCAGGGGTGGTTGGGTAGGAGGTGGGATTGGACATTACGGGGTAAAAATAAGAGTGTATATGGTGGGTGCGGGAGGATTTCCATATTAGTCCATATTTTTTCCTTGGTGGGGTGCCACCAATAAATGATTTGATCTAGAAGCATTGCTTGATAATAGGATTTTAGATGTGGAAGGCCTGCCCCTCCTTTGGATGGAGGTCGTATTAGTAGGGTTGTTGTACATCTTGGTTTTTTAGAATTCCACGTGAATTTTGTGAATATAGTTTGGAGTTTGGAAAGGAAGGAGTCAGGAACTGGGATGGGGAGAGTATGAAAAAAATTGAGTATTTTAGGCAATATGCACATTTTTAACGTCACTATTCTTCCTATCGTCGAAAGGGTGGAGGTACGTAATTGCTTCAGTTCTTGAAGGATTGATTCAAGTAATGGAAGGTAGTTATATAGATCAAATGCTTTTTCAGCATCTAAAGACAGGAGAAGTGAGGGTTGTTTAGTTGAATCGAGGTTATGAAGAAGGGATATTAGACGTCTGGTTGTGTCTGGAGCTTGTCGGTCTGGGACAGATCCTACTTGGTCTAGGTTAATCAATGTGGAGAGGTGTGGTAGTAATCTTTGAGCAATTAATTTGGCATACAGTTTGATATCCGTATTTAATAAAGAGATTGGTCTATAATCTTGGACCAACTGAGTATCTTTTTGTGGTTTTGGGATAGTTGTAATGATTGATTGTAGCATTTCATCAGGAAATGTACCGACTGAGGCGGCATGGTTAAAGGTGCGAGATTTGTGGCAAAGATCTTGTAGAATTCATTTCTAAAGCCGTCAATTCCTGGGGATTTGTTTAAGGGTAGTGTTTTAATGGTCTTTTCTATTTCTATGGGAAGTATTGGTGTCAATAGCGATGTAAGCTGGAAGTTATTTAGACAAGGCAAATTAGTAGTGTCTAGAAAATGTTGGATTGTTTCGATTGTGGGTTGTGTAATACTAGAATCATCTTTGAGGTTGTATAAGGATTGGTAATATGTCGCAAAAGCGTTAGCTATGTCTCGTGGGTTTGTAAGAAGTGTACATGTGTGTGGATGTTGGAGTGCAGGGATCTTAGTTTTGAGTCTTTTTTGTTTAATTGTCTTAGATAGAAGTGAGCTCGCTTTGTTACTAGAGGCATAAAACTTGGCGTTAGTCCTCTGTAAATTAAGGTCATAATGATGTAGTAAAAGCATGCGTAGCTTATTTCTATCTGAGGATATGGTTTCGGCTACAGTGGGGGTGGGTTTTTTTTTTGTTAATTTCCTCATGTAATTTAATGGAACTGAGGAGTTGGTCAATTTGCTGTGATCTTTGTTTTTTAATACGAGAATTCAATTGGATGAGGATACCTCTCATATAGGCTTTGTATGTCAACCAGATAGTGGTTATGGATACATCAGGAGTGTTGTTAGTTTCAAAAAATAGGTTGTGTGCATCTAACAAAAATTTTTGGTGTTCTGGGTTCTTCAGTATTGTAGAATTCAGTCTCCAGATGGGTGGGAGTATTGAGCGTTGATTGTCGTCTGGAGAAATGTTAACGGGGGCATGATCAGACTAGGTTATCACGCCAATTTTTGAGGATATTACATGTTGTAGTGTCCATTTGTCTGTAAGAAAGAAGTCAATTTGAGAATACGAACCGTGGGCGGGAGAATAGTAAGTATAGTCTCTCTCATTGCTATGTTGGCACCGCCATACATCATAAAGGTCATTGCTGTGTAGAAATTGGTTGAAAGATAATTTGGATGATTTTTTGTTGACGGATGAATCTAGTTGTGGATTTCCAATAATATAAAAGTCCCCTCCAATAAGAATTCTACCCTGCTTCACAGAGGAAATGGTCTTGATTAATTTGTTGAAGAAGTTGATCTGTTGTTTGTTAGGACTAGAGATCAGCGAAGTATTCAAAAATTCGATGATTCGGCGAATTCGAGGAATAAATTTGATTCGATGCGAATATATTCGCTGCGAATTTAACTTTTAAAAGGGTGTTTCTAGGCTTCAGAGAGCCTTTATATTAGTGCAGAACACTGTACCTTTAATTTAAATGCCCTTGGAGTCTACTGGGGAAGAGAAATAATACTGTCAGTCAGTATGACATGCAGATGAGTGCCGTCGATCTTAGAATCACCGCACACTTCACTCATTTGGGCAGTCACGGGGCCAAAACCAGAGTGTGGAGCCACAGTGTGGCGGTGGAGGCAGCAGCAATGGGAGGCCATACAGCACCCTATGACAAAAATGGAACCCACCAGCAGTGTGAGGAGACCTGAAAGTGGCACATGGCAGAGTGTGGCGATGGAGACAGCAGCAATGGGAGGCCGTACAGGGACCCATGAGACACTGTGGACCTGGCAGAAGCATTAGGAGGCGGTACAGGGGCCCATGGCAGATTACGGGCCTGGCAGCAGCAATGGGAGGCCTGTAATCTGCCAGCACCCTATGACAAAATGGAACCCACCAGCAGTGTGAGGAGACCTGAAAGTGGCATATGGCAGAGTGTGGCGATGGAGACAGCAGCAATGGGAGGCCGTACAGGGACCCATGACACACTCTGGACCTGGCAGCAGCATGAGGAGGCGGTACAGGGGCCCATGACAGATTACGGGCCTGGCAGCAGCATGAGGAGTCGGTACGGGGGCCCATGGCAGATTACGGGCCTGGCAGCAGCAATGGGAGGCCCGTAATCTGCCAGCACCCTATGATAAAATGGAACCCACCAGCAGTGTGAGGAGACCTGAAAGTGGCACATGGCAGAGTGTGGCGATGGAGACAGCAGCAATGGGAAGCCGTACAGGGACCCATGACACACTCTGGACCTGGCAGCAGCATGAGGAGGCGGTACAGGGGCCCATGGCAGATTACGGGCCTGGCAGCAGCAATGGGAGGCCCGTAATCTGCCAGCACCCTATGACAAAATGGAACCCACCAGAAGTGTGAGGAGACCTGAAAGTGGCACATGTTTGGGGCATTATTCATGGCGGGTTTAGTCAGTTGTGTCAGGAACTGGTGGTTTGAAATCCAGACTAATCCACGCCTTATTCATTTTCACAAACGTGAGTCTCTCCACACTTTGGGTGGACAGTCGTGTCCTCCGCGGAGTTACAATACCTCCTGCCGCACTAAACACGCGCTCCGATGCCACGCTACTGGCCGGGCATGACAGCCTTTCAAGGGCAAATTCAGCTAGTTGGGGCCAAAGGTCAAGTTTTGTTGCCCAGTAGTCAAGGGGATTGTCTACCTCGGTTGGCAGGGTGCTGTCCAAGTAGGCCCAAGCCTGTTGTTTGAGGTCCTGCTCCAGGCCCACCTGATGCTGCTGCTGCGGCTGGTTAGTAGTTTCCTCACTGCGCTGGTGAAGAAAGCTACTCATCATCGACTGCAGACTGAGGCAGCCGCTGCTGGTGGAGCTGCCACTGCTCCTACCACCCCACCCCTCCCCTGCTGCCATGGCAGCGGAACGCAGGGCCCACAGTGTCTGAGGATGGACGTTGGCGCAGAAAGGCAGAGACCAACTGACTACATAGGTGGTTTTTATAGTACGTTATTTTGGCCTCCCTCTCAGCAGGTGTGAAAAAGGCCACCATTTTTGAACGGTAGCGAGGGTCCAACAAGGTGGACAGCCAAAAGTCATCCCTCTGTCTGATGGTTATTATTCGGCTGTCGCTACGCAAGCAACCGAGCATGCTATGGGCCATTTGTGCCAAGGAATGCGAGGGACTCCCTGCCTCCATCTCCACAGCATACTGCCACGGTGCGTCTGGGTCCTCTGTCTCCTCCTCCTCCTCCTCCTCCTCTACCAGATGCTCCTGCTCCTCCACTCCTGTCCGCTGAGTGGAAAAACCACCCATTTCACTCAATAATTCCTGAGCACAAATGTCCTCCTCTACCTCCTCCTCTTCTTCCTGTCCTGCCCCCACAGGGGTCATGTGGCGTTGAGATCTGTGCGCCACGTCTACCGCACCCTGACCAGCCATTGTTAACAGCATTTGTTCCAGGACGTGCAACAGAGGAATGACGTCGTTCATCCCATAGTCCTGCCGACTCACGAATAGCGTGGCCTCCTCAAAGGGCCTGAGCAAGCGGCAGGTGTCAGGCATGAGCTGCCAATGGCTGACATCGAAGTTACACAGGGGAGTACCTTTATCCGCTTGTAACATCAGGAAATCGGTGATGGCCTTTCGCTGTTCGTAAAGGCGGTCTAACATGTGTAGGGTTGAATTCCACCTTGTTGCAACGTCGCAGATCAGGCGATGCTGTGGAATTCCGTTCTGCCGCTGCAGCTCAAGGAGGGTGTGCTTTGCGGTGTAGGAATGGCTGAAATGCATGCAAAGTTTACGTGACATTTTAAGGATGTCTTGCAGTGGGATGGTGGATTTTTGGAACCGCTTTACAACCAGATTGAACACGTGAGCCATGCATGGCGCATGGCACAACCTTCCTTGACGCAGAGCAGACACCATGTTCTTTCCGTTGTCGGTCAACATGGTTCCGATTTTCAGTTTGCGCGGAGACAGCCATCTGTCGATTTCTCTGTTCATTACACTCAGAAGTTCCTCCCCTGTGTGACTACGTTCGCCAAGGCATACCAGGTGCAGCACAGCGTGACACCGTTGCGCCCTGCACATGAGATATGCCGGTCGGGTAATGGGACTTGGCACGGGGGTGGCGGCTGAGGACACGGCGGAAGAAGAGGTGGTAGAGGCGGACATCTTTTGTGGACCAAGGACGTGCAAACGTGGAGGCAAAAGCGGCGTGATCTGTCCAAGTTGCTTTTGCGGCTGTGCCGGCACCACGTTCACCCAGTGGGCCGTAAATGACATGTACTGTCCCTGACCGTAGTTACAGCTCCACACATCGGCGCTGCCGTGCACTTTGGCAGAGACCGACATGCTCAAAGACTGGCCCACCATCTATTCTACATGTGAATGCAGGGCTGGCACTGCCTTTTTGGCGAAGAAATGCCGGCTTGGCACTCTCCACCGCGGCGCGGCACAAGCTATCATTTCTCGGAAAGGTGCTGAGTCCACCACTTGGAAAGGGAGGGACTGCAGCACCAGCAACTTGGACAGGAGGACGTTCAGCTTTTGCACCGTCGGGTGCGTGCTCGCAAACTGTTGTCTTTTGGAAACGGATTCCAAGAAAGACTGCTGACGGAATCCGTGAAGAGGAGTAGCAGGAGAAGGAGCATCTGAACGAGCGGAAGATGCCAACGAGCGACAACTCCCCTCAGCAGAGGTGTTGGAGCCTTGACTGGCTGATAGAGGGCGATTGACGTCGGGTGATGGAGCAAGTAAGGGAGCGGGTGATGGAGCGGGGGCTGGGGCAGGCAGAACCGCCGTATCTTTATCACGGTTTTCCCAGGCCACCAAATGGCGACGCTGCATATGCTGACGCAACGCTGTAGTCCCAACATGGGCCCCCTGGCCACGCTTGACTTTCTGGCCACATAGTTGACATACGGCTACGTTTACTTCCTCGGGCGGCTTGACGAAAAATTGCCACACCGCCGAGTAGGAAACTTTGCCCCCGATACTCCTCACTGGCTGACTGCTACTTCCTCCGTGCACACCGGCACCACTACTGGCCGTGGTGGTAGGCTGCAGTGGAGCTGGTGCTCTACTCCGTGGCCGTTTGCCTCCACTGACACTGCTGCGACCCTGCTGCCTCCTGGGCAACCCACCGACTGTTTTGCTTGCTGCCAAGCTGGCACCCTCTTCTCCTGATGATGCGGAAGCAATAGCCTGATGACGACAAGGCTGCCAAGTGCGATCAGCCTCATCATCATCAATTAGGGTCTCCGCCTCACTACTAGCCGCCTCGGCTGCGTGTGGGTCAAGAGACAGACCTGTCTCTAGACCGGCTAACGAGCCACTCTCCTCGCCACTACTTCTTCGCCTGGCTGCTGAAGAGGCGGATGTCTCCCCCCGTTCCTGACCGCCCTCTGTTAGCTCTTCCTCACTGTACAGTGGGGCTGAGCCCACAGCATGCGATACTTGGCTTGGTGAGGGAACACCAAAGGACAGGGGCAGGTAGAGGACACGTGATTTCAGTGGGCTTGCTCCCAGGCCATGCCAACTAACGGTTGTGTCTGACGTACCCACCGACCGTTGGCTGTAGGTGTCAGAGGTGACCTGCGAAGAGGAAGAGGACTGAGCCAACCAATCGATGACGGCAGGGTTGTTGGTGGAGACACGACCGCTGGATGACACCGGGAGCACTGGCCTCTGGCTGCGACTAGTGCTGCCTCGACCCCTTCCTCTGCTGCCACGTCTGCTCGCTCCTAAAACATTGCCTTCTCTGCCACTCCTCTGCGTGTTGTCTGACATACTCTTTAATTAAACGATTCTGTGTCCCTGAGTAACAATTCTGTGTCCCTCAGTAACAATTCTGTGTCCCTGAGTAACAATTCTGTGTCCCTGAGTAACAATTCTGTGTCCCTGAGTAACAATTCTGTGTCCCTCAGTAACAATTCTGTGTCAGTCCCTGAGTAACAATTCTGTGTCCCTCAGTAACAATTCTGTGTCCCTCAGTAACAATTCTGTGTCTGTCCCTCAGTAACAATTCTGTGTCCCTGAGTAACAATTCTGTGTCCCTCAGTAACAATTCTGTGTCCCTCAGTAACAATTCTGTGTCCCTCAGTAACAATTCTGTGTCTGTCCCTCAGTAACAATTCTGTGTCCCTGAGAAACAATTCTGTGTCCCTCAGTAACAATTCTGTGTCTGTCCCTGAGTAACAATTCTGTGTCTGTCCCTGAGTAACAATTCTGTGTCCCTCAGTAACAATTCTGTGTCCCTCAGTAACAATTCTGTGTCCCTCAGTAACAATTCTGTGTCCCTCAGTAACAATTCTGTGTCCCTCAGTAACAATTCTGTGTCTGTCCCTGAGTAACAATTCTGTGTCTGTCCCTGAGTAACAATTCTGTGTCCCTAAGTAACGGTTCTGTGGCCCTAAGTAACGGTTCTGTGGCCCTAAGTAACGGTTCTGTGTCCCTAAGTAACGGTTCTGTGTCCCTAAGTAACAATTCTGTGTCTGTCCCTGAGTAACAATTCTGTGTCCCTAAGTAACGGTTCTGTGGCCCTAAGTAACGGTTCTGTGGCCCTAAGTAACGGTTCTGTGGCCCTAAGTAACGGTTCTGTGGCCCTAAGTAACGGTTCTGTGTCCCTAAGTAACGGTTCTGTGTCCCTAAGTAACGATTCTGTGGCCCTAACTCTCTCCCTCAATACAGACAGCTCTGCCTCTCTTGAATGACTGGAGGCTAATGGAGAATACTAAAATGGCCGCCATTTATAGCTCGACCATTACACAGTGCTGGCTGGCTGGCTGCTGATTGGCTAATGCGATCACATGTCATGAATGAATGCATAATGGGTCTGCGCGCCTTCCCAGAGATCCCCGCTCCGTCGCCGCACATGTCGCCGCCCTTTTTTGGAAAAATTTCGATTCGCGCATCCGAAGTCTGCTAATTTTCGGATTCGGCGCGAATCGAAATTTTCCTAATATTCGAAACGAATTCCACTTCGCCAAGTTCGATTCGCTCATCTCTAGTTAGGACCATAGACATTTACTAAAGCGTAATAGATGTCATCAAGTTGGCAAACGAGTATGTGAAAACGGCCATGAGAGTCTACAGTTTCTGAGATCAGTCACAACTGGATAAAGTCCTTAATAGCTGTAATTACTCAGTTTTTTTTTTTTTGGAGTTGGTAGCCATAAAAATATGTGGGAAGTAGTTGAGGTGGAGTTTGGGAGTCTTGTTTGTGACAAAATGGGATTCTTGAACAATAAGGATATCTGGTTGTAGTTTCTTCATTTCTCTTTGGAGCATCGAACGCTTGAATGGGGAGTTCAAGCCCCAAACGTTGAGAGATGTAATATTAATCATGGTTTAAGGTCGATTGGGTTGTTCATCTTGGTCGCTGAGTTGTTTGAAGTGGTATGAGGATACGTAGGTAAGAGTATGAGACGGAATATCTTTGAAGTATCATGGAGGTCAGCTAAATTTGATCCAGGGTGTAATCTTGAAGATGTATAGAAAGCCGAAGGTGATGTAAGTGTTTCAAGGTGGCGATTGATGACTGGTGGTACTAGGAGGGAGAGTGGTAAAGGGGGAAGGAAAAAAATAGTAAAAAATAAACTTGCAAAAAAAGAAAGAAACCTGAGTAGCTGGACTGGTTACTGCCGAAATAGAGGCCATGAACAGGTCTTGACCAAAACAAAGGTCAAACCAAACGAACTTTTGAGCCATAGATCTCATCATATATGAACGATCGCCAGAAAAATGTAGAGCAAGGTAACAACTTTGGTGTGGAGTTGCAGCAGTGTAATTGCGGTGTATTGTTGGAGTCATGTGTGTTCCATAGGTTGAGTATGAGTTGGTGGGTTTTGTTGTGTAACCTCAGGGATTATCTTCCAGGTTTTAAGTAATTCTAGACCTTCTTCGAGATTTTTAATTGTGAAGACTTTGCCGTGTTGTCTTAAGGTTATTTTTGTGGGGAAACCCCACTGATACGCTATGCCATGGTTTCAGGGCTTTGGTTATGGTGATCATTTTTTTGCGGTTAAAAAGCGTAAGCTTGGAAAGATCTGCATACAATCAGAGATTTGCATGTGATGGCGGGAGAATAGGCGTGGATTTTGAAGTGGTGCGACTTACGCTACGGTCACATCATGTGACTTACAGTGAAGTCACATGATTTCAAAGTCGGGGGACATGCTGATTTAAAGTGCAATTTGTAAGACATCTGACACAGATCTCTCTGCAAATCGCATTAAAAGTAGTGTATTCATTACTTTAGAAATTGTTGTGGCTCCAACCAAGTTTGAACCACACCAATATGAATGCTCTAATAGCGGTCACCTTGAGTGTGACTTGGCATGTGATTTGCATGACATGCCAAGTCGCACCCTATTGTCTGCTATTAGAGCAGTAACATGGGTGCATTTCCGACAGTGATTTCTAAAGTAGTACATGTACTACTTTTGTGGCGATTTGCATAGATATCTGTGTCAGATGTCTTGCAAATTTTGCAGATCGCAAGGAAATTGGCATCTTCGCTGTACGTTGCACAATTTTTAAATCGGCTTTGATGTGACCGGGGTGTAAGGCATTTTTATGTTTGATTTCCTGAGTGTTTTTCTGATTTATTGCCGCATACTAGCAAAAGTGAATTGACATTTTCAGTATTGCATGTGAGATGTGGTCATGTGACTGCCTTAACTCATGCGATAATCTGGAATGAATTGTGCAAGTCCTTGTCTGTGGTGGTTTGGAGAGGGAGAGATATTGTGGTGAATTGCCCCAGGCCACACTCACACTGTTTTGATGTGGGCTGTAAATGTTTTGCATTTTTTCCTTCTAAGGTGTGTTTGTGTGTTCTTGTACAGTGATTGTGTGTTTATTATCTTTGCATTGTAATACTAACACATGTCAATTTCTCTGCTTTTCCAAGTTTGCTTTGTTTAGACTGAAATACAGTTTTCAGATAAACCTGATGAGAAATGGTATGTGTGGGGGATTTGGGGAGGTGGGAGGTGTTTTATTTTGGCATGTACGTATTTTTATATTGATATTTTGATCTGCAGCCTGTTTTGTGGATGGATAAGCCTACTACGTGATTTATATTAACTGTTTGTTTCCTGCTGTAACCTGTGAAAGCACAGTTAATTAGAAGTATAATCATTTAAAGTGTAAGCTCTTATGAGCAGGACCGTTCTATTTTAGCAACATCAATCCTACTTTTTTTTTTTCACCTACAAATTGAGTGTACCTACTTGTTGTTGCTGTCCAAATAAATGTGGAATGTGTATTTGATTAATAAAATTTTAATTTTTTGGGGGATTATTTCATGTTCTAGTTGAATGTACTAGCACCCCTAACACTTATTTTGGCTAGCTATATAATATGCCCAAATCTTCCTTGTTAGAGTGCACATATGTAAGTATGTCCAAACTAACAAACCTAAAGCCCCCTATTGCACCACAAGACCATGTTATGTACCAATGAATAGGTTGTGTTCACTGTCCAGCTAGCTATTCTTTTTCTACAATCCTCTTAACAGTAATAAATTAGGCCCCCAATTTATGTTGACTTTGGGCCTTTACTGGCAAATATATATTTGCCAATGCCAAATCCACAATAGAACTGCAAACATATTTGCGAATGTCATATACACAATGGAGCTGCATGGAAAATTGCTATGGTGCACAAATAAACGCCAAGATGGCTGTTGGAGGAGGCATTAGAGCAGCTGTCATACTGGATATACGTCATGACATTGGCGAAAGGGCGTTTGCACACACCCGGAAGTGGTAATGGGGAGTGTTAGTGAATGGGAGTGTAGTTAGGAGAGTTTAGTGGTAATTTGCAAGTCTATTTTTTAGCTTTGTGAATTGTTCTTTTGTGGAATTCCAGACCACATCTGGACATGGCAAGATCGCTGTTCTCTACCAAGGAGCTGATCCTCGTTTGCCGGGGAAACATTATTAATGTTGTATTTTCAGTTGAAAACATGTCCAATGCTTAGATCCATTGAGGTACATAGCAGAGGTTCAAGGTATTACATAGAAGGTTGTTTTTCTTCCTAACTATAGAGGTGGCACAGACACAAGCATACACCCAGGGCCACTGTTAGCTATCACGGGGCCCCGTACAGCATACCTGACAGCTCCCCATCGCCAGAGAAAATATCCAAATTATATTTATGGTAAAAATACACTAAAAACATTGTTAATGGACCCAACCATATTCCTGTGAAATCTAAATGATAAAACTGTACTGAGTTCATAAATAAAGCTGTGTGTGTTATTGAGGTCTTGGGGCTCATGGGTGCTGTGGCCTGTAGAGTGGGAATCAGTGGTTTGTTTTTGTGGCTATCGCCGTTTGCAGGCAACCTATGTTACACAATGGAAATGCTGCAGGTCATAATTTGACAAGCATATGGGTGCAGGTGTACAGCCCTGAACACACAGTGAGCATTCAGGGCCACTTCCCCATGCCTTCACACCTGTCACATTAAAACCTGTGTTCATACAGCTGCTGTGTCCCCATAGTGTAACAAGTGGCTCTAGCCACATAAACAACCCCCTCATTCATGCTGTACAGGACAGAGGACCTGTGTGAATGGGGCATTTTTTACTTTTTTTTCCTCAGCTCATTAATTTCAATGGGCTGCCTAACTTGTGGGAACATGCAAAAATACTGCAGGCATATTATTTTAAAAGTGTGTTGCACCTAACCGCACAGTAGTGTGGTGCCATGCGTTTTGGTGGCTGTGAATGCATCTGTGTTTACTAGATGTGTGGAGGTGCATTAAGTTTTCATCATGGTACCTGCACACATCTGCAGAGGGCATTGCATTTCTTTGCTGTGCTGGAAAAAAAGTGCTCTTGCATGTGTTTCTGCACCACAAATAGTGTGAACAAGTCCTAAGGGCCAGTTCACACTATAGAAACACAGTGTAGATGTGTTCCAGATGTGTATTTGCATGCACTTTATTGATGCATGTTTAGCATGTTCCAGAGCATTTTGGATACGTTTTTGATGTGTTCCAGTGCATTTTGGATGCGTTTGTGTGTTTGTTTTTTTATGCATTCCAGTTAATTTTTTCCCCTCTCTTTTTCTTAAATTTAATTAGGGACATTTTTGTTTTAGTGCGTTCCAGGGCATTTTACAATGTTCCAGTACAGTTCTATGCATAAACAATGCAGCCTGTTCGATTTTTTTGGCAGCACCTGCAATGCACTGGAACTGCAAGCGCTGATTTGAACTATGACATTGACAACCATATAACCTTTGTGTGTTTTGGATGCAAAAAAAGCAACTGAAACACATGTAGTGTGAACTGGCCCTAAAGGTTATTATAGGTAAGGGAACAGAACTGACCAGGAATTGTGAATTCAATCAGACTAGTGGTGAGATACAATCAGGAATCATATAATGCTGAGAGATCTGAGCTGTAGGTGATAGGAAATGAGACACATTAACGTGATCAGTAAATAAAGTTAAACAAAAAGAGTGGGGTGGTGATACATAGATTTGCAGATGGAACAGGTGATGACGGGGGGGAGGTGGTCAAGTTGTAAAAGGAGAGGTTTAAGAGCTCGTTCACACTTGACTTTATTTCTAACTCTTGCCAAATGGCCCTATAGCGTTTGACAGGTGTTTGGGAAGCGTTTTTAACGCTCCTCAAATGCTCCCCAAACGCCCTATATGCGGTTTTGAGGAATGTGATAAGCATTTGCCAAGCGTTAAATGAAGTTAAATGGTATTAACGCTCCGAAAATGCCTTGCAACCACACCGCAAACGTCTACCAGGCATTTGAGGAGCGGCACCATAGACTTGAATGGGAGGCTTCAACTCCTCCTGACTCGACATGAGGTGCCAGTTTTGCCATGATGCAATACTAATGCTTCAGTGTGAACAGCACTGTGTGCTGCCATGTGCAAAATTTTCATAGGCATTTGAGAAGCGTAAAAAATGCTTCCCAAACGCCTGTCTGATGCCTACTGACAAAGCTAGTGTGAACGTAGCCTTAGAGAAGATATAAGAAGTTGTAATGAAATATAAACAGAAGGAAAATTGAAAGTTTGAAACTTGTCAGAAGAACAGGACACAGGTAAGATTTGCCCTCTTTCCACTTTCTAGTCAGTAGCCAAAATCTTAATTGACTGATCAATATTTCTGGTACTGACAAAACCTTGGAAATTGATCTCCATATTTTGGGCATTCACAAATGTCAAGGAGCTTACAATCTAAGACCAGAAACTCGGACATATACTAGGCCCAATTAACTTAACAGCATGTCTTTGGAGTGTTGGCAGAAACACACTCGTGCAGAGAAAGCATGCAAACGGAGATGCAGCCATGACTGAGATTAGCACCCATGACCCAAGTGTTGTAAGTTCTGAGTTCTAACCACTAAGCCACTGTAGGAGACAAAGTGTGAGCTGCAATGTAGAATAGTTACATTGTTTAAAAATAATGATAAACGAGCACTGGTAAAATTATATAGACTACTAAAATGGTATTACAAAAGATAAATATAGGTATAGATATGAAGGTAGCAGCTAACACATCCTATTGGTGTGCCCCTGAGGATGTGTTGGTACACGAAATTCATTGGGTGCAGCCCTATTACTGACGCCACGCCACCGCTATTGAGGAGTGTCTGCCATCTTGGGACTCGCTTTGCTATTATTTTTATTACTCCACATGGATATTTTAAATTGTTACACATGACCATTATAATAAAGTACTACACTATTAAGCACCTTTCTGGCTCCTGTGGCTGAGCCAATTCCTCCCCAGGACCATTTTGGCACCCACCTGGATGGATGGAGGTGGATGACTATCCCATAGCTGCCAGTATACCGCTGCACCCCCAGATATGTAATGTGTATAACCCATGCACATTAATACGGTTGTTCTGGTGAGTGTACACACGTCCCAAGGGTGGATTACCTTTTACGATTTCATGCACTACTGTCCGTCATGGATAAACCACATGTTCCATTCATAGGCACTCTCTTAGTTGAACCTCTCACACAAAGGACATTCCATTATTCAGGAATGATTTTATGAACTTTTTTTAGCACCATTTACCAGTTTACATCATTATTGCACTTTTTTGATTTTACATGCGTTTGATTGATAACGTGCATTTATAGCGCTGCACGATTACTTTAACATAGAATAGTTACATGATTAAAGAGAATGAACATATATAATTATATTGGGTAATTAGAACTAGACATTCCCAATTATTTGAGATATAAGTGTGAAAATGTTTGACATTTGAAAATAGAATGTATGACATTCATTAGGAAATGCATTAGTTGTCTGATCATTTTGGAGAAACAGTAACCCCCCCAAAAAAAAAATAATAATAATAATAATATAGGTGTACTTTTTACTTTAAATTATAAGTATTCTCATATGCAAACAGAAAAACGCCAACGGGACAAAGCCTGCAATTGTTCGCCACCTTGCGAACATATCTGGTATTGCATCTAGAAGTGTGGCAGACCTGAGTACGGATTTACTAACAGGAAAAGAGTCTACAAGTAGACTCTTTTCAATGAGTTTACTAGACGCCTTTCTGAAGACTTACAGGTCTAGATTGATTGAATTGAGTCTGCCTGAATGTTCAGAGTCTGCTGGTAGACTCAATTCTTAGTAAATCAGAGCCTAAGAATCATGTTTAGAACATTTACAAATATGGCTATTACATATTTAGCTCACACTGAATTAGGAAATAGCTGTTTAGTGGGCTGACTCTTTTAAAACATATATAAGATGTGCCCTAGCTACATAGAGACACACACATATACCCATAGATTTTGAAGTTTACACACACTGATATTTCTTAAGGCCTACAAAGCCTTGATACAACTGTTGTCTTCCCTGACAAGACTGAAACACTTTTCATTTACCATAGAACAGGCAAGAATCTTGATATTTTTCAAAGCTTATTTAATTTCCATAAGCTACAACTTTTGTTATATTTTACTCTGTATTTTATCTTTTGTATTCATTTTATGTTGTTGCCAAGTGTGAATTAAATAAAAGTCACGCTGTTTTACATCAGCCTGGCACTAGAACACTTTACCTCAAACGCCTAAGATAGACACTTAAATAATATGTGTCATGGTATTTAACAGAATGCATCCTCTATATCAAAATTTTTATTCAGCGAGTGAGATATTTGTACAGAATGAAACAGGTGGTGTAAGTGGTAGGAAATCAAAAATTGCATAGTGAGACCAAAACTAGCTGATAATTAATGATGGGATTGACGTTCAAGTCAAACACATGAACGGTAAGGGCATTCAGCGGACTATTCGCCCGTTGCGCCCCCCAATGCACGCACAGTGCATTGTGGTTGGCCAAAGCAATGCACCTGGCAATGCATTGGCCAATCACAGCATAGTTGGGTGGAGCTAGTGGTAACTTCACCACTAGCACCCTCCATATGTTTATATCTGACCAGCAAGTGTCAGATCGTGGCAGGTGCTCAACGTGTGTGTACAGGTTGGCGGGCGTGGGGTTTTTTCTTATTTCTGCTAGTCGGCATCAGCGTTGTGAGAGCGCTGGACGCCATAATTGATGGATTACAATGATGAAACTATTTTTCTGGCTTTTATTTTTTTAATAAAGGACTTGTCAAAAACGGTTTTGTTTTTTGTTCAATAATTTTTTTTTTTTTCAAAAATCACGCATCTTTATTTTTCTACTGAATGTAACGCTTTTGTGAATGGGTAGGGGTACAAGTACCCTTACTCATTCACAAGGGGGCAGCATCAGAGTGCCCCCTTATTTAAAGGGGTACCCAGATGCTAATGAGCTCCCCTGAGATGCCCACAACAACCAGGCCAGGGTTCTGGGGAAGAAGCCCTTGTTCCCATTGGCATGGGGACAACTTAAAAGTGCTACCAGGCCTAAAAGGGCCTGGTATGGCTTTAAGGAGGAACCCCCTGCACGTAAAAAAAAAAAAAAAAAATTACTGTGGGGTCCCATCTAACCTTCTTATCAGACCTAAAGGGTCTGGTATAGGATGGGGTGGGGGGTGAACCCAACTGTTGTGGTTTTTTTTTTTTTTTTTTTAAATATCAGTCCTGCTGTAGCACCCACATGGAAGAAAAATATTTTTGAAATAGATTTTAAAAATATTATTTCCAAATATATTTATTAGAAAATGATAAATATTTTTTAAAATACATTTTAAAGACATACTGTGTATATTTGAAAAATACAAATCTACATTTTTGGAATGCATTTACAAATATATATATATATATAATATGTGTATGTATGTATACATACATACACACATACACACATACACACACACACCCCTTAGGACTTGTTCATACCATTTGTGGTGCAGAAACGCATGCAAGAGCACGGTTTTTTCCAGCACAGCAAAGAATTGCAATGCCCTCTGCAGATGTGCGCAGGTACCATGATGAAAACCACACCAAACGCATGGCACCACACTACTGTGCGGTTAGGTGCAACACACTTTTACAATGCAGTATTTTTGCATGTTCCTACACGTTAAGCAGCCCATTGAAATTAATGAGCTGTGGAAAAAAGTAAAAAAATGCCCCATTCACACAAGTCCTCTGGCCTGTACAGCATGAATGAGGTGTTTGTTCATGTGGATGGAGCCACCTGTTACACTATGGGGACACAGCAGCTGTATGAACACAGGTTTTAATGTGACAGGTGTGAAGGCATGGGGAAGTGGCCCTGAATGCTCACTGTGTGTTCAGGGCTCTACACCTGCACCCATATGCTTGTCAAAATTATGACCTGCAGCATTTCCATAGTGTAACATAGGTTGCCTGCAAATGGCGACAGCCACAAAAACAAACCACTGATACCCACTCTACAGGCCACAGCACCCATGTGAATGAGCCCCAAGACCTCAATTACACACACAGCTTTATTTATGAACTCAGTACAGTTTTATCATTTAGATTTCACAGGAGATTGGTTGGGATTGTGTCCATTAATAATGTTTTTAGTGTATTTTTACCATAAATATAATTTGGATATTTTCTCTGGCGGTGGGGGGGGGGGGCTGTCAGGTATGCTGTACGGGGCCCCGTGATATCTAACAGTGGCCCTGGGTGTATGCTTGTGTCTGTGCCACCTGTATAGTTAGGAAGAATAATAACTTCTTCTACGGAATACCTTGAACCTCTGCTATGTACCTCAATGGATCTAGGAATTGAACATGTTTTCAACTGAAAATACAACATTAGTAATGTTTCCCAGGCAAATGAGGATCAGCTCCTTGGTGGAGAACAGCGATCTTGTCATGTCCAGATGTTGTCTGGAATTCCACAAAACAATTCACAAAGCTAAAAAATAGACTTGCAAATTACCACTAAACTCTCCTAACTACACTCCCATCCACTAACACTCCCCACTACCACTTCCAGGTGTGTGCGAACGTCCTTCCGCAAACGTCATAACGTATTTCTGGTATGACAGCTGCTCTAGCGCCTCCTCCAACAGCCGTCTTGGCGTTTATTTGTGCACATAGCAATTTTCCATGCAGCTCTATTGTGTGTATGACATTCGCAAATATATGTTTGCAGCTCTACTGTGTATATGAAATTGGCAAATATATATTTGCTAGTAAAGGCCCAAAGTCAACATAAATTGGGGGCCTAATTTATTACTATTAAGAGGATTGTAGAAAAATAACTAGCTGCACATTGAACACAACCTATTCATTGGTACATAACATGGTCTTGTGGTGCAATAGGGGGCTTTTGGTTTGTTAGTTTGGACATACTTGCATATGTGCACTCTAACAAGCAAGATTTGGGCATATTATATAGCTAGCAAAAATAAGTGTTAGCTGTGCTAGTACATTCAACTAGAACATGAAATTATCCCCCCAAAAAAATACATAGTTCAAATATTTATTGATCAAATACACATTCCACATTTATTTGGACAGCAACAACAAGTAGGTACATTCAATTTGTTGGTGAAAAAAAAAAAAAAAAAAAAAAGCAGGATTGATGTTGCTAAAATAGAACGGTCCTGCTGCTCATAAGAGCTTACAATCTAAAAGATTATACTTCTAATGAACTTTGCTTTCACAGGTTACAGCAGGAAACAGTTAATATGAATCACGTAGTAGGCTTATCCATCCACAAAACAGGCTGCAGATCAAAATAGTAATATGAAAATAAACACGTGCCAAAATAAAACACCTCCCACCTCTCCAAATCCCCCACACATACATTTCTCATCAGGTTTGTCTGAAAACTGCATTTCAGTCTAAATAAAGCAAACTTGGAAGAGCAGAGCAATTGACATGTGTTAGGATTACAATGCAAAGATAATAAACACACAAACACACCTTAGAAAGAAAAAAATGCAACACCTTTACAGCCCACATCAAAACACAGGGTGTTTGGCCTGGGGCAATTCACCACAATATCTCTTCCTCCCCAAACCACCACAGGCAAGGACTTGCAGAAAATAACCTGGCCTGTACAAGGCAAAATCACCACTACTGCAACTCTTTATATAACATAGGCCACACCCACCACTGTCATTCATTTGGTCAGAGAAAGTGTTTGCACCTGATTAATTCTCTTCCCACCTGCATTAACCCTGGTATACAGGCCTCACAAATCAGAGTCAGAAAGAAAGCCTCAGTGAAGTGTACCTGTGCAGCATACAACAGAACATTGAACAGGGATATAAAAGGGAACCCCATTGGCAATATTTCTTGGCCCTATGGGCGCAATTCACTCCAGATTATCACATGAGTTAAGGCAGTCACATGACCACATCTTGCATACTATACTGAAAATGTCAATTCACTTTTGCTGGTATGCGGGATTTCCCATAAATCGGAAAAACTCAGGAAATCAAACATAAAAAAGGCCTTACACCTCGGTCACATCAAAGCCGATTTAGAAATTGTGCGGCGTACAGTGAAGATGCCGATTTCCTTGCGATTTGCAAGACATCTGACACAGATATCTATGCAAATCGCCACAAAAGTAGTACATGTACTACTTTAGAAATCAGTGTCGGAAACGCACCCATGTGACTGCTCTAATAGCAAACAATAGTGTGCGACTTGGCATACGATTTGCAAGTTGAATATCAGGCAAATCACATGCCAAGTCGCACTCAATGTGACCGCTATTAGAGCGTTCATATTGGTGTGGTTCAAACTTGGTCGGAGCCGCAACAATTTCTAAAGTAATGAATATACTACTTTTTCATTTGCAGAGAGATCTGTGTCAGATGTCTTGCAAATTGCACTTTAAATCACCATGTCCCCTGACTTTTAAATCATGTGACTTCACTGTAAGTCACGTGATGTGACCGTAGTGTAAGTCGCACCACTTCAAAATTCGCTTTGATGTGACCGGGGTGGCCCCCAGTCACATCGGGTGCAATTTGCATGCTAGGCGACTTGCAAATCGTATGCCAAGTCGCACCCTATTGTCCACTATAGGCTCCATTCACATCCAATCTGATTTTGAAATTGTGCAACTTCACTGTAAGTTGCCCAATTTCCAAATCGGATTAGATGTGACTGGTGTTAGCCCCCCAGTCACATCGGGTGCAATTTGGCATGTGATTTGCAAGTCGCAGGGCATGCCACGTCACACCCAGGGTTCATGATTTCAGGTGTGATTTGGGAATTGAAATTGTACCTGATATTGGATCTAATGAATATGGATGTGAGTGTCTTAATGTAAGCAATTTGCTGCAGCACAATTTCAAAAGTAGTTCTTGTCTAACTTTTTCAGCATTTTGTAGTGATATCTCATATAGACTACAATAGAAAATCGCAATGCAAAACACAATTGAAAACACAATAACTCATTGGTAAATCTACAGAAAACACGGTGAAATTGCCAACAAAAAGCACAATTTTAAATCCCATCGAGTGTGAACCAAGCAGGCAATTCAACAAAGGAAATATTTGAAGGCATGCGGTATTTGCATGCTCGGATAAGGGTCTGTTATGGATTTGGGGGGTGGGGGGGGGGGGGGTGAACTCCATGCCATTATTTTAATAATTTATTTTTTTAAATCCTTTTCTCTCTCTCGCTCACTCTTCTCTTGGTTTGACAAACCTTCCCAAAAGGGGGTGGAGTGAAAACCAGCATTATCAAATCAATCATTAGTCCAGGCCCTTATCTCATCCCATCGTTTGACATTCACATAAGGTGCAACTTTAAAGGTGTTTGAACAGACAAGGCCTCATTCTAATTCACATTCTAGGGATCATTTAGACAGAAAGCAAAGATGCTGCCACCAGCACATGTATGTTAGGGTAGTCACACAGGGAGATCATGGTGGTTGGGATTCAAATCAACAACCCTGGCGTTGTGAGGCAGCAGTGCTAACCACTAATCCACGGAGCTGTTGAACACTAATCCAGCCTCTATTTCTGTGGTATGAATCAACCCTAAGTCCCTGGGCAAGGTCAGTGTAACTAGCCAGATATCTCAAATGTGACACAAATGTTGTGCTATGTTACCAATTCAGATGTATGTTGGTTCTATGTATCCCAATACAAAGGATTGCAATACTAAACAGGTGTACCTCAGTTTCCCAATGCCTCGGTGTCAAGGTCCTACCTTTCCTCAGGGCTTGTGCTGCTCCATGTGCTGGCATCCATCTTAGGTGTCTGCAAAGCATTGTGGGATCCTTTATGCTTTCAGCCCTCTGCGGCTCCTCCCCCAGGAGGTGGCGGCTTATCACATACAAGTCTGCTGTTTGTAGCTGTCCATTGCATTCGTGTCCTGTCTGTTGCACAGCAGCAAGCTCCTGTTTAGTTTCTCATTGCTCTCCTGGATACCAACTCAGCTTTGGCAAGACTCCTTCCTGGCTTCTGACCCCGGCTCAGCGACCATCCTTCCTGGCTTCTGACCCCGGCTCTGGCGACCATCCTTCCTGGCTTCTGACCCCGGCTCTGAAGACCATCCTTCCTGGCTTCTGACCACGGCTCTGGCAACCATCCTTCCTGGCTTCTTACCCCGGCTCTGGCAACAATCCTTCCTGGCTTCTGACCCCGGCTCTGGCGACCATCCTTCCTGGCTACTGTTCTACCAAGTCATCCGCTGTTGCTGTTGGACTTGCATGACTGTCTTGTTTTTGTATAATAAACCTAACTTTAATTGCACCTCCTTGTGTGTCTGGCTCCTTGCTCCCTGACACTACACGAATGCCATGAATCCTGACAGTGCAGGTACGCCCTCGCTCCCTATGTTGGTTGCCAGACTTGATCAGCAGGATCTCTTGTTGGATCAGTTCGCTCAGGCGTGCACGCACAGCGCACCTTACTCCTGGTGCTATTAGGCCGGTTGTCACTCCTGTGGTTGCTCCCGCTGTTGCGCCTACCTCTGCATCTGCTGCCGCACCTGTGGTGCCCAGAGGTATGACTGGTTCAGCCCCCCTTCCACAGCACTTTGGGGGTGAGCCGAGTCAGTGTCGGGGTTTCCTTAACCAAGTGGGCATATATTTTGAATTGATACCACACGCTTTTCTTACGGAGAGGTCAAAGGTGGGCTTCCTAATCTCACTGCTCTCGGACAAGGCCTTGGCCTGGGCAAATCCCTTGTGGGAGAACGATAACCCTGTGATTCACGAGTTTGCCGGTTTTGTTGCCTCCTTCCTTACGGTATTTGATGTGCCTGCTCGCTCCGCCCCTGCTGCTAAGCTGCTCATGTCTATGCATCAGGGTTCACGAACCGTTGCCGAGTATGCCATAGAATTTCGTACCCTGGCGGCAGAGGTGGGTTGGAACAATGAGGCTCTGGTGGCTGCTTTCTCTCATGGTCTCTCAGATGCATTGAAGGATGAGATTGCAGCCAAAGAACTGCCTGTGGAGCTCGAAGCACTCATTTCCTTCCTAATCCTGATTGACACCAGGCTCAGGGAGAGGCCTTCACTTAAGGAGCATCTGCGGAGGCCTCCTAACCGATTGGCGCCTATGTTTTCTGTCCCACCTGATCCTCCCTCTCCTCCCATGCCTCCCCGGGATGGCTTGTCTGGCGGTGAGCCCATGCAGCTGGGGGAGCAGGGGGAGCAGGCCTCTCGGCGTCGGGAGGGTTGCTGTCTGTACTGTGGTCTCGGTGGGCATTTTCGGCAGTCCTGTCCGTCCGGGAAACGCTGGCACCTGAGATCCTGTCGGGGGCAGATCTTGGGTGGAGTTTCCTTGTCCCCGCAAAGATAAACTGCTAATCACCTTTGTCCTCTCTTGGGCGGAAGGTTCGGTGACGGCCCAGGCGCTGGTAGACTCTGGTGCTAGCGGGTTGTTTATGGACAGTTCGTTTGCTGCCCAGTACTCCATTCCTCTGCAGGCTCGAGTTACTCCATTGGTTCTCGAGGCGATAGATGGCAGGCCCCTGCAACCGCCGCAGGTTACCCATGAGACCCTGCCAGTTGAAGTAGCTATTGGGGCTGTTCACAGGGAGTTGGACTGTTTTCAGGTAATTTCTTCCCCGCACTACTCCGTGGTTTTGGGATATCCCTGGCTTCAGAAGCACAATCCGACCATTGATTGGCGGTTGGCCGAGATTCTCTCGTGGTCTCCACAGTGTGGGGCCGGTTGCATCCATGGACCTGTTAAGGTGTTGTGTGCCTCCTCGGACTGTGTTGCCTACTGACTATGGGGAGTACGTGGACATGTTTGACAAGGTGCGCGTCGGTGTTCTATCTCCTTATCGTCCATACGATTGTGCCATAACCTTACAACCCGGTGCCACTCCTCCGTGTGGCAGGGTGTATCCTCTTTCGGTTGCGGAGAATCAGGCCATGGAGGAGTATGTTGTGGATGCACTTTACTGGGGGCACAGTCGCAAGTCTACTTCTCCAGCAGGAGCTGGCTTTTTCTTCGTGAATTGAGGCCTTGCATTGATTTTAGGGGTCTCAATCGAATCACGATTAAGAATGCTTACCCAATTCCGTTGATTACTGAGTTGTTCAACCGCCTCAAGGGAGCAACGCTTTTTACTAAACTCGACCTTAGGGCTGCGTACAACCTCGTACGGATCAAGGAGGGCGACGAGTGGAAGACCGTGTTCAACACCAGAACCGGCCACTATGAATCCCTGGTTATGCCCTTCGGGTTGTGTAACGCGCCCGCGGTCTTTCAGGAGTTCATTATTGATGTCTTTCGTGACTTGTTGCAGCAGTGCGTGGTGGTTTACTTGGACGACATCCTGGTTTACTCTGCGTCTATGGAGTCTCATATCCAGGATGTTAAGCGGGTGCTGCAATGGTTACGTGAGAACGAGCTTTTCTGTAAGCTCAAGAAGTGTGAATTTCACCGATCCCAGGTTGCCTTTTTTGGGCTACATCATTTCCGCTGTGGGATTTTCCATGGACCCTCAGAAGGTTTCGGTGGTTCTGCAGTGTTCTCATCCCAGTGGTCTTCGGTCCATTCAGTGCTTTTTGGGATTCGCCAATTATTATCGGAAGTTTATCAGGAACTTCTCCACGCTGGCCAAGCCTCTCTCAGATCTGACCAAGAAGGGCAGTAATCCCCACGAGTGGTCATCCAAGGCCATCTTAGCTTTCAAAGCTCTGAAATCCACCTTCGCTTCGGCTCCGATACCGTCTCATCCCAATCCTGGGTTGCCTTTTGTCCGAGGTTGATGCATCTGAGACGGGAGTAGGTGCCCTTCTGTCTCAGCGTTGGTCGCCCGATGGACAACTACTTCCCTGTGGGTTCTACTCCAGGAAGCTTTCCTCCACAGAATGCAACTACCAGATTGGAGACAGGGAGTTGTTGGCCATTATTCAGACTCTCAAGGAATGGAGGCACCTGCTCGAGGGTTCTGCGGTTCGGTCCTCATTCTCACCGACCACAAGAACCTGACGTATCTCTCAGAAGCTAAGAGGTTAATGCCCCATCAGGCCAGATGGGCTCTGTTCTTGTCGCGTTTTAACTATGTGGTCTCCTATTTGCCTGACTCCAAGAATGTCAGGGCTGATGCCTTGTCACGGCAATACTCTGATCTGTCTAGGGAGGACTCTGAGCCGACCTCGGTCATACCTCCAGATCAGATCCTGGCTGCCATTCGTACCAGCCCAGGGGCGGACTGACAACTCATGGGGCCCCCGGGCAATAGGGGATCATGGGGCCCCTGTGTCCTTGCCCAAACTCAAAGCCTATGAAAAAAGGTACCAGGGCATCTCTTGGGGCCCCCTACTGACCCCGGGCCCTCAGGCAGTGCCCGAGTTTCCAAATGGTCAGTCCGCCCCTGTACCAGCCAGACTTCTCCCCTTGGGGAGCAGATTTTGGCAGCTCAAACTGATGCTCCCTCTGAGAGACTGGCTGGTAGATGTTTCATACCTGAGGGATTGCGCACCCACTTGCTGCGTACCTACCATAATTCCATGACTGCTGGTCATCCAGGGAGGAACCAGTTGTCTTGGGTCTATTCTGGTGGCCATCTCTCCATTCCGACATCGCCTCATATGTAGCGGCATGTTCTGTCTGTGCCCAGAATAAATTTCCTCGGCATCTTCCATTGGGCCTACTGCAACCCATTCCCAATGGGGAGCGTCCCTGGTCACACCTGATGATGGATTTTATTGTAGACCTCCCTGCGTCTCGAGGCCATACGGTCATTCATCGTTTCTCCAAGATGTGCCATTGTGTTCCATTCAAGAAATTGCCGACTGCGCAAGAACTGGCTACGGTTTTCGCCAGAGAGATCTTTCGCTTGGGTTGCCTAAGGTGATTGTCTCAGACCGTGGGAGCTAGTTTGTGTCCAGGTTCTGGCGCGCCTTCTGCTCCCAGTTGGGTATCAAGCTCTCCTTCTCTTCGGCCTACCACCCGCAGTCCAATGGGGCTGCAGAGCGTTCCAACCAGGCCCTGGAACAATTCCTTTGCTGCTATATCTCAGACCATCAAGACAATTGGGTTGATCTCCTGCCATGGCCAGAGTTTGTGAGGAACTTGGCTGTCAACTCCTCCTGCAGGATGTCTCCCTTCATGGCCAACTATGGGTTCCAACCTGCGGTGTTGCCTGAATTGTTCTCGCCACAGGACATTCCGGCTGTGGATAACCATCTTGCTGCCCTGCGTTCCTCGTGGGGGCAGATCCAGAGGTCCTTGAAGGACTCAGCACAGCGCCAGAAGCTCCAGGCTGATCGTAGACGGTTGCCCGCTCCTTCATACCAGGTCGGAGATCGGGTGTGGTTATCTACTCATAACCTCAATCTTCGGGTGCCCGCACCAAAACTGGCTCTCCGTTTTGTTGGTCCTTTCCGCATCCTCCACAGGGTGAACCCGGTTGCCTATGCCTTTGCTCTTCCTCCTGGGATGCGTATCTCCAATGTCTTCCACGTATCCCTGTTGAAACCTCTGGTCTGTAATTGCTTTACTGCCTCTCCGCCTAGTCCTATCCGGGTTGACTGTCATGAGGAGTATGAGGTGAGCCGCATCCTGGACTCTCGGTTGGTCCACGGTCGGGTGCAGTTCCTGGTCCATTGGCGTGCTATGGTCCCGAGGAGCGTTCCTGGGTTCCTTTCGCGGATGTTCATGCTCCTGCCATCCTCCGCGCTTTTCACTCCCGCTTTCCCCAGAAGCCTTATGTAGAGCCGTGGAGGGGGAGGGGTCCTTGAGGAGGAGGCACTGTCAAGGTCCTACCTTTCCTCAGGGCTTGTGCTGCTCCATGTGCTGGCATCCATCTTAGGTGTCTGCAAAGCATTGTGGGATCCTTTATGCTTTCAGCCCTCTGCGGCTCCTCCCCCAGGAGGTGGCGGCTTATCACATATAAGTCTGCTGTTTGTAGCTGTCCATTGCATTCGTGTCCTGTCTGTTGCACAGCAGCAAGCTCCTGTTTAGTTTCTCATTGCTCTCCTGGATACCGACTCGGCTTTGGCAAGACTCCTTCCTGGCTTCTGACCCAGGCTCTGGCGACCATCCTTCCTGGCTTCTGACCCCGGCTCTGGTGACCATCCTTCCTGGTTTCTGACCCCGGCTCTGGCGACCATCCTTCCTGGCTACTGTTCTACCAAGTCATCCGCTGTTGCTGTTGGACTTGCATGACTGTCTTGTTTTTGTATAATAAACCTACCTTTAATTGCACCTCCTTGTGTGTCTGGCTCCTCGCTCCCTGACACTCGGTTAATGTAATTTTTGGTTTACAAATGAAAATCTATTGAAAATAATGCCTTGGTTTACACCAGCCTTTTTCTTTCCTTCACTATAGTTCACAAGCTTATGTATCACGTTCCCCGAAGTTACAGAAAACTTTGTATCTTTTAATAAACTCAAAGTAAACATTGTTTCCTTTAGGGATATAAATTCAAAGAAAACTTTCTCTTTTAGCTAGGGAAAGTGACAGCTAAATTTCTGAGCTATAGTGAAGAGAAAAAAAAAAAAAAAAAAAAAAAAAAAAAAGGGAGAATTACATTTAAAAACCAGCACTATAATAAATAAATGGCATGGGGTCCCTCCTCCCATCCACATTTCTTCAGGTCCAGTAGGTATCTTAAGGGGTAACTCCACGCCAAAATGTAAAAAAAAAACAAAAAACAAAAACACGGAATGGGGTCCCCCCCAAAATCTATACAGACCCATATCAGAGCATGCAGCCTGGCAGGTCAGGAAAGAGGGGGGACGAGTGAGCGTCCCCCCCTCCTGAACCATACCAGGCTACATGCCCTCAACATTGGGGGGTGCTTTGGGGCAGGGAGCCCCCCCCCAAAGCACCTTGTCCCCATGTTGATGGGGACAAGGGCCTCTTCCCCACAAACCTGGCCGGTGGTTGTGGGGGTCTGCGGGTGGGGGGGGCTTATCCAAATCTGGAAGCCACCTTTAACAAGGGGGCCCCAAGATCTCGCCCCCCCTACGTGAATGAGTATGGTGTACATGGTACCGCTACTAATTCACAAAAAAACTAAAAGTGTAGTGTTAAAAAAAAAAAAAAAAAAAAAAAAAAACACAGGACACTGTCTTTGACAAGTCCTTTAATAAAAGAAAAATCTCAAAGAATGTCCCCCAAAGTAGATCCAACGTCAATCACGGTGCAAGGCACCGACAACCCGAAAAAAGAAAAAAAAAAAGTTCCATGGCCGACGGTGGCTGCCAGCTTTCTGCTGCGAGTCTTGCTGACAGCTCTTAAATATGTAAGGGGCGCGGCCACTCGGGAAAATCATCTGAGTGACCCCGCCCCATGTGACATCAATGATGTCACATGGGGTGGGATCACATGCGTGACATCCCCGGGTAGCCCCGCCCCTTACATATTTAAGAGCTGTCACCCAGGCTCACAGCAGCAGAAGGCTGGCAGCCATCGTCAGGCGCGGAACCTTTTTTTTTTTTCTTCGGTTGCTGGCGATGGTCTTCGCGATTGATGTTGGATCTACTTCGGGGGACATTCTTTGAGATTTTTCTTTTATTAAAGGACTTGTCAAAGACTGTGTCCTGTGGTTTTTTACACTACACTTTGTTTTTTTGTGAATTAGTAACAGTACCATGTACCGCATAATCATTCATGTAGGGGGGGGGGCGGGATCTGGGGGCCCCTTCCAGATTCTGATAAGCCCCACGCCTGCAGACCCCCACAACCACCGGCCAGGGTTGTGGGGAAGAGGCCCTTGTCCCCATCAACATGGGGACAATGTCCTTTGGGGGGGGGGAAGGCCCCCTGCCCCAAAGCACCCCCCCATGTTGAGGGCATGTGGCCTGGTATGGTTCAGGAGGGGGGGGGGCGCTCGCTCGTCCCCCCCCCCCCTTTCCTGACCTGCCGGGCTGCATGCTCGAATAAGGGTCTGGTATGGATTTTTTTTTTTTAATTTTGGCGTGAAGTTAACCCTTAATATCCATACCAGACCCAAAGGGCTTGGTGTGGATGGGAGGGGGGACTCCACGCTGTTTAATTTTTTTTTTTTAATTCCCTTACATTCAGCTGTCAGTGGGGAACTCCGCCGACAGCTGAAATGTGAATGCTGCATTGGCTTCCACTACTAAAACATCGCATGAGTTGATAAAATACCTCATGCGGGATTTTAGTAGCGACAACCATGTGTTAATGTTTCAGCTGTCAGAGGGGTTCCCCATGGACAGCTGAATTTTAAATAATTTCAATAAATTAAATACAAAATGTCGTGGGGTCCCCCCTCCCATCCACACCAAGCCCTTCGGGTTGCTGGTGTCAGGCGTTGTCGACCCGAAAAAAGAAAAACAAAAACAAAAACCATTCCGCTTCCAACGGTGGCTGTCAAGCCTTCTGCAGTGAGGTTTGTTGACAGTTCTTAAATAGGTAAGGGGCGGGGCCAGCCGGGGACATCAGAGTGACCCCGCCCCACGTGACATCATTGATTTACTATTGAACAGCATCTAAAAAGAAAGCACCAACAGCAGACGTCTAAAATGTGTTCTGCACATGCGCATTTATATCCGGCCATAGACACTGGAAAAGCGTCTAGTTCTTCACTGTCACGACTTGCTTTAAAAAAAACTATTTTTAACACATTAAAAATTTTTTGAAATGTCAGATATTGTTTAAAGTGAAGTCCTGATATTTGGCAAAGCAAAAGTGAACATGTCTCTACAGTGATTTTTCATGGTGTTAGATGTGCTTCTTAGCAAGTCTGCTTTTTGAGTCTGATTCCTGGATTGTGCCTGGTTAGTAAATTTGATTTGGCATCTACTTGTTGACGCTTTTAGTAAATGTCTTTGCTGTCTAAAAGTGCTATTAAAAAGTAGACGTTAGCCCACAGAAATGCGCCTAGGCACAATAGTAAATCGGGGTCAGTGAGTCCAGAAGTGAGTCCAGGAGACCCCCAGTGGGAGAAGGGTATCAGCACAGTTTATCCACCATCATCTCTATACAGGATTCCAGATTCCAAATACTATCTTGTCCAGATAACAAAAAAGCTATTATAGCCTGACTTGACAGTTTGGCTATAAGTGAGGTGAGCACATAAATTTCTCAGCAAAGCAAGATTTATAACCCTAAGTGGACTATATATATATATTTTTATACATTTTTCCAATTTGGTATAATTTATATTTTTTGCATATTTTTATAAAATAGATTTTTTGCTATAATTGCACACACAATTGAATTTATCGCACATTGATTGCATTTTGCACATAAGTGTATATATATGTAGAGAAACATGGAAAACATTAGGGATTCTCAAATGTGAAGGGAGGTGAACTTTAAAAGCAACAGGATTGGCCTGGTAAAGGATGGTAAAGGGACCAATGAACCGAGGAGCAAATTTCATAGAGGGTACCCGTAGACTGATATTCTTGGTAGCGAGCCAAACCTTGTCACCAGGGAGAAATTTGGGACTCACGCAGCGATGGAGATCTGCAGCTATTTTGTACTTGGAAGCTGCCAGATGTAAATTCTTGGAAACCTCTGCCCAGATGGAATTGAATGATCATTTTTTGTCTGCAGCTGTGGGCATCACAGAGGAAATGGGAACAGGAAATGGCACCGAAGGATGACCATACACAGTGAAAAAGGGAGACTCACCAGTACTGGCATGGTTATTAAGGGCAAACTGTGCCCAGGGTAAAAGGTCTACCCAATCATCCTGATGGGCCAAAATGAAGACACGAATATATCGTTCCACGTTCTGGTTGACCCTTTCGGTTTGGCCATTAGACTACGGATGAAAGGCAGAGGAGAAGTCCAACTTTATTCCGAAGGATGTGGCCAGAGCCCTCCAGAAGCGAGCTGTAAATTGAACACCTCTATCAGAAACTATTTGTGAGGGCATACCGTGAAGACTGAAGATTTCCTTAATGAAGTTGGAAGCCAACGTGATGGCAGAAGATAGTCCCGGAAGTGGAGTTAGGTGGCACATTTTTTAAAACCTCTCCACAACCACCCAGATAACAGCGGAACCAGCTGAAGGGGGTAGTTTAGAAATAAAGTCCATGGAAATGCAACACCAAGGTTCATCTGGAACAGGTAGAGGTAAAAGGAGACCTGCTGGGGCAGACGTGGAGGACTTACAGTATACTGCACAAATGGAGCAAGCCTGAACATATTCTTCAACATCCTTCCGCAGTGATGGCCACCAGTAATGACTCTGCAGGAATACACAGATGCATTGCAGCCCAGGATGTCCAGAGAGTTTAGAGTCTTGTGACCATTTGAGTAGCTTGGAACGAAGGGCAGGGACCACAAAGGTCTTTCCGGGTAGGATGCGTTTAGGCTGAAGATGAGTGGTGTCCAGGATACAATTGGCAGAAATGATAGGCTCCGGTTCAACATGACACTCAGGTCCTGATTTACTAAGAATTGAATCTACCAGTAGACACTGAACATTCAGGCAGACTCAATTCAGTCAGTCAATCAAGACCTGTCAGTCTTCAGAATAGCGTCTAGCAAACTCATTGAAAAAAAGAGTCTACTTGTAGACTCTTTTCCTGTTAGTAAATCCAGAATCACGTCTGGCACATTTCTAGATGCAATACCGAATATTTTTGCTAGGTGGCGCACAACCGCAGGCTTTGTCCTGTTGGCGTTTTTCTGTTTGCATATGAGAATATTTATAATTTAAAGTAAAAAGTACACCTATACATTTTTTTTTGGGTTGCTGTTTCTCCAAAATGACGACAACTAATGCATTTTCTAATGAATGTCATACATTCTATTTTCAAATGTCAAACATTTTCACACTTACAGTGGGGCAAAAAAGTATTTAGTCAGCCACCAATTGTGCAAGTTCTCCCACTTAAAAAGATGAGAGAGGCCTGTAATTGGCATCATAGGTAGATCTCAACTATGAGAGACAAAGTGAGAAAAAAAATCCAGACAATCACATTGGGTGATTTGGAAAGAATTTATTTGCAAATTATGGTGGAAAATAGGTATTTGGTCACCTACAAACAAGCAAGATTTCTGGCTCTCGCAGACCTGTACCTTCTTTTTTAAGAGGCTCCTCTGTCCTGCACACCTGTCCACATCCTCAAACAGTCACACTCCAAACTCCACTATGGTGAAGACCAAAGAGCTGTTGAAGGACACCAGAAACAAAATTGTAGACCTGCACCAGGCTGGGAAGACTGAATCTGCAATAGGCAAGCAGCTTGGTGTGAACAAATCAACTGTGGGAGCAAGAATTAGAAAATGGAAGACATACAAGACCACTGATAATCTCCCTCGATCTGGGGCTCCATGCAAGATCTCACCCCGTGGGGTCAAAATGATCACAAAAACCATGAGAAAAAAATCCCAGGATCACACGGGGGACCTAGTGAATGACCTGCAGAGAGCTGGGACCAAGGTAATAAAGGCTACCATCAGTAACCCACTACGCTGCCAGGGACTCAGATCCTGCAGTGCCAGACATGTCCCCCTGCTTAAGCCAGTACATGTCCGGGCCCGTCTGAAGTTTGCTAGAGAGCATTTGGATGATCCAGAAGAGGATTGGGAGAATGTCATATGGTCAGATGAAACCAAAATAGAACTGTTTGGTAGAAATAACTTGTCGTGTTTGGAGGAGAGAGAATGATGAGTTGCATCCAAAGAACACCATACCTACTGTGAAGCATGGGGGTGGCAACATCATGTTTTGGGGCTGTTTCTCCGCAATGGGACCAGGACGACTGATCCATGTACAGGACAGAATAAATGGGGCCATGTATCGTGAGATTTTGAGTGCAAACCTCCTTCCATCAGCAAGGGCATTGAAGATGAAACGTGGCTGGGTCTTCCAACATGACAATGATCCCAAACATACCACCCGGGCAACGAAGGAGTGGCTTCGTAAGAAGCATTTCAAGGTCCTGGAGTGGCCTAGCCAGTCTCCAGATCTCAACCCCATAGAAAACCTTTGGAGCCAGTTGAAAGTCCGTGTTGCCCAGCGACAGCCCCAAAACATCACTGCTCTAGAGGAGATCTGTATGGAGGAATGGGCCAACATACCAGCAACAGTGTGTGCCAACCTTGTGAAGACTTACAGGAAACGTTTGACCTCTGTTATTGCCAACAAAGGATATATAACAAAGTATTGAGATGAACTTTTGATATTGAACAAATACTTATTTTCCACCATAATTTGCAAATAAATTCTTTCCAAATCAGCCAATGTGCTTGTCTGGATTTTTTTTCTTATTTTGTCTCTCATAGTTGAGGTCTACCTATGATGCCAATTACAGGCCTCTCTCATCTTTTTAAGTGGGAGAACTTGCACAATTGGTGGCTGACTAAATACTTTTTTGCCCCACTGTATATCTCAAATAATTGGGAATGTCTAGTTCTAATTTCCCAATATAATTATATATCTTCATTCTCTGTAATCATGTAACTATCCTATGTTAAAGTAATAGTGCAGCGCTATAAATGCATGTTATCAATCATAAACGCATATAAAAACAAAAAAGTGCAAATAAGTGCAATAATGATGTAAACTGGTAAATGGTCCTAAAAAAAAGTTCATATAATCATTCCTGCATAATGGAATGTCCTTCGTGTAAGAGTACCACCTCAGAGAGTGCCTATGAATGGCACGTGGGGTTTATCCGTGACGGACAGTAGTGCATCGACTCGTGAAAGGTAATCCACCCTTGGGACAGGTGTACACTCACTAGAACAAAAGTATTAATGCGCATGGGTTATTCACATCACACATCTGGGGGTGCAGCGGTATGCTGGCAGCTATGGGTTAGTCATCCAACTCCATCCATCCATCAGGGTGGGTGCCAAAATGGTCCTGGGGAGGAATTAGCTCAGCCACAGGAGCTAGAAAGGTGCTTAATAGTGTAGTACTTTATTATAATGCTCACGAGTACCCACCCTGATGGATGTATGGATGGAGTTGGAAGACTAACCCATAGCAGTCAGCATACCACTGCACCCCCAGATGTGTATAACCCATGCGCATTAATACTTTTGTTCTGGTGAGTGTACACCCGTCCCAAGGGTGGATTACCTTTCACGAGTTCATGCACTACTGTCCATCACGGATAATCTAGGGACCAGGGAGACAAGAGCGCTAGGAGTTGTCGCTTGTGGCTCTAGCAGATGATGGCCTTGGTAGACTGAGTATCCACTGATTTAGGGCACAGTAGCAATAGAGCAGGCAGGTACTGTGGATTGCCGAATGTGCAGCATAGCAGGGTAAGTAGCCAGGGACAGGACTGGAGCAGGGTCAGACAAGCCAGGGTCATAAACAGTTGGAAAGCGCAGTACCGAATCAGAAGAGAAAGCCAAGGTCAGGAGCAGAGCCGAAGTCAGGAACCAGGAGCAGGAGAGCAATCGGAGTCAGGTCAGGAACAACCTGGGTCAGCAACAAAGGGACCGCCAGGAACTAGCAGGACACTGGGGGGGGGGGGGGGGGAGCTGAAAGACCAGTCAACACTGAATCAGCACTGAGGTGCTCTTTAAATATCCCGCTCAGTGCCAACAGGCGCACCTGGGTCCTAGTGCCTGCCCGGCGCCGTCATCGGTGACAGGTGCACCTGGGTCCTAGTGCCCGTCTGCTGTATGCCTTGTCGCAATCCTGCGCAGGTGCAGATTCATGCGTTGCGGCGATCTTCTCGTTTCCTGATAACATCATTATTGCACTTATTTGCACCTTTTTAATTTTACATGCGTTTATGATTGATAACATGCATTTATAGCACTGCACTATTACTTTAACATATTTCTATTATGGGACTGTTGCCAATACCCTGAGTGCTAGCTGCTACCTTCATATCTATACCTATATTTATCTTGTGTAATACCATTTTGGTAGTCTATATAATTTTACCAGCGCTCGCTTTATCATTATTTTTAAACAATGTAACTATTCTACACTGCAGCTCAAACTCTGTCTCCTACAGTAGCTTAGTGGTTAGAACTCAGAATTTACAGCATGTGGGTCATGGGTTCTAATCCCAGTCCTGGTTGCATCTCAGTTTGCATGCTTTCTCTGCACGGGTGTGTTTCTGCCAACACTCCAAAAATATGCTGTTAGGTTAACATACTAATATGTCTGAGTTTCTGCTCTTATGAAGGCCATAGATGGGTCAAAAGCCAGCTGTTTTTAAAATGAAATATCGGCCGTTCAATAGGCCGACGTTACCACCAACAGTAAAAAAAATCGGGCGATTTTTTTTGTCCCGTCTACGGCTGGCATTTTTACTTCTGTCCCTTGCAGAGAGCTCCGCTATTATATTTTACATGAAAAGCCTTGCGGTTGCAACAATGTATCCATTTATATCCATTTTGGGTACAGATGTTTTTATTTGGATACAAATAGATACATTGTTGCAACCGCAAGACTTCTTCTTCCTCCAGATTTTTTTATCAGTAAAACGATCGGCCGATTTGCTCATCATTGCCGGGAAAATCGGGCAATCGTCAAAATTGCCCACAAATTTTCCAACCTTACCAATATAAAAAAATGTGCAAAACCCCAAAAAACGGTGGACCAATTAACCCACTAACTGTGCAAAAATCGGCCAATTTTTTTTTCAGCCAAAAAAATTGGCCGATTTTCGCCCCATCTATGGCCTACATTAGATTGTAAGCTCCTTGACATTTGTGAATGCCCAAAATATGGAGATCAATTTCCAGGGTTCTGTCAGTGCCAGGAATATTGATCAATCAATTAAGACTTTGGCTACTGACTAGAAAGTGGAAAGGGAGTGAATCTTACCTGTGTCCTCTTCTGACAAGTTTGAAACTTTCAATTTTCCTTCTGTTTATATTTCATTACAACTTTGTTTATCTTCTCTAAGGCTACCATCACACTAGCTTTGTCAGCAGGCGCCAGACAGGCGTTTGGGAAGCGTTTTTGTACGCTTCTCAAACGCCTATGAAAATTCTGCACATGGCAGCACATAGTGCTGTTCACACTGAAGCGTTAGCATTGCGTCAAGGCAAAACTGGCGCCTCATGTCGTGTTAGAAGGAGCCTCCCATTCAAGTCTATGGTGCTACTCCTCAAATGCCTGACAGATGTTTGCGAGGCATTTTCGGAGCGTTAATACCATTTAACTTCATTACAGGCATTTGTAGTGCAGTTTTAACGCTTGGCAAATGCTTATCACATGCCTCAAAACCGCACATAGGTCATTTGGGGAGCATTTGAGGAGCGTTAAAAATGCTTCCCAAACACCTGTCAAACGCTATAGGGCCGTTTGGCAAGAGTTAGAAATAAAGTCAAGTGTGAATGAGCTCTTAAACCTCTCTCCTTATACAACTTGACCCCCTCCCCCACCCCCCCTGTCATCACCTGTTCCATCTGAAAATCTATGTATCACCGCCCCACTCTTTTTACTTAACTATTTATTTACTGATCAAGTTAATGTGTCTCATTTCCTATCACCTCCAGCTCAGATCTTGCATTATTATATGATTCCTGATTGTATCTCACCACTAGTCTGATTGAATTCACAATTCCTGGTCAGTCCCGTTCCCTTACTTATAATAACCTTTAGGACAAGTTCACACTACATGTGCTTCAGTTGCTTTTTTTGCATCCAAAACACACAGAAAGAAGATTAAATGGTTGTCAATGTCATAGTTCACATCAGCGCTTGCAGTTCCAGTGCGTTGCAGGTGCCGCCAAAAAAGTTGAACAGGCTGCATTGCTTATGCATAAAACTGTACTGGAACGCGGTAAAACACCCTGGAATGCACTAAAATGCACATGTCCCTAATTAAATTTAAGAAAAAGAGAGGGGAAAAAAATGAACTGGAATGCATAGAAAAATGCACTGGAACATGTCAAAAACGCATCCAAAATGCACTGGAACACACCAAAAACGCATCCAAAATGCACTGGAACATGCTAAACATGCATCAAAAAAGCGCATGCAAAAATTCATCTGGAACACATCTGGGCTGTGTTTCTATACTGTGAACTGGCCCTTAGGACTTGTTCACACCATTTGTGGTGCAGAAACGCATGCAAGAGCACGATTTTATCCAGCACAGCAAAGAAATGCAATGCCCTCCGCAGATGTGCGGTTACCATGATGAAAACTTAATTGCACCTCCATACGTCTAGTAAACACAGATGCATTCACAGCCACCAAAACGCATGGCACCACACTACTGTGCGGTTAGGTGCAACACACTTTTAAAATAATATGCCTGCAGTATTGTTGCATGTTCCCACACGCTAGGCAGCCCATTGAAATTAATGAGCTGAGGAAAAAAAAAGTAAAACATGCCCCATTCACACGTTCTCTGGCCTGTACAGCATGAATGAGGGGGGTTGTTCATGTGGCTGGAGCCACCTGTTACACTATGAGGACACAGCAGCTGTATGAACACAGGTTTTAATCTGACAGGTGTGAAGGCATGGGCAAGTTGCCCTGTGTCAGGGACCGCCGCGGCACCGTCCCCAGCAAATGCGCACTAGCGGTGGCTCACGCCGGGACACAAGCACCAGGTCCCGGCGGGCCGCGGCTGACAGGAGGCCGCGCATGCGCAGTAGGAGCCGCGGGCGCGCCTCGGGAGGCCAATGACAGCCCGGGGGCGCGTCCTGGGCGGCCAATGACAGTGCAGGGCGCAATATTTAAAGATGCCCTGCACTGTCACAAATCGCCGCAAGGTCTGATCTGTTACCTGTAGTTACCTGTGCCCTGTGATTAAAGACCCGGATTGTTTGACCTTCTGCCTGCTCCAGCCCTGATCCGGATTATCTGACTACGCTGCCTTCTCCTGTGTTTGACCCGGATTGCCCCTGACTACGCTGCCTTCTCCTATCCCGACCCCCGGCTTGTTTGACCATTCTGCGGACTGACTCCGGTACTGACCCTGCGTGTGACCTGACCACTCTCTGCCTGCCGTCTCTGTACCTCGCCATTCCCCACGGTGACAACCGCCGGTTTATCCTGCCTGGTCCTGCCGGCCTCCTCACATCTGGCTCTATTCTGTCTTACTCTCATCCCCGGAGGCTCCCCCTGACACTGGTGGTATTGCTCGGAGGTCGTGACCTGGTCCTGGTTCTGCTCCAAGTCCATCCATACCATCAGGGGCCCTGGTGAAAACGCAGACCGGGACTTAGACTCCACGCTTCGGGTGATTCTGCCTAGTGGGCTGCCAGAGGTACCACCTGGCAGATCTGTAACACACTGAATGCTCACTGTCTGTGTTCAGGGCTGTACACCTGCACCTATATGCTTGTCAAATTATGACCTGCAGCATTTCCATTGTGTAACATAGGTTGCCTGCAAACGGCGATAGCTACAAAAACAAACCACTGATTCCCACTCTACAGGCCACAGCACCCATGTGAATAAGCCCCAAGACCTCAATTACACACACAGCTTTATTTATGAACTCAGTACAGTTTTATCATTTTAGATTTCACAGAAATATGGTTGGGATTATGTCCATTAATGTTTTTAGTGTATTTTTACCATAAATATAATTTGGATATTTTCTCTGGCGGTGGGGGGGGCTGTCAGGTATGCTGTACAGGGCCCCGTGATATCTAACGGTGTTCCTGGGTGTATGCTTGTGTCTGTGCCACCTGCATAGTTAAGAAGAAAAATAACTTCTTCTATGGAATACCATGAACCTCTGCTATGTACCTCAATGGATCTAGGAATTGGACATGTTTTCAACTGAAAATACAACAATTATTTGTAATGTTTCCCCGGTAAATGAGGATCAGCTCATTGGTGGGGAACAGCGATCTCGCCATGTCTAGATGTGGTCTGGAATTCCACAAAAGAACAATTCACAAAACTAAAAAAGAGACTTGCAAATTACCAGTAAACTCTCCTAACTACACTCCCATCCACTAACACTCCCCACTACCACTGCCGGGTGTGTGCAAACGTCCTGACGTATTTCCGGTATAACACGCTGCTCTAGCGCCTCCTCCAACAGCTCTCTTGGTGTTTATTTGTGCACCATAGCAAATTTCCATGCGGCTCCATTGTGTATATGACATTCGCAATTATTTGTTTGCAGTTCTATTGTAGATTTGGCATTGGTGAATGTATGCTTGCAGCTCTACTGTGTATATGACATTGGCGAATATATATTTGCCGATAAAGGCCCAAAGTCAACATAAATTGGGGGCCCAATTTATTACTGTTAAGAGGATTGTAGAAAAAGAATAGCTAGCTGCACATTGAACACGACCTATTCATTGATACATAACATGGTCTTGTGGTTCAATAGGGGGCTTTTGGTTTGTTAGTTTGGACATACTTGCACATGTGCACTCTAACAAGGAAGATTTGGGCATATTATATAGCTAGCAAAAATAAGTGTTAGGGGTGATAGTACAGCAACAACAAGTAAATACATTCAATTTCTTGGCAGAAAAAAAAAAAAAAAAAAGCTGGATTGATGTTGCTAAAATAGAACGGTCCTGCTCATAAGAGTTTACAATCTGAAAGATTATACTTCTAATGAACTGTGCTTTCACAGGTTACAGCAGGAAACAAACAGTTAATATAAATCACGCAGTAGGCTTATCTATTAACAAAACAAGCTGCAGATCAACATAATATAAAAATAAATACATGCCAAAATAAAACACCTCCCAAATCCCCCACACATACATTTCTCATCAGGTTTGTCTGAAAACTGCATTTCAGTATAAATAAAGCAAACTTGGAAGAGTAGAGCAATTGACATGTGTTAGGATTACAATGCAAAGATAATAAACACAAGATCATTGTACAATAACACACAAACACACACATCAAAACACAGTGTGAGTGGTGCCTGGGGAAATTCACTACAATATCTCTTCCTCTCCAAACCACCACAGACAAGAACTTGAAGAAAATAACATGGCCTGTACAAGTCAAAAATCACCACTACTGCATCTCTTTATATAAGGTAGGCCATAGCCACCACTGTCATTCATTTGGTCAGAGAAATTGTTTGCACCTGATTAATTCTCTTCCCACCTGCATTAACCCTTGGTATACAGGCCCCACAAATCAGAGTCAGAAAGAAAGCCACAGTGAAGTGTACCTGTGCAGCATACAACAGAACATTGAACAGGAATGTGAAAGGGAACCCTATTGGCAATATTTCTTGGCCCTATGGGCACGATTCATTCCAGATTATCGCATGAGTTAAGGCAGACACATGACCACATATTGCATGCAATACTGAAAATGTCAATTCACTTTTGCTAGTATGCGGCATTTCCCATAAATCGTAAAAACATTCAGGAAATCAAACATAAAAAGGCCTTACACCCCGGTCACATCAAAGTCAATTTAGAAATTATGCGATGTACAGTGAAGATGCCGATTTCCTTGCGATTTGCAAGACATCTGACACAGATATCTATGCAAATCACCAAAAAGGTCGGAAACGCACCCATGTGACTGCTCTAATAGCAGACAATAGGGTGGGACTTGGCATACGATTTGCAAGTCGCATGTCATGCAAATCACATGCCAAGTCGCACTCAATGTGACCGCACTTTAGATCAGCATGTCCCTCGACTTTGAAATCATGTGACTTCACTGTGTCCCATGATGTGACCGTAGTGTAAGTCGCACCACTTCAAAATCCGCTTTGATTTGACCAGGGTGGCCCCCAGTCACATCGGGTGCAATTTGGCATGTGATTTGCATGCTAGGCAACTTGCAAATCGTATGCCAAGTCGCACCCTATTGTCCACTATAGGCTCCATTCACATCCAATCTGATTTTGAAATCATGTGACTTCACTGTAAGTTGCCCAATTTCCAAATCGGATTAGATGTGACTGTGGTGTTAGCCCCCAGTCACATCGGGTGCAATTTGTCATGCGATTTGCAAGTCGTAGGGCATACAAATTGCATGCCAAGTCACATCCAGGGTGCACGATTTTAGGTGCGATTTGGAAATTGAAATTGTACCTGATATCAGATCTAATGAATGTGGATGAAAGTTTCTTAACGTAAGCAATTTGCTGCAGCACAATTTCAAAAGTAGTTCTTGTCTTACTTTTCAGCATTTTGTTGCAATTTCACTTATAGACTACAATAGAAATCGCAATGCAAAACACAATTGAAAACGCAATAACTCATTGGTAAATCTACAGAAAACACGGTGAAATTGCCAACAAAAAGCACAATTTTAAATCACATCGAGTGTTGAACCAAGCAGGCAATTCAACAAAGGAAAAAATCTTTGAAGGCATGCTGTATCTGCATGCTTGGATAAGGGTCTGTTATGGATTTGGGGGGGGGGGACTCCATGCCATTATTTTATTAATTTATTTTTTCAAATCCTTTTCTCTCTCTCTCTCTCTCTCTCTCTCTCTCACTCTTCTCTTGGTTTGACAAACCTTCCCAAAAGGGGGTGGAGTGCAAACCAGCATTATCAAATTAATAATTAGTCCAGGCCCTTATCTCATCCCATCATTTGACATTCACATAAGGTGCAACTTTAAAGGTGTTTGGACAAGGCCTCATTCTAATTCACATTCTAGGGATCATTTAGACAGAAAGCAAAGATGTTGCCACCAGCACATGTATGTTAGGGCAGTCACACGGAGATTATGCAAATTCATTGCCATGGTTAGGATACAAACAGACAACCCTAGCGTTGTGAGGCAGCAGTGCTAACCACTAATCCACGGAGCTGTTGAACAGTAATCCTGCCTGTATTTCTGTGGTGTGAATCAAACCTAAGTCCCTGGGCAAGGTCAGTATAACTAACCAGATATCTCAAATGTGACACAAATGTTGTGCTTTGTTGCCAATTCAGATGTACAGTTGCAAGAAAAAGTATGTGAACCCCTTGGGATTACGTGGAGTTTTGCATGAATTGGGCATAAAATGTGCTCTGAACGTCATCTAAGTCACAACAATAGAAGAGCACAGTCTGCTGAACATAATACTACACAAACATTAGATGTTGCCATGGTTTAATTGCACATAACATGTAAACATTCACAGTGCAGGGAGGAAAAAGTATGTGAGGCCCTAGCTTAATGACTTCTCCCAGAGCTAATTGGAGCCAGGAGTGAGCCAACCTTGACTCCAATCAGTGTGATGATATTGGATGTGTTGCTGACACCTGTTTTGGGTTTACTGGTTTCAAGAAGCACTGTCTGATGTGAACCATGCCTCGCAGGAAAGAGCTCTCAGAAGACCTACCATCAAGAATTGTTGACTTGCATGAAGCTGGAAGGGGTTACAAAAGTATCTCCTTGAGCCTTGATGTTCATGTGTCCACGGTAAGACAGACTGTCTACAAATGGAGAAAGTTTAGCACTGTTGCTACTCTCCCTAGGCGCGGTCGTCCTGTAAAAATGACTGCAAGAGCACAGCGCAGAATGCTGCATGAGGTAAAGAAGAATCCCAGAGTGTCAGCTAAAGACCTACAGAAATCTCTGGCACATGCTAACATTTTTGTTGACACATCTACAATAAGGAAAACATGAAACAAGAATTGAGTACATGGGAGGACACCACGGAGGAAGCCATTGCTGTCCAAAAAGAAGATTGCACCACGTTTGAAGTTTGCAAAAGAGCACCTGGATGTTCCACAGCACTACTGGCAGAATATACTGTGGACAGATGAAACCAAGATTAAGTTGTTTGGGAAGAACACACAACACTATGTGTGGAGAAAAAAAGGCACAGCACACCAACATCAAAACCTCATCCCCACTGTAAAACATGGCGGAGGGAGCATCATGGTTTGGGGCTGCTTTGCTGCCTCAGGGCCTGGACGGATTGTTGTCATTGATGGGAAAATGAATTCCAGAGTTTATCAAGACATTTTGCAGGAAAACGTATGACCATCTGTCCGCCAACTGAAGCTCCGCAGAGGATGGGTGATGCAACAGGACAATGACCCAAAGCATACAAGTCATTCAACAAAACAATGGCTGCAACAGCACAGAATACGCCTTCTGGAGTGGCCCAGTCAGAGTCCTGACCTCAACCCCATTGAAATGCTGTGGCATGACCTTAAGAGAGCGATTCACACCAGACATCCCAAGAATATTGCTACACTGAAACAGTTTTGTGAAGAGGAGTGGTCCAAAATGACTCCAGATCGTTGTGCAGGTCTGATCTGCAACTACAGGATATGTTTGGTTGAGATTATTGCTGCCAAAGGAGGGTCAACCAGTTATTAGGTCCAAAGGTTCACATACTTTTTCCTCCCTGCACTGTGAATGTTTACATGTTATGTGCAATTAAACCATGGCAACATCTAATGTTTGTGTAGTATTATGTTCAGCAGACTGTGTTCTTCTATTGTTGTGACTTAGATGACGTTCAGAGCACATTTTATGCCCAATTCATGCAAAACTCCATGTAATCCCAAGGGGTTCACATACTTTTTCTTGCAACTGTATGTTGGTTCTATGTATCCCAACACAAAGGATTGCAATAGTAATATAGGCGTACCTCGGTTTACCAACGCCTCGGTTAATGTAATTTTCAGTTTACGAATGAAAATCCATTGAAAATAATGCCTCGGTTTACACAATTGTTAATAATTTTTTTCACAATACAAAGTGTTCACAAGCTTAAATGTCACTTTCCCTGAAGTTACAGAAAACTTTGTATCTTTTAATAAACTCAAAGTAAACATTGTTTCCTTTAGGGATATAAATTCCAAGAAAACTTTCTCTTTTAGCTGGGGAAAGTTACAGCTGAATTTCTGAGCTATAGTGAAGAAAAAAAATGGAGAATTACATTTAAAAACCAGCACCATAATAAATAAAAATGGCATGGGGTCCCCCCTCCTATCCACACCAAGCCCTTCGGGTCTGGTATGTATCTTAACCACTTGAGCTCCTGAGGATTTTACCACCCTTAATGACCAGGCCTTTTTTTGCTGTTTGGCGCTGCACTAATTCAAATGATAATTGCGCGGTCATGCAATGCTGTACCCAAACGAAATTTACGTCCTTTTTTTCACACAAATAGAGCTTTCTTTTGGTGGTATTTTATCACCTGTGCGCTTTTTATTTTTTGCGCTATAAACAAAAAACACGAAAATTTTGAAAAAAAAACAATATTTTCTACTTTCAGCTATAAAAAATATCTCATAAACTCAAAGTTAGTCATAAATTTAAGCCAAAATGTATTCTGCTACATGTTTTTGGTAAAAAAAATCCCAATAAGTGTATATTGATTGCTTTGTGTGAACGTTATAGCGTCTACAAACTATGGTATAGATACTGTAATTTATGCCTTTTTTTGCTATACAGCGCTGCACTAATTCAAATGATAATTGTGTGGTCATGCAATGCTGTACCCAAACAAAATTTACGTCCTTTTTTTCACACAAATAGAGCTTTCTTTTGGTGGTATTTGATCACCTGTGCGCTTTTTATTTTTTGCACTATAAACAAAAAACACGAAAATTTTGAAAAAAAACAATATTTTCTACTTTCAGCTATAAAAAATATATCGTAAACTCAAAGTTAGTCATAAATTTAAGCCAAAATGTATTTTGCTACATGTTTTTGGTAAAAAAAAATCCCAATAAGTGTATATTGATTGCTTTGTGTGAAAGTTATAGCGTCTACAAACTATGGTATAGATAATTTGAAATTTACACAGCTTTTACTTTCTGACCGCCCATCACATCTCTTGAGGTGCTAAAATACTAGGATAGTACAAACACCCCCAAATGACCCCTTTTCGGAAAGCAGACAGCCTAAGCTATCTGCTGAGAGACATATTGGGGTTTATTTACTAAAGCTGGAGAGTCCAAAATCAGACTCCCTTCTGCATAGAAACCAATCAGCTTCTAACCTCAGCTTGTTCAATGAAGCTTTGGCAATGAAACCTGGAAGCTGATTGGTTTCTATGCAGAAGTGAGTCTGATTATGCACTCTCCAGCTTTAGTAAATAAACCCCATTGTGTCCATGGAAGATTTATTTTTTTTCCACAAGTTTCTGGAAAATGACAAAAACGTTTTTTTTGTTTTTTTTTTTTACACAAAATTGTCATTTAAATGATTTATTTCTTGCACAAGCCATGGGTATATGTGGAATTACACCCCAAAATACAGTCTGCTACTTCTACCAAGTATGAGGATACCACACGTGTGACACTTTTTGGGAGCCTAGCCACATACAGGAGCCTGAAATCCAATGACCACTTTGAAAGCCTGAAGGTGCGTAACTTCTTCATTTCACTTCCCCACTACCTATCACAGTTTCGGAGGCCCTGAAATGCCAGGATAGCACCAAACCCCCCAAATGACCCCTTTTTGGAAAGTAGACACTCCAAGGAATTTAAAAAGAGGCATGGTAAGTATTTTGCAGATCTCATTTTTTTCTCACAAGGTTTTGAAATATAAAAAGAAAAGAAAAAATATGTTTTTATTTTCTTTCTTCATTTTCCAAAAACTTGTGGCAACAAATGGGATCTTCAAAATACTTACCATGCTTCTTATCAAATTCCTTTGGGGGTCTACTTTCCAAAAAGGGGTCATTTGGGGGGGTTTGGTGCTATTCTGGCATTCCAGGGCCTCCGAAACTGTGATAGGTAGTCAAGAAGTGTAATGAGGAAATAAAGCCCTTTAAAAGCCTGAAGGTGCTTATTGGATTTTGGGGTCCAGTACTTGGCTAGACTGCCAAAAAGTCTCTCATATGTGGTACCCCCATACTCAGGAGAAGTAGCAGAATGTATTTTGGGGAGTAATTCCACATATACATATGTCTTGTGTGAGCAATAAATTATTTCAATGACAATTTTGTGTAATTTTTTTTTTTTTGTCATTTTCCAAAAACCTGTGGTAAAAAAATAAATTCTTCTATTGATTCAACATGCCTCTCAGCAAATAGTTTGGGGTGTCTACTTTCCAAAAAGGGGTCATTTTGAGGGGTGGGGGCATTTTATGCCCAGCATTAGACGTTTATGCCAAACATCACTCACTCTTCTAACCACCTGAAGACCAAGCCTTTTCTGACACTTTTTGTTCACATTAAAAAAATCTGTATTTTTTCTAGGAAATTAAAGTGAACCCCCAAACATTATATATTTTTTTAGAGCAGACACCCTAGTAAATAAAATGGTGGGTGGTGCAATTTTTTATCTCACATATTACTTACACAGCGATTTTTCAAACACAATTTTTTTGAAAAATATACACTTTTTTTAATTTTAATGCACAAAAACACAATATATTGGCCAATTATTTGGTATGATATAAAAGATGATGCTATGCTGAGTAAATAGATACCAAACATGACATGCTTTAAAATTACGCATGCCCTGTGCAATGGCAACAAACTGCATACATTTTTAATATCTATAGGCAACGCTTTAAAAGCCTTTACAAGCTACCAGGTGCAGGTGTGCGTGTGCGCGGATGGGTGAGGGTCCTTTTTTTTTTTTTCTGATTTATTTAATTATTTTTACACTGTCCCTTTAATTTTTTTTTTTTTTTTTAATCACTTTTAATGCTATCTCAGGGAGGGGGAGGGGGGGCATTTTCTCCCGCTGCTTGTAAAGGCAATCCTGCAGCTAATTAACCACTAGGAATGCTTTTACATGAAAGCCCATTGCCGGCTGAAAAAAATGATACCAGGATGATGCCTGCAGCTGCAGGCATCACCCTGGTATAACCATTCAAAGTCCAGTGATGTACCAGTACGTCGCTGGTCCCTGTTGGGTGTATATGCTATGTTCTTTTTTTCTTTATGCAACCTGTGGGCTGAATGAAAAAAAAGAGAAGAAATCTCTGCCAGAAAAAGTGTGTGGTATGCCCACCATTAGAATCCTCCCTGCATCCACCCACTTCTAATGGTGGGCACACATGAAATGTGCCAATATAAAATATATATGCTGAAGCATAGGGGCCATCCACCCACTGGCCACCCCAGGCCCCCATGCTTTGGCATATATTCTCTTTTTTTTAACTGCGGATGAAAAATCTCATCCGTCAGCACTGCACACATCTACTTATGTCTATTCTGAAAGCAAGACCCTGTTGCTGTCAGAATAGACAGGTCAGTGCTGCAGTTTGACATTCCTGCAAAGAAATCAACAATGGTTAACAATAAAACATAAACTCAATAAAACAACTTTATAATTGAAATATCTCTGCAAGGAAAAGTGTGTGGTGGTATGCCCACCATTAGAAACCTCCCTGCATCTACCCACTTCTAATAGTGGGCACACATGAAATGTGCCAAATATAAAATATATATGCAGAAGCATAGGGGCCATCCACCCACTGGCCACCCCAGGCCCCCATGCTTTGGCATATATTCTCTTTTTTTATACTGCGGATGAAAAATCCCATCCAACAGCACTGCCCACGCTGACTTATGTCTATTCTGAGAGCAAGTTCCTGTTGCTGTCAGAATAAACAGGTCAGTGCTGCAGCTGAAAGCATTCCTGCAAACAGAAATGGTTAACAATAAAACAGTAACAATAAAACAGTAAAAGTAGAACAATCACAAAAATGACAACAACAAAAAAAACTATAACTATTTTTGGTTTTTAATTTTTTTTATTTTTTGGGGGGGGGTTGTATTTTGAATTTTTTTTTTACTTTTTTTTTCAAACTTTAAACATTTTTAAAACAGCTGGTGGGGTCTCTCCAAATGCGATAGCCAGTTTCCTGACTACCTGTGTAAATGTGCCCTGATCTGTGCCGTGCTGTACCCTATACTAGGGTAGAGGCGGAAGCAGGGCTTGACGCAGAGGCCAGGTTGACCAGGACAGGAGGGACAACAATAGCGGCTGTCACGCCTAATTCCATGTTTGCTGCAGACACAACATCTTTTTTGGGGTCTTCTTTGGGTTGGGGTACCAGGAATGGTATCGGGAAAATGTCTCTCATGCAGATGGCTAATTGCATCTGTGAGAGGGGTTTGGGGCGCAGCACTTTCTGGATACAAAAGGGCCCTGATGTTCTCTAACTGGAAATTTAGGTATGATCCACTATGTCCAATTGCTTTATAGAGAACAAAAGCGTTATATACAGCCAATTGAAATAAATAAACAGACACTTTTATGTACCAGCGTTTGGCTTTTCGGGAAACTAAGTACGGCTTCATCATCTGGTCGTTGAAGTCCACCCCTCCCATGTTAAGGTTATAATTGTGGACACAGAGGGGCTTCTCAACAACACCAGCTGTCGTGGTAATTTAGACGGTCGTATCTGCGTGAATGGAAGACAGGAGGTAAACATCCCGTTTGTCCTTCCACTTCACTGCAAGCAATTCTTCATTTCTCAAGCAGGCTTTTTCCCCCTTTTTAAGACGGGTATTTACAAGCCGTTGGGGGAAGCCCCGGCAATTAGATCGCACAGTGCCACATGCGCAAATTCCCAGATTGAACAAATGTCTAAATAGTGGCACGCTTGAATAAAAATTGTCCACGTATAAGTGGTACCCCATATGGAAAAAGGATGACGCCAAGTCCCAAACTATCTTGCCACTGCTCCCCATGTAGTCTGGGCATCCGGGGGGCCCATCTTTTCCCTAATAAATCTGAAACTTACATGTATAGCCTATTGCCCTCTCACAGGTCTTATACATCTTGATCCCATATCTGGCACGCTTGCAGGGGAGAAATTGTTTGATTAGAAGGCGGCCAGAATATTGAATGAGGGACTCATCGATGCAGATGTTTTTATGGGGAGTATACACATCTGCAAATTTTTGGCTAAAGTGATTTACGAGGGGCCGAATTTTGTGGAGCCGGTCAAATTCAGGGTCACCCCAAGGACGACTGAGTGTGTTGTCGTAGAAGTGCATAAAACGCACTATATTCTCATATCTATGCCTGGCCATGGCAACAGAGAACACGGACATGTGAACAAGCGGGTCTGTGGACCAATACAACCGCAATTGATTTTTATTATTAATGCCCATGTTGAGGGTTAGGCCCAAAAAAACTTTAAATTCGGAAACCATAATGGGTTTCCATGCGAATGGTCTGGCAAGGTATGAATTTGGGTTGGCGGCTATATATTGTCGTGCATATAAATTGCTTTGATCCACAATCAATGCATAAAGATCTTCTGTGAAAAACAGCTAAAAAAAAATCAAGGGGAGTATTTAAATTTGCTGTTTCCACCTGAATTCCGGGTTGGGCAGTGAATGGGGGAAGTAAGTGTGCTGCAGAATTTGTGGGCTGCCAATCGGGATTTGCAAGCAATGAAACAGTGGAACATCTGCCGAATGTCAGCCATAACAGCAATTTTCTCTTGTCTGAAGCAAAGTAAAACTCCTATGAGATTGTTGTTCAGATTAGACCCAGTGAAAAGATTGTCATTGAGGGAGACGCCTTCATGACGAGCACTTGAGTCAAAGACCACCCTAATTTGATCAGGCTTGCGAGCATGGTAGACACCAAAGCATGGTAAGTACCAAAATTCTTCTCCTTCCGTAAGAGGAGGTGCAGGCTCAGCATGATCTCTCTCAAACAGCTTCTGCATAAAGTCCACAAAGTGCTTTTTCATCTCAGGCTTCTGGTTCAAACTGTGATTTAAAGAAACAAACCGAGATTCTGCATGTACCCTGTTATTTGGTAGTCTCTTTCTTTGGGTACAAAATGGTAGAGGTGCTACCCAACTGTTGGAATCATCTTGGTAGAACTCTTTACTCATGGTTTTCAAGAATTCTTTGTCTTCTATGGTAGCTGCCTACTCATTGTCTTTAGTGGTTATCTCAAACACTGTGTTGTCGATGTTGTCATCCCAGAGATTAAGAGATTTCTTATTGTCTTGTATGATGTGCTGTTGTACACCTTTTTCAAACAGTCTTTCTTTCACAATATATTTATGTGGTTGTTGTGCAGAACAAGTTGTTCGTCCATTTGCTAGGAAATGTGTTTTAAAGGAAGAGACTGAGTAGGACCTCCTGTCCTTGTCTAGGCAGACATTGCCTATGATGACCCATCCTAGATCCAGACACTGAGCACATGGTGCATTGTATGGACCGTTGATTTGATGACAAACTTTGTGCATCCTTAGGATGTCTCGACCAAGTAACAGCAGGATATTGGTACTTTCATCGAGGACTGGTATTTGGTTAGCTATGTTCTTTAAGTGAAAATGGTGAAAAGCAGCTTCAGGAGTAGGGATCTCCTCTTTGATGTTTGGAATCTGGTTGCACTCAGTGATAGTGGGCAAAGATATTTCCACATTGTAATTCAGAGGAACAACTACAAGACCACTGGCTCTCCTACCTAAGACTTCTGTAGTGCTGGAACAAGTGCTTAGAGTATAAGGCAGAGCATCTCCAGTTATGTTCAACAGTTCAAAAAACTGTGTTCTTCCAAGAGATCTGTTACTCTGATCATCCAGAATAGTATACAGTCTTATGGCCTTTTCAGGTTGACCTTTGGGGTATACACGGACCAAGCATATCTTTGCACAGGATTTGTCACAGAATCCTTCTCCACAGACCTCTGTACATGTAGAGAACACTGGGGTGGTAGGTGTTGCATGATCTGGGCGCTCCCTGCCTTGCTTTGCCTCAGGAAGATTGTTTGTGAGCGTAGTAGAGTTGTATTGATGAAGAGCTTGCACATGGTCATCACTGTCACACTCTATACATTTGATGATCACTTTACAGTCCTTTGCAAAGTGTTCTGTAGAGGCACAGCATTTGTAGCAAACCCCAAATTTCTTCAAATGTTTCTTACGTTCTTGGAGGGTTTTCTTTCTGAAGCCGATACATTTCTTAAGTGGATGTGGTTTGTTATGTATTGGACACTGGCGATTTGGGTCCTCAATTCTCTTGTTTTGATCTGTCTTTTCAAGAACTGTAGCAGGTGCAGGTAGAACATTAGTCCTTTTCATTAATGCTGGTCCTCTATGGTCTCTGTGCGACATACGTGTGTTCGTAGGTCTTGGAGAGAGTGTACTGAGAAGGTTACAGTCCCCATATGAGAAACTTGGGTCATTCTTAGTGTCTGCAATTCTTTTGATGAACTCGCAGAAGTAGGAAAAAGGAGGAAAGGCAACTCTATGTTCTTCCTTATACTTTGATCCAAGTGCTGCCCATCTTTCTTGAATTCCATATGGTAGCTTGAGAAAAATAGATTTGATGCTATGAGAGGTGTCAAGGTAACTGAGACCAGGTAAGTTGATGTCAGCCTTAGCAAGTTGAAGCTCTAATAGAACATCGCTGAGTTCTTGATTGTCCCTAGCAGAAATCCTTGGGAAACTTTGCAACCTTTGAATAAAGCATCTTCAATGGCCTCTGGGCTGCCAAAGGTATGTTCAAGTCTGTCCCAAGCAGCATTAAGGCCTGCAGCAGGGTTGTCACCTTGATGTCTAGGTCACTCATTGTGGCCTTAAATGTGGATTTCTTGCCTCAGTAATTTTCAGGCTTGTCATCAAACTTAGTGAGGCCTGTCTTAACAAGCTCTCTGCAGAGCATGTATTTAGCAAACTGTGACATGTCCATGTTTTCAGATTTTGGGTGCAGAACTGCAGGTGGAACAGAGTTGGTTGTGACGGTTGGTGGACTTATGTGGAGTGACTTGGGAACTTATGTTGCTGCTAAGGCATTCAATGTCGGAGCTGGCTAAAAGTCCATTGGCATGTTGGTTTGTAGAGTAGTGCATTTGCTCTACTCTGTTGGTGCCAAAGTATGATGGACGGTCTATTAAAAACATACCAGTGTCTGCGGCTAGCTGAGATGCTGCAGTCTAATGTATTGCAGGATATAAGGGCAAATCGTCTTGAGGTACAGTAGGGGCAGAGAAGAGACTGATTGAGTACTTTGGCTGCTGTGACAGGGAGTTGACGTTCTGGAGAGGTGTGTGAAGAATCTGAGACATAAGATACAACTGAGTATCTGGAACGGTTGTCTCTTTCGTTTTCACTAGCAGCTTGTTCTAAGACCCTTAACCTTGCCATGGCTGTGGCATGCTCACATTGTTTTTCCAAAACTTCAATTTCTGCCTTTTGGCTTCAGCTTCTTTCTCTGCTTTCTGATGTGCAGCCTGTGCCTCCATTTCTGCTTTCTTATATAACTTTTGAGCCTTTATTTCTGCGGCCTGAGCCTCTCTTTCTGCTTTCTGATGTGCGGCCTGAGCCTCTCTGTTTTCTGATGTGCGGCCTGAGTCTCCATTTCTGCGGCCTGAGCCTCCATTTCTGCTTTCTGATGTGTGGCCTGAACCTCCATTTCGGCTTTCTTATGTGCAGCCTGAGCCTCCATTTCTGCGTTCTTATATGCTGCCTGAGCTTCTATTTCTGCTTTCTTTTTGGCGAAAGCTGCCTGAATTTGTGAAGCTTCAGCATCAGCACGGGCTTTTATTAGTTGTTGACTGAGTGTAGAAGACTTTGATTGTATGGATTTGGAAGATCTTGAGGAGCGTCTAGTTGATGCAGAGTGATACGATCTGGATTCATGGAGCTGTGTTATTCTCACTTCTGCCTTTGTCTTTGTTCGCACCATTAAATTGTCTCTTTCAAGATTTAGCTCCTCAAAACTCCTTAATTCTTTCTTTTTTTTATTTACAAGCGATTTTATTTTTGCAAAAGTAGACTGTAAAACAACAATACAGTTTCAAATGATACGTACAGCAATAACAAGGCACATTTGAAAAGTACAATACAGAAAAGTACAATTATGTAAGAAAGAGAGGAAATGAAAAAAGAATAGATTTTAAGTACATGAAAAAAAAAATGCAGACGGTAAAGTGGGTTGAATGACACACCTGTCAACAGTATATGCCAGTCAACCCTCAAATGGAATGCCTTAATCATGTAATAAATGTCTATAAACCCTCCATGACTCCCATTTTTTATCAAATAAGTGCATCTTATCCAGTAAAGTATAGTGAATATGTTCCATGAGCATCACAGCATCAACCCTGTGTAAAACAGAGGCTAAAAGGTACAGTGATGGTTTTCCAATGTAAGGCAATAGCCCATAAAGTGGCAATGAAAATAGTATGTATCAATCTCATAATGGCATCAGTGACCCCCGGGATACGAGCTCCCAATAAACAGGACTGTATAATCAGACGTATCGGGACACCTACCAATGAAGTAGCCACCTCAAATATCCTGTGCCAAACCACGGAAATGGTTGGGCAAGCCCAAAACATATGAATCAAAGTACCTGTGAGGCTGCAGTCATGATAACAAAAGGGGGACGTTTGTGGGTACAATACATGTAGTTTTGACAGGGTATAATACCATCTGGTTAATACCTTAAGGGCAGTCTCACGAACAGAGAGAGATCTAGAACATTTACATATATTATCCACCATGGAATCCCAATCCTCATCCAAAAAGTGGTACCACTATCCTCCTCCCATTTTTGTCTATATAAAAGGGGGTGTGGGAGAGAAACAAATCAATAATTGGTGACAGAGATCAGAGATGAGACCCTTGCCCCTTGGAGAGTCACTGCTAATTCGTTCAAAAAATGAAATTGTAGAAGAGGGTATAAGGCCAAAATGTGAATTAAAAAAAATGTCTAATCTGTCGATAACGATGGTACTCATGAAGAGGAACATCAAAAAGTACACGTAGCATATCAAAAGTAATATAAGATCCTCCTCTTTGAAAGTCAGATAACCTAATGAAAGATCTATCATACCACCAGCGAAACATTTGAGGGGAAGAAAAGGCTGTAATAAAGCTAGGATTACTAAAAAATTAAACACCCGGAGAAACAGAGGAGACCAGATTTAATTTAAGTTTATATTTGGACCAAAGTGTCAATGAATGGGCCACTATAGAGTTATGAAAAGTAAACGATCGAGGAGGGATTTTGGACCACAATATACCCGGTAAATAAAATGGGCGTATAGACTGAGTTTCAAATCTGATCCACGGGATCTGAGAATTAACAGATGCCCATTGTGATAATTGTGCAAAACGGGCTGAGAGATAATATAGCCAAAAATTGGGAAGACCAAGACCTCCTGTCCGTTGTGAACGGTACAAAACAGATGAAGCAAAACGTGGATGTTTATTACACCAGATAAGGTTATTAATGGTTCTCTGAAAGTGATCTAGAAATGTTTTGGAGACCGGAACTGGAAGTGCTCTAAAAAGATATAGTAGTTTAGGCAAAATAATCATTTTGACTGCCGTGACTCTGCCCAGAAAGCAAATAGGGTAACCATACCAAATCTTCAATAGAGTAGAAAGGCAAGACACGCATGGTGGATAATTAGCAGCAAATATATCTGAGTATCTAGGAGTGAGGTTGATACCGAAATAGGAAATCCGATCCGTGACCCAACGAAATGGAAAAGAACTGCAGAGAGATGCACTTAGGGAATCAGGAACATTAACAGGCATAATTACTGATTTAGTTAAATTAACAGTAAGACCTGACACTATAGCAAAATCATTCAATATCGTGTATAAATTAGGCAATGAAGTTAACAGATTGGTAAGGAAAAACATAACATCATCAGCATACATGCATATTTTGAAGTGTGAAACTAATAACGGGTAGCCAGAGATATCCGAGTGTGATCTGATTGCAATTGCCAAAGGTTCCAACACCAGCGCAAATAAAAGGGGTGAGAGAGGACAGCCCTGACGGGTACCTCTACCCAATGTAAAAATTCAAGATGCAAGATGCAAATGCAAGATTCCAAGTCCCCCTTTGTAAGTTGCTGTGCATATTCACTGTCCTGAGCTAATGGGAGAGCTGCGGTATCCTGCGTGGGACCGAACGGAGATGCTCGTTCTGTATTATCTGGAGACATGCTGCAAATCTCATTTGTTTTAAGTAGGTATGTCGTAAGGGACTTTTGAGCTTGTCCCCTTTTTTTCTTGGTGGACGGCATACAGGGAGTCTCATGGGGGTGATCAGCTGAAAATTAGATAGCCAAGGAAGATAATAACCCCAGGAGAACTATAACACCCTGAGCAGGTGTAAGGTTATAGCTACATGGATGCAGTCAGGCTCATCAGCAAGATCTTTATATTGTAAAAATGATTGTCAAGCCGTAGAGATGCAGAGTGGACATAAGCTGTGGTAGGCACCCCTAACAAGGCCAAGGACCCAGAAGCTGTCTCTAACTCCCACCACAGGGTCTGACAGGGTCAAGGGGCCTATGCGCCACAGAATACCCTGTATACTGACTCTAGGGTCCTCCAGGACAGGTGTAGGGAGCCCAGGTACCTCACTGGCCACAGTATTCAGGCCGCAACAGGCCTCCAGGCCCAGCGGGGGCCGTAATCACGGAGGGAGGGGCCTCCGGGCCATAGAACGGGAGCTACAGTCTCTGGAACACTGGGAGGGGGATCAGATGATCAGCACCCGCCCGCCCCCACGCTGCCTGTACTCACTGTGGCCCAAATGGGATGAGATCAGGGCCGGATGGAGCAGGCAACACTAGGCCGCAGACATCCGTTGCCTTGGAGAGGGGAAATAAAGTCCAGCGCCCCTCTCCCAGATGCAGGGGATGATTAAGGTGCCTCCGATGCCCAGGAAGGATCCACCGCTGCCTGGATGGCAGCGGATTTTGTGCCCAGGCACCGAGGATCTGGGCTATGCGGCCGCACTAGGCCGCGGATGTCCGTTGTCGCAGAGAGGGGCAATACAGCCCAGATCCCCTCTCCCAGATGCAGGGGACACTTCAGATGCCTCCGGTGCTACGCTCAATGCCACCGCTGCCCGGATGGCAGCAGATTGAAAACCAAGGCGCCGGAGCTCCGGATTATGCGGCCGCTCCGGTTGCCATCTTGGACACCCCCCTCACTCCTTAATTCTTTCAATGACCCTTGAGTGTGGTACCACTTTAACAGAGCAATATATTCAACACACAGTCTTTGATAATTCTCATAAGCAACATTTAATTGCTGGATAGCGCCCTCTAGTTGTATTGGCTCATGAGATTGTTGGGGGAGCAGACATGCATTTAACAGTATTAGACCATAAGTCATTAATATTAGACAGCAATTCTTTATCAGTATTAAAATTCTCTTGCACTTTCCAGGTTGGATTTCTTAAGCGTTTTTCTCTTTTATCTAAGTCCTGCTCTGGATGAAGCTCTGAATGTGGTTGTGTATTGGTTTCCCCAGACTGTATATTACTTTACTAAAACATCATGTTAGCAAGGAGAGGGGTTGATAGAAAGTTTACAGAGAAATGTATCGCTTTTCCTGTGGGTTAGCAGGTTTCCTAGGCAATGGCTGCAGGAAGATTTTCCTTTTCTTTCTTATAAGTTCACAGACAAGAGTTGCTGTAATGTATACAGATGCAGGGTATAAACTTGCAGTTGTAAAACATTCACATCAATAATTTGTCCTGACACTGATGAGTGTTATGCTGGGATATACTTGGAGGCATGTAGACTTGTGTAGAGGTGGCTGCATTCTCTATAGCTGTTACATCCAGTATCCATGTAACATCTCACTGTGTATTCTAGCTAGCAAGGATTCTTATGAAGACAGTTCACTGATCCTTTGATTAGTCAGGTTCCTATGAAGCATTCCACAGATATTTTGACTGTTCTGTCTCTCCAATCTAAGCATTGATAGTGTGATCTCTGTAACTTACAGTTGTGATGAGATAGCGATAACTTCAACCTTAGTTGAATACCACAGTCAGTGACTCAATGAAAATGACATCTTGTAGATCTTGTGAAGTTTATTCCATAAACTGAGAGAATCTTACAACAAAACTGAGAGAATCTTACAACAATGAACATTCCATAGGTCAAAAGATCATAATGTTTCTGCTCCATGCCATGAGGCTTGCTGCAATGCCTTACTGGGAAAATGGGTGGGATATCTATACAGCATTAACTAAACCAAAGGAAAGGGAGGAGCAGAGACAAGATATAGAAAACTCTTAAAGGCATATGACAGTCATGTGAAACATGACAACCCCCATGTACAGTTCCACCCATAATGCTTCAGCCTCATCACATTCTCCATCAACTAGGTCCTCTTTCACACTCGCTCTGAAATCACTTCTCACATAGAGACAAACACCACCACCTTTCTTTTTTACCCTGTCTCTCTGAAAGAGAAGATAGCCAGGAACATTAATGGCCTAGTCATGTGAAGAATGAAGCAAAGATTCAACAATACCAATTAAATCATAGTTCTCTTCATGCACCAAAGCTTTCAACTCACCTATTTTGCTTGGCAGACTTCTGGCATTGGTGAACAAACACTTTAATTCATTGACACCTTGTGCACACATATTTTGCATATTTTTTTTATTTTCATACAAATGGTACCAATGATTGTTTGTAACATGGGAACCTTTTTTTATCAACTGCCATAGCCCTCTCCCCATCTTTCCCCATTCCACCAACCAATAAGGACTGACCCCTGTCTGATCTGTCTGCCCCATTATAATCTAATTCTCCCTCCCCCTCAATCCTAGTTTAAATGCTCCTCCAGCCATCCCATAAACCTCTCCCCCAGCACAGCAGACCCCCTTCCATTTAGGTGCAAACCATCTCTAGCATATAGTTTGCATCCCAATGAAAAGACAGCCTAGTGCTCTAGAAACCCTTCCCTTTGAAATGATAGGTCCCTGTGGTGCTAATTACTACAAGGCTGGAAGATGCTAGGGTTATGTTGGTTGTCCCATTTACTGAGGAGCTTTCAAATTTCTAGTACTTCATCACGATTCGCAGATGACCGCTCATCAATTTCAGACATATTACGAATCTCTGTACAATATGAAGTCTCACCACTCTTCTCCTGAAGCTGAGGCTACTAGACAGCAGAACTTAACAGCCTTCCTGGCTAAACATGGCGCTCCGGCCCTATCACCAGAGCAAGCGCAATGGAGGTCCCTTTTTCTGCAGAGGAACTGGACCTGTCTCTGAAACAGGTGAAAGCGGGTAAGAGCCCTGGCCTGGATGGGCTCTCAGTTCAATACTATAAGTGTTTTACCTGGTCTTGGCTCCACTTTTCTTGAAGGCATTTAACTCTCATAGAATCTCCTGCTGCTTTTCCAGCTCTTCTGGAGGCCCATATCATTCTCATCCAGCTGGCAAAGAGGCAACACGAGTCAAGAACTATAGACCTATATCTTTGATCAATGTGGATGTGAAATTGTATGCAAAAAGGCCCCTTAAGGGCCTTGATGGTGATGTCCCTTGCTTCTCTGCCCGAGACAAAACCCACCTGTTCCAATCCTATCCATCCTGTCAAAAAGGGTAAAACAGTATTGGCCAAAATTTTTGCATACAATTTCACATCCACATTGATCCACATTCAACTGAAAAGCCCATCCAGGCCAGGGCTCTTACCCGCTTTCATCTGTCCATCATTGTCTAACAGACGCCAGGGGGGATTCTTACTGTTCCTGGATGCCGAAAAGGTGTTTGATAGAGTTGCCTGGTTTTACGCAACACGCTTTGCTCTAGTTTGTCTTTGTGCGCTTCACCTAGGGCTAGAGTGCGGAGCCATATCGGAACCCTTTCAAATACATAACAACACGAGACAGGGATGTCCACTCTTACCGATCCTCTTTATCCTCACTGTTAGGAATGGACTGGCCAGCAATGGTGGGACTCGCCTGCCTTTTGATCTGCAGTACCAGGGCTGGCCAGCGGGTGTTCCCAGCAATCAGAGACTCAACTCTGCAGCCAGCTAACACCTGTAACTGATGATGCTGGGGTATTTAAGGGATGGCCAGACCCACAGACTCTGCCTTGGTGTTGTGTTTTTCCTGGGCCCTGTATCTGTCCTGCATCCTGTTTCTGTTCCTTTGCTGACTTCTCCTGCTCTGATCCTGGCTTGTGACCCTGACCATCCCTCTGTCTGACCCTCTGTACTACGCTGCTTGCTACCTGTTCTGATCCCTGGCTTGTGACCCGGACCATCCCTCTGCCTGACCCTCTGTACTATGCTGCTTGCTACCTGCTGAACCTGGCCTGTGACCCCGACCATTCTCCGCTTGCTCCCCCTGTACCTACCTGCCCAATTGATATTGACCCGGCCTGCCTGACGACGCTTGCTTGTATGTACTGTTATCTGTGGGTGGTTTGGTTTGTTTGCACTGTATTATGTTTAGTATTGCACTGCGTTTATGTTTGTACTGTTAGTGTTAATAAATTATATTGTTTATAACATATCTGAGGTCTGCGTTTCCCTGCTTCAGTCACACACCTCTGGTCATACCTGGGAGCCCTGACATTACACCAAGGCCAATCCTGACCAGAAGTGGCTGCACAGGGAAGCCATCTTGGCTTGTTGATGGGAAGGATGGATCTTGATGAGGTTGAATATTTATATCTGCTAGTGTTTGATGACAGGGAGTATGCTTATCAGACTCTGAAGGAGTATACCCGGGATGAATTGCTAGAATGTATACGGCTCGCTCATGTTCTAGTAGATCAGGGCACAGTGTTCTCTGAGGTGCAGCCATTGATTGAGGTTTGTGCAGAGTTGGTTTCATCTGGTTCCCCCGAATGCAGGGATGAATTTTTGCCACCATTTAGTGCAGACCAGGTAGAGTCCCTGGTGTGGTTATTAGAGGATGATGTGGGTTACTTTCTGGAGCGTTATTCCACATGTTCACCACAGACACTAAGAGATTGTATAAACGCAGTGCAGTCATTGACCAGACAGGCTTTGTGTAAGCTCAGCTTTGTTCAACCCCTACTGCAGACATGGACAGACTTGTTGCACCCAGCCTCAGTCAGCTTACAAAGACCCAGTCCTGCTTCTAACTCTACTCCTGTATGCCCACCAGCTCCTCCAGTTACAGCCCAGTATACTTGGCTATCTACCGCATGTCAGTACCCTGTTCCCACTCGCTGCACCTATCCTGCCTTTAACCCTGTAAAAAAGCCCTCTGTAGCAACTGCTCCCTCTCCTGTTCCATCCTCCAGTTCTTCTCTGTCTCCAGCTGCTCCATTCGTTTGCAGACCTGCGTTTACTTGCAGTGCTCCAGTAGTTAAAACCAGAAAAAAGCGAAAATTCTTTCCAACCAGTACCATCCTGCCAGTATCCAAACCGGTGAACCTGCCTTCCGTGGTTCAGCCTGATGCCTGTACTCAGCCTGATGCCTGTACTCAGCCTGATGCCTCTACTCAGCCTGAAGCCTCTACTCGGCCTGATGCCTGTACTCAGCCTGATGCCTCTCTTCGGCCTGAAGCCTCTACGCGGCCTGAAGCCTCTCCTCGGCCTGATGCCTGTACTCGGCCTGATGCCTGTACTCGGCCTGATGCCTGTACTCGGCCTGATGCCTCTCTTCAGCCTAAAGCCTCTACTCGGCCTGAAGCCTCTACTCGGCCTGAAGCCTCTACTCGGCCTGAAGCCTCTACTCGGCCTGATGCCTCTACTCGGCCTGAAGCCTCTACTCGGCCTAATGCCTCTACCCAGCATGATGAACTGATCCAGCCTGACGATCCTATTAGGCCAGTTGACTCGATGCCCGCTGTTGATCCAGATGATCCGGTACCTGATCCGGTGCCCGCTGTCGTGCCAATTGACTCAGAGCCCGCTGTCGTACCTGGTGACTTGGTGCCCACTGCCTTGCCAGATGACGCGGTGCCCGCTGGCAAGCCAAATGACCTGATGCCTGGTGACCTAGTGTCCGCTGTCATACCTGATGACCCGATGCCCGCTGTCGAGCCAGACAATCCGGTACCTGATGACCCGGTGCCCACTGTCGGGCCTGTTGACTCGAAGACCACTGCCTTGCCAGATGACGCGGTGCCCGCTGTCGAGCCAAATGACCTGATGCCTGGTGACCCGATGCCCGCTGTCCAGCCAGACGATTCAATGTCTGCCCCAGTGCCCGCGGTCATGCCAGTTGACTCGGAGCCCACTGCCTTGCCAGATGACGCGGTGCTCGCTGTCGAGCCAAATGACTTGATGCCTGGTGACCCGATGCCCGCTGTCCAGTCAGACGATCCAATGTCTGACCCAGTGCCCGCGGTCATACCAGTTGACTCGGAGCCCACTGCCTTGCCAGATGACGCGGTGCCCACGGTCGAGCCAAATGACCTGATGCCTGGTGACCCGATGCCCGCTGTCCGGTCAGACGATCCAATGTCTGACCCAGTGCCCGCGGTCATACCAGTTGACTCGGAGCCCACTGCCTTGCCAGATGACGCGGTGCCCGCTGTCGAGCCAAATGACCTGATGCCTGGTGACCCGATGCCCGCTGTCCAGCCAGACCATACAATGTCTGACCCAGTGCCTGCGGTCATACCAGTTGACTCGGAGCCCACTGTCGTGCCTGGTGACTCGGTGCCCGCCGCTCCGCCTGGGGGCCCGAGACCTGTTGCTCCGCTTGGGGGTCCAGCGCCCGCCGCTCCGCCTGGGGATCCGGCGCCCGCCGCCCCGCCTGGGGGCCCGAGACCTGTCGCTCCGCCTGAGGGCCCGAGACCTGTCGCTCCGCCTGGGGGTCCGGCACCTGCCACTCCGCTTGAGGGCCCGAGACCTGTCGCTCCTCCTGGGGGTCCGGCGCCCGCCGCTCTGCCTGAGGGCCCGAGACCTGTCGCTCCGCCTGGGGGTCCGGCGCCCGCCGCTCCGCCTGAGGGCCCGAGACCTGTCGCTCCGCCTGGGGGTCCGGCGCCCGCCGCTCCGCCTGAGGGCCCGAGACCTGTCGCTCCTCCTGGGGGTCCGGCGCCCGCCGCTCCGCCTGAGGGCCCGAGACCTGTCGCTCCGCCTGGGGGTCCGGCGCCCGCCGCTCCGCCTGAGGGCCCGAGACCTGTCGCTCCGCCTGGGGGTCCGGCGCCCGCCGCTCCGCCTGAGGGCCCGAGACCTGTCGCTCCGCCTGGGGGTCCGGCACCCGCCGCTCTGCCTGAGGGCCCGAGACCTGTCGCTCCGCCTGGGGGTCCGGCGCCCGCCGCTCCGCCTGGGGGTCCGGCGCCCGCCGCTCCGCCTGGGGGCACGATGCCCGTCGCCCCGCCTGGGGGCACGATGCCCGTCGCCCCGCCTGGGGGCCCGGTGCCTGTCGCCCCGCCTGGGGGCCCGGTGCCTGTCGCCCCGCCTGGGGGCACGGTGCCTGTCGCCCCGCCTGGGGGCCCGGTGCCTGTCGCCCCGCCTGGGGGCCCGGTGCCTGTCGCCCCGCCTGGGGGCCCGGTGCCTGTCGCCCCGCCTGGGGGCCCGGTGCCTGCTGCTCCGCCCGGGGGCCCGGTGCCTGCTGCTCCGCCCGGGGGCCCGGTGCCTGCTGCTCCGCCCGGGGGCCCGGTGCCTGTCGCCCCGCCCGGGGGCCCGGTGCCTGCCGCTCCGCCCGGGGGCCCGGTGCCTGCCGCTCCGCCCGGGGGCCCGGTGCCTGCCGCTCCGCCCGGGGGCCCGGTGCCTGTAGCCCCGCCCGGGGGCCCGGTGCCTGCTGATCCGCCCGGGGGCCCGGTGCCTGCTGCTCCGCCTGGTGGCCCGCTGCCTGCTGCTTCGCCTGGTAATCCGATGTGCCTCTGCCCGGAGTCCTGCCCGATGTGCCTCTGCCCGGAGTCCTGCCCGATGTGCCTCTGCCCGGAGTCCTGCCCGATGTGCCTCTGCCCGATGTGCCTCTGCCCGGAGTCCTGCCCGATGTGCCTCTGCCCGATGTGCCTCTGCCCGGAGTCCTGCCCGATGTGCCTCTGCCCGGTGTGCCTCTGCCCGGTGTGCCTCTGCTCGATGTGCCGCTGCCCGGAGTCCAGCCCGGTGTGCCGCTGCCCGGAGTCCTGCCCGGTGTGCCAGTCTTTGATATCCCGCCAGTTGCCAGACCCGGGCGGTGGAACATTTTGCCCAGCTAGGACTGTTTGGGGCGTCCTGGGGCCGCTCCTTGAGGGGGGGGTACTGTTAGGAATGGACTGGCCAGCAATGGTGGGACTCGCCTGCCTTTTGATCTGCAGTACCAGGGCTGGCCAGCGGGTGTTCCCAGCAATCAGAGACTCAACTCTGCAGCCAGCTAACACCTGTAACTGATGATGCTGGGGTATTTAAGGGATGGCCAGACCCACAGACTCTGCCTTGGTGTTGTGTTTTTCCTGGGCCCTGTATCTGTCCTGCATCCTGTTTCTGTTCCTTTGCTGACTTCTCCTGCTCTGATCCTGGCTTGTGACCCTGACCATCCCTCTGTCTGACCCTCTGTACTACGCTGCTTGCTACCTGTTCTGATCCCTGGCTTGTGACCCGGACCATCCCTCTGCCTGACCCTCTGTACTATGCTGCTTGCTACCTGCTGAACCTGGCCTGTGACCCCGACCATTCTCCGCTTGCTCCCCCTGTACCTACCTGCCCAATTGATATTGACCCGGCCTGCCTGACGACGCTTGCTTGTATGTACTGTTATCTGTGGGTGGTTTGGTTTGGTTTGTTTGCACTGTATTATGTTTAGTATTGCACTGCGTTTATGTTTGTACTGTTAGTGTTAATAAATTATATTGTTTATAACATATCTGAGGTCTGCGTTTCCCTGCTTCAGTCACACACCTCTGGTCATACCTGGGAGCCCTGACACTCACCCTGGTGCCCTGAAGCAGAGATAGCAATCTAGTCAGTCCTTCCGTCGCCATACACAAAGCCTGAAAAGAAGTGGGAGAATTCTTGGACTGTGTCATGCCTCCTAAGCCCTTAACCACTTGCCCTTCGAAGGATTTACCCCCCTTCCTGACCAGCCTATTTTTTGAGATATGGTGCTGCATTAATTTAAATGACAATTGTGCGGTCATGCAACGCTGTAGATAAACAAAGTTTGTGTCATTTTTTCCCACAAATAGAGCTTTCGGTGGTATTTGTGTCAGGGCAGGGGCTGTGGAATGGACAGGCAGGCCTAGTGGCAGAGTAACGCACTGACTGACGACAACACCCACCCACAGACCGAAGTCCCTCAGGGCGCGGAGTCTAAGTCCCAGGCTGCCCTTCACCAGAGCCCCTGATGGTGGGGATGGACTTGACACAGCCAGGAACCAGGTCGTGGCCCCGAGACACCCCGGCTGTGGTAATGGCCGCCGCCAATGGCTTGTAGCTGGCAGGAATGACAATAGCATAGTCAGGCAGGCCGGGTCGACAACAACGGGACAAAACGGTACAGAACAGTGGACAATAATCACAGGTCACGGGCCGGGTTCAGCAACGGAAGGTCAGATCAAAAGGAAAACACAGAGAATGGTCTAGTCACAAGCCGAGTCAGATTCCAGGAGAGTCACGAGAGTATGAACAGAGCTGTAGCAACACAAAGACACAAGACACAAGTGCAAAGGGCATGTGAGGATCACAGGCTTATATGTAATTAGCCACACCCCTCTGGGGGATGGACCTCAGAAGCCTGAAGGCATAAAAGACTCCCACCATGCTCTGCAGAAACCCAAGATGAACGCCAGCACATGAAGCAGCACAATCTTTGGGAAAAGGTAGGACCTTGACAATTTGATTACCTCTGTAGCTTTTATTTTTTGCACTATAAACAAAAAAAGGCCGACAATTTAAAAAAAAAAAAAAAAACAATATTTTTGACTTTTTACTACAAAACATATCCAACAAAAAAAAAAATAAAAAAATCAAATTTCTTTATAAATGTAGGCCAAAATGTATTATGCTACATGTCTTTGTTATTGTCACATTCATACAAAAGCTCTGCCAGAGATTTCAACTGAGAGGCAGCCATAGTTTATGGAAGCACCTAACCTCCACAGAACCCCCCCCCCCCCCCCCAAGGACCAGAAAATGTGCTACGTTCCCCTGGGCAAACCAGGGGATACCTCCCACTGGTGGATGAGGGGAAGGGAAAAGGGCCAACTTGTACATCCTATCCCAGATGTATAAAGTGGAATGAGACAATGGAGACATGGAATCCGCCAATCCCCTGTGAGTGTGATCCAGCCACAGGTAGATTTCTACCTGCCAGCACTTTCTCAAGGGGTACCCATAGTTTATCCTGGGCATGAATATTCCAGTTGATAATGCACAGTGATGCATTAGCCTGATAATATGAGAAAAGAGCAGGCAGTCCTAGGCCTCCTTGTTTTATCAAGGAGTTGATAAGATAAGTGGGGGGGGGGGGGGTTTTACCCTGCCAAATGAAGCCTGAAAAAGCACAACGTACCCAGCAAAAATAAAACTTGGGTATGTGTGACGGGAGTCACTTTGGGTGGGGGGCTCATGGAACCCAGCTCACTTTGGAGAGGTGGGGAGACCCCTGTCTCAGCTCCCCATATCCCTATTATGTGTAAGTCACCCTGTGCCTGTTAGGGGTACAGGGTGATCTGTCCTAATATTGGGGTGGGGGGTTGTTGGTTGTTTAATGCCTTGTGGTTGCATCCCATTGTTCTATTGTGTGTCTTGCTTAAGAGCAAAATATTATGAGATGTATGTGATTATGTGTATTAGCTTAGAGGGGGGTGTCTCCAGCAGCCCTTCCTCCTGATGGGACTGTCTGCTGGTGTGAAGTTTGAAAACCTGTGTGTCTCTTGTAGATTGCCCCACCCTGTGTCATTATGCAGGGAGGGGGGATTGTCTCCTGAGTGTATAAAAAGCCAGTTCGAGTTTCAAATAAAGAGTTCCATGTTCAGACAGACTGGTGTTGTCTAGCCTTGTTTGGTCGGCTGTGGTGTCTGTGGTCGGTGTTCGGATGGGGAAGCGGTATTATAACGGAAGTACCTAAGTGCAGACTGGGATGGTTACAGTATGCTTACTGGGAACATTTGAAAAAAGTATAGAAACTTAGGGAGTATCATCGTTTTCAAAATGTGCCGTGTCAAATTTTCCACGGCTTTGATGTAAAATTGTCACAGCCATGGCATATAGCCTCCTCCAGCTGTATTTTAGATTTAAGGTACCTACCTGACCAAGGGGCAGTAAAGCTGGGGCTTAGCTGAAGTCTGTACTGGGCTCCATGATTTCTAATGGTGGCCCTGCTGATAGGACAGTGGAGACGATAACTGATTCAATGCATGGGCAGCCTGATTTGGCCCTACACAAAGGCAAGGAGAGAGTGCAAGGGGAGGTGTTTTGGGAAAGTATAAGTTATTGGTGGGACATGCAGAGCATGCAGAGGGATATAGCAGGGACTGGGGAGCAAACAGCCTGCAGCACAGGAGAAGTTGGGTGGAGAGAGAGGACTGCAGCAGAGAATGCTGTGTACAAACCTAGGAGAGGCATAGGAAGTGTGTGCCAGGGGAGAGAGGAGCTGGAAGCAGCAGCAAAGTCTGGGAGGACACACAGGCAAAGCAGCTCTCTCTGTACATTATTAGGAAACCCCAATTTCCAGCAGCTCAGCCCTAAATATGAAGAGCACCTCTGTAAAAATCCTTAGGGACTGACCTCTTTAGAAACCACACATTGAAGCCTAAATCCATGTTTACTATTTATTTCACTAACAGATGTGCCTGCTGGGGACAGTGTATATACTGTATATACAACACAATTTGTGACATCATTGCAGGGTGCTAATTATTGTTCTCTAGGTATTAAAGACTGAACCCCCCTCCCCAGGAAAGAAAATTATCTACGGAACTGTGTCCTTCTTGAAAGGGATATTTCTTTAATGACCACTGGTAGGTTTAGGCCCCCGTTGGATCCAAGAGACTGCTTTCTGGGAGGAAGAAAATACACATGCACGCCAGGTCTTCCAGAGAGCAATCTGATTCTTTATTCACAATATTCCTCCTTATATATGATAAGTTGTAACAGGAGAACATGGAATGGAATTTCACTAAGTAATTTGCTAAGGCTATGTACGTGACATCTGTAACAATTCATATCGCACAGACCTTGAATCAATTACAAGAAACCAACGGTATTTTCCCTTAAAGCAAAAGTGGTTAACTTTTAACTATATAATAGCAGAAGCAGGTGCTGTTAGTACAAAGAAATAATTGGTTACTTTCCATGCCTTGAGCAAAGCTAGATTTAAAGGATGAGTGGCTGCAGTTCTATAGCACGTAACTGACACACACACAAATATACATTTGATTATCTAGACAAAATATAAAATAGAGAAACAAAATGGAATATATAAATAAACAGAATGTAGGGCGAGGAACATACATTTCCCTTCACTTATTTAACTTCTGCATGTAGATAGGTCATGTATTCTAGACCCTCTTTAGGATATGGAGCATGTTGTATTTCACAGGTCTTGTTGCTTGATATGCTACTGTTTTTCTCTTTGTTGCAGTTTTTGATATGCTTTGTAATTTTATTGCCAAAATTGATTGAATACAATTTTAAAAAAGTACTTGGTCTTATGTATTAAAGAGTTATCAGGGTTATCCACTGCCTAGCAAAACATGGTCTTTATCTCTTCCTATTAGATCCATAACAGTGACAAACTGAGCAACATAACACCATCCTATGACATTTATTGGTACCCATGGATAACAGACACTTCCATAGCAAATAAATGGATTAAAGTGCAGCGCTAAATAAATAATTAATATAATATTGTGAACAGGGGCGGACTGACCATTTGGAAACTCGAGCACTGCCCGAGGGCCCGGGGTCAGTAGGGGGCCCCATGAGATGCCCCTGGTACCTTTTTCATAGGCTTTTTTGAGTTTGGGCAAGGACACAGGGGCCCCATGATCCCCTATTGCCCGGGGGCCCCATGAGTTGTCATTCCGCCCCTGATTGTGAAACAGTCAAGTGCAATGTATAAAGTAAAAATCAATAAAGTCCATGTATAAAAGAATGAATGGTGTCCGTGGGACTACAAGGCACAGCAATAATGGTGAAGGATAAACTGTGAAATGATCCAGTGAGAGAATCCACCACCTCTGCCAGATGTGAACTCACCAAAAAGCTACTGGTAAAATAGCATGTATATCACATCAGGAAATGGAAACAGCCAGCAGCATCTAGCATGGACTGCTCCGCCACAGGCAAACTGAAGATGGGCCCTCTCCTAGGAAAAAAGCTCACCACAGAAGCCCAGAAAAAGTATATAGTGCAGTACTTTATTGCAGAAATAGGTAAAACAATCCACATGGAAAAAGATAAATAAGATAAAATAAGAGTACCAAGATGGCTGCCGCTCCGACCTTCGGCAGTGGTGGCGTGACATCAGTAAGTGTGGCTCCAACCGACGCATTTCGTGTGCATGCACGTCTTCAGGGGTACCCCCACTGCTAACGTCGCGTGCGGGCTCCATTTACATAGCCTGCAAGGCACTATTTCAATTAAGCTGCGTCATTTTCCCAAAGACCAGGAAGTGATGGCCATTCAGAAGATATTATCGGCCATTTACTTGGAGACTAAAGGAATTATAATAGTGATCCTCATTCCACAATGTAAGGGGATGGCACTACAGCTCTGAGATATATTGGCAAGATTAAAAAACTGGTCAATCGAGTGCCAAAGCAAAACAAAGGCACATTAACCACTTGAGCTCCTGAGGATTTACCCCCCTTAATGACCAGGCCTCTTTTTGCTACTCGGAGCTGCACTAATTCAACTGATAATTGCGCGGTCATGCAATGCTGCACCCAAACAAAATTTACGTCCTTTTTTTTCACACAAATAGAGCTTTCTTTCGCTGTAATTTGATCACCTGTGCGCTTTTTATTTTTCACGCTATAAACAAAAAAAGGCCAAACATTTTGAAGAAAAACAATATTTTTTACTTTCAACTATAAAAAATATATAGTAAACTCAAAGTTGGTTATAAATTTAGGCCAAAATGTATTCTGCTACATGTTTTTGTTAAAAAAAATCCCAATAAGTATATATTGATTGCTTTGTGTGGAAGTTATAGCGTCTACAATCTATGGTATAAATACTGCAATTTACGCCATTTTTCTGCTATACAGCGCTGCGCTAGTTTAACGGACAATTGCGCGGTCATGCAATACGGTACATAAATGAAATTTGCATCCTTTTTTTCCCCACAAATTGAGCTTTCTTTCGGTGGTATTTGATCGCCTGTGCGGTTTTTATTTTTTGCGCTATTAAAAGAAAGGCTGACAATTTTGAGGAAACAAAAACAATATTTTGGACTTTTTGCTATAAAACATGTCCAGTAAAAAAAAATGCAAAAATCAAATTTAGTCATAAATTTCTGCCAAAATGCATTCTGCGACATGTCTTTGCTAAAAAAAAAACCAATACGTGTAAATTAATTGGTTAACGTGAAAGTTATAGCATTTACAAATGGCGGGAAAGATACTGGGATTTTTAATTTTTATTTATACTAATAATGGCACCGATCAGCGACTTATGGCGGCAATCAGCGACATATGATGGCGACCAGCGACTTATGGCGGGACTTCAGGACTGCGGCGGACATTTTGACACTGGGGGGGAACTGACTTGGGGTCACTGACATCCCCAGTGACACCAATACGGTGATCAGTGAAAAAAAACCACTGAAACTGTACTAATGTCACTGGGGAGGAAGGGGTTAACATTTTTAGAATTTGCTGTGTAAGGGGAGTGTTTTACTAGGGGGCGGGGGTGTGTACTGGATGGGGGGGGGGAGGGAGGGGGGAGCTGATCGAGGGAGAGAAACTCTTTTCTCCCTCTTCAGCTTGTCAGCGAACTGTCACAGAGCAGGGCTGTGTGTAAACAATGATAATTACAAAAAACCTCCTGCGCTCACAAGGACTCCTACCCTATAACCATAAGCTGCTGACACTAAGCTTATACCCAAAATAAGTGAATAAACAGTGCAAAAATTATGAGTGCAGCGCTAATTAGTATCTAATAGAACCGTAATACAATATATACTCAATCCCCAAAATAAATCCAAGATACTCAATACATATACAGTGTCATGCATGTATTCCCTCATGGGGAATATCTCGTGCAAAAACGTGAAAATAAAGTAATATATACTATAATAACATATATACTAATAATAAACAGTGCCACACAAAAAGTGCACAAAGGAATAAACGATAGTTCAAATACGAGAAAAGTCCAAAGTTAATAATAATAATACTGATGATGCTGTGCTTAATGATGAACTTCACACTCCACTCTTCATGCAAAATTATGTGCAGTGTACGTGATGCACACGTGACAATCCTTAACAGCCAAAATGCCCCCTCACCTCCTTCCTTAGACCCCAAGGGGCCAGCACGCTTTCAGGATCACACGATCCTATCAGTATGGATCACTCTCTAGAAAATATCTTCCTCCTCCAGCGTCCACCAGTTTAGCAGCCAGCTCCTCCCAGGGTCATAGTAAGACACAAGCAGAGACCCTCCATAGTGCAACCAGTAATTTTATTGGTAATGGGTATAAAAAATAGATTTCCACTCACAAAACGATGAATCTTCCAGCCTCCTACCACATGCTATGGGTGTACTGCATGGGTAATACACAGGGTGTTCCAATATGGCCCCCACGCCGGAAATGACGTCACCGCGATTACTGGAAGCTCCTCCCCACGTACCGACTAGTTGTGTCACGCCCACTTGGTGAGTTCATCAGGGTAACGCCCATAAAGGGCAGAACTTCCTTATATAGGAGAGTCTGCACCAATGATCATCCGGAGGCGGATCTCCGGCGGCCATTTTCAAGAAGCCAGTCATCCGACCATGCCTGCAGACACTGACTTGTACAAGGAGGAATAATACCTCCCAACCCAAATACAAAGTCAGTTACTCCTATGCTAACTCTATATCCTCAACGTTAGAATACATGTGACTAAAAAATACCAGGGGGGATACTATCAACAGATGGAAGTACAAAGATAGATAATATTGCTCCAACTAAATATATATGATAAGAAACATATTATGATAAAAATACCTTTACAAATGAGAGTGAGCCATCTAGTGGATAAAATTAATATAGCATGTAAAATAAAATTCCTCATATACAAAAACCAATCAATATCCTAAAACATACTAAAAAATCTTCTGCATAAAAATCTTATTTATTACAATAATTTAAAATTACTCAGACCCACATTTAATAACCATAATACAATAAATGCCACAAAGACTATTAGGGAGGGGACCTATCAGCCATGCAGACACCCATAACATAGGTTCACATTATAAATATAAATAAAATCACTAATAATTAATACTAATATCTACCAGGATACTCAGATATATTGTGTGTTTAAAACCTTTACACAAATGAACAATAATCATTATCAACCATCACTTAAAAAACAATTCAAGTCGAAATCCACGTTTAAACCCCTCAGGGTTTGCGTTCGCATCTCATAAATATACTTGGACTCAACTTGGCTAAGGGAACGCACTTTATTGAGACCCCTCCAGTGACCTTTGAACTTTTCAATACCCCAAAATTTTAATGTGGAGGGATCTTTATTATGATGCATCAAGAAATGCCTAGACACGTTGTGCTTAGGAAAACCCTTTTTTATGTTCTGCACATGTTCACGCAATCGCTTCCAAAGTGGTCTCTTAGTCCTACCCACATATTGGAGGCCACATGCGCACTCCAGACCATAGATAACTCCCTCCGTCCTACACGAAATAAAATCACGAATTGGGAATTCACATCCTGTGGTCTGGGCTATAAACGAGAATATCCTTTTATTACGCCCTTTGGTCTCTCTACATGAAAAACAGGGAAAGAAACCTTTCTGGTCTAGGAATGTTACTCCTTTTTTGTTTCCTGGCGGGTCCACCACATTTTTTACCACTTTATTCTTAATCGTAGGGGCCTTCCGATAAATAAAGATGGGACGTTCCAATAAAATCTTATTTAAAATAGGATCCGCTTTCAACACTGGCCAATGTTTTTTAAAAATTCTTTCAACTTTCTTATAATGAATATTAAAATCTAAAATTATGGCTACTTGGTCTTTTATATTCATATCCTTCTCTTTATCAGTCAGCATCAGTGCTCTATTCATTTCTCCAATGTTCTTTATCTCATTTTTAATATGTATTGATGTGTAACCTTTTTTCTCAAACCTTTCACCAATTATTTTAACCTGCTCTTCATAATCTGCTCCCAACGTGCAGTTTCTCCGTAAACGCACGAACTGGACCCTGGGGATGTTTAGAAGCCAGGGAGGATAATGGCAGCTATCCAGAGGGATATACCCATTCCGGTCCACCTCCTTGAAAAAAGTTTTAGTGATAAGTCCCAATTCCTCAATCTTAATATTTAAATCCAAAAAATTTATGGACTCATTACTTATTTCCCAAGAAAATACAATATTCCTATCATTATTATTCAATGATTGAAGGAATATCTGTAAGGATTCCTTACTCCCCTTCCATATTACTAACACATCATCAATAAATCTTTTGAACAGTACGAGTTGTTCAGGATAATGTTGATAAATGGTTTCTTCCTCCCAGTTAGCCATAAATAAATTTGCCATACTGGGAGCATACCTTGCTCTCGTGGATACTCCTTTTATCTGTTGAAAGAACTTTTAGCATGCCAGAAGTAATTATGGGACAAACTGTAGTCAAGACATTCCATAAGGTACTTCCTTTGTGTCCAGGACAATTCACTATATTCCCTCAAGCCCCAACCAACTGCATTCATAGCATCTTCGTGTCCTATAATCATATATAGAGACGCAACATCAGCACTTGCCAAGTAAATGCTGGGGTCTCCTTTAATATTATTCAGCAACTGTATTAGATGCTTAGTATCCCGTAGGTAGGACCTTGTCTTCTTTACCAACGGTTGCAGAAATATATCTATATAATGTCCTAGCCTCGCCCACACACATTCAATACCATTTACTATTGGCCTGCCCGGGGGATTCACCATATCTTTATGTATTTTAGGGATGGTATATATCACTGGGATCCTACACTTTTCTGGCACTAAAAATTTGGCCTCCTTTTTGTTAAGTATTTTTAATTCCCTTCCCCTTTTATCCAATTTAGTCAGGTCCTTTTTAAACTGAAATGTCGGGTAACTGAAATACTTAACAAAAAGGAGGCCAAATTTTTAGTGCCAGAAAAGTGTAGGATCCCAGTGATATATACCATCCCTAAAATACATAAAGATATGGTGAATCCCCCGGGCAGGCCAATAGTAAATGGTATTGAATCTGTGTTGACGAGGCTAGGACATTATATAGATATATTTCTGCAACCGTTGGTAAAGAATTGTTACTGAGGGACAGACACAGAATTGTTACTGAGGGACACAGAATTGTTACTGAGGGACACAGAATTGTTACTGAGGGACACAGAATTGTTACTCAGGGACAGACACAGAATTGTTACTGAGGGACACAGAACTGTTACTCAGGGACACAGAACTGTTACTCAGGGACACAGAACTGTTACTCAGGGACACAGAATTTTTACTCAGGGACAGACACAGAAATGTTACTGAGGGACACAGAATTGTTACTGAGGGACACAGAATTGTTACTCAGGGACAGACACAGAATTGTTACTGAGGGACACAGAATTGTTACTGAGGGACACAGGACTGTTACTCAGGGACACAGAACTGTTACTCAGGGACACAGAACTGTTACTCAGGGACAGACACAGAATTGTTACTGAAGGACACAGAATTGCTACTGAGGGACACAGAATTGTTACTGAGGGACACAGAATTGTTACTGAGGGACAGACACAGAATTGTTACTGAGGGACACAGAACTGTTACTCAGGGACACAGAACTGTTACTCAGGGACACAGAATTGTTACTCAGGGACAGACACAGAATTGTTACTGAGGGACACAGAATTGTTACTCAGGGACAGACACAGAATTGTTACTGAGGGACACAGAATTGTTACTGAGGGACACAGAATTGTTACTGAGGGACACAGAACTGTTACTCAGGGACACAGAACTGTTACTCAGGGACACAGAACTGTTACTCAGGGACAAACACAGAATTGTTACTGAGGGACACAGAATTGTTACTGAGGGACACAGAATTGTTACTCAGGGACAGACACAGAATTGTTACTGAGGGACACAGAACTGTTACTCAGGGACACAGAACTGTTACTCAGGGACACAGAACTGTTACTCAGGGACACAGAATTGTTACTCAGGGACAGACACAGAATTGTTACTGAGGGACACAGAATTGTTACTGAGGGACACAGAATTGTTACTGAGGGACACAGAATTGTTACTGAGGGACACAGAATTGTTACTCAGGGACACAGAATTGTTACTCAGGGACACAGAATTGTTACTCAGGGACACAGAACTGTTACTCAGGGACACAGAATTGTTACTCAGGGACAGACACAGAATTGTTACTGAGGGACACAGAATTGTTACTGAGGGACACAGAATTGTTACTCAGGGACACAGAATTGTTACTCAGGGACAGACACAGAATTGTTACTGAGGGACACAGAATTGTTACTGAGGGACACAGAATTGTTACTGAGGGACACAGAATTGTTACTCAGGAACACAGAACTGTTACTCAGGGACACAGAATTGTTACTCAGGGACAGACACAGAATTGTTACTGAGGGACACAGAATTGTTACTGAGGGACACAGAATTGTTACTGAGGGACACAGAATTGTTACTGAGGGACACAAAATTGTTACTCAGGGACACAGAACTGTTACTCAGGGACACAGAATCGTTACTCAGGGACACAGAATCGTTGAATTAAAGAGTATGTCAGACAACACGCAGAGGAGTGGCAGAGGAGGCAATGTTTCAGGAGCGAGCAGACGTGGCAGCAGAGGAAGGGGTCGAGGCAGCACTAGTCGCAGCCAGAGGCCAGTGCTCCCGGTGTCATCCAGCGGTCGTGTCTCCACCGACAACCCTGCCGTCATTGATTGGTTGGCTCGCTCGTCTTCCTCTTCCCAGGTCACCTCTGACACCTACAGCCAACGGTCGGTGGGTACGTCAGACACAACCGTTAGTTGGCATGGCCCGGGAGCAAGCCCACTGAAATCACGTGTCCTCTACCTGCCCCTGTCCTTTGGTGTTCCCTCACCAAGCGAAGTATCGCATGCTGTGGGCTCAGCCCCATTGTACAGTGAGGAAGAGCTAACAGAGGGCGGTCAGGAACGGGGGGAGACATCCGCCTCTTCAGCAGCCAGGCGAAGAAGTAGTGGCGAGGAGAGTGGCTCGGTAGCCGGTCTAGAGACAGGTCTGTCTCCTGACCCACACGCAGCCGAGGGGGCTAGTAGTGAGGCGGAGACCCTAATTGATGATGATGAGGCTGATCGCACTTGGCAGCCTCGTCGTCATCAGGCTATTGCTTCCGCATCATCAGGAGAAGAGGGTGCCAGCTTGGCAGCGAACAAAACAGTCGGTGGGTTGCCCAGGAGGCAGCAGGGTCGCAGCAGTGTCAGTGGAGGCAAACGGCCACGGAGTAGAGCACCAGCTCCACTGCAGCCTACCACCACGGCCAGTAGTGGTGCCGGTGTGCACGGAGGAAGTAGCAGTCAGCCAGTGAGGAGTAGCGGGGGCAAAGTTTCCTACTCGGCGGTGTGGCAATTTTTCGTCAAGCCGCCCGAGGAAGTAAACGTAGCTGTATGTCGACTATGTGGCCAGAAAGTCAAGCGTGGCCAGGGGGCCCATGTTGGGACTACAGCATTGCGTCAGCATATGCAGCGTCGCCATTTGGTGGCCTGGGAAAACCGTGATAAAGATACGGCGGTTCTGCCTGCCCCAGCCCCCGCTCCATCACCCGCTCCGTTACTTGCTCCGTCACCCGACGTCAATCGCCCTCTATCAGCCAGTCAAGGCTCCAACACCTCTGCTGAGGGGAGTTGTCGCTCGTTGGCATCTTCCGCTCGTTCAGATGCTCCTTCTCCTGCTACTCCTCTTCACGGATTCCGTCAGCAGTCTTTCTTGGAATCCGTTTCCAAGAGACAACAGTTTGTGAGCACGCACCCGACGGTGCAGAAGCTGAACGTCCTCCTGTCCAAGTTGCTGGTGCTGCAGTCCCTCCCTTTCCAAGTGGTGGACTCAGCACCTTTCCGAGAAATGATGGCTTGTGCCGCGCCGCGGTGGAGAGTGCCAAGCCGGCATTTCTTCGCCAAAAAGGCAGTGCCAGCCCTGCATTCACATGTAGAAGAGATGGTGGGCCAGTCTTTGAGCATGTCGGTCTCTGCCAAAGTGCACGGCAGCGCCGACGTGTGGAGCTGTAACTACGGTCAGGGACAGTACATGTCATTTACGGCCCACTGGGTGAACGTGGTGCCGGTACAGCGCACCAGCAACTTGGACAGGTCACGCCGCTTTTGCCTCCACGTTTGCACGTCCTTGGTCCAGCAAAGATGTCCGCCTCTACCACCTCTTGTTCCGCCGTGTCCTCAGCCGCCACCCCCGTGCCAAGTCCCATTACCCGACCGGCATATCACATGTGCAGGGCTAACGGTGTCACGCTGTGCTGCACCTGGTATGCCTTGGCGAACGTAGTCACACAGGGGAGGAACTTCTGAGTGTAATGAACAGAGAAATCGACAGATGGCTGTCTCCGCGCAAACTGAAAATCGGAACGATGTTGACCGACAACGGAAAGAACATGGTGTCTGCTCTGCGTCAAGGAAGGTTGTGCCATGCGCCATGCATGGCTCACGTGTTCAATCTGGTTGTCAAGCGGTTCCTAAAATCCACCATCCCACTGCAAGACATCCTTAAAATGTCACGTAAACTTTGCATGCATTTCAGCCATTCCTACACCGCAAAGCACACCCTCCTTGAGCTGCAGCGGCAGAACGGAATTCCACAGCATCGCCTGATCTGCGACGTTGCAACAAGGTGGAATTCAACCCTACACATGTTAGACCGCCTTTACGAACAGCGAAAGGCCATCACTGATTTCCTGATGTTACAAGCGGATAAAGGTACTCCCCTGTGTAACTTCGATGTCAGCCATTGGCAGCTCATGCGTGACAACTGCCGCTTGCTCAGGCCCTTTGAGGAGGCCACGCTATTCGTGAGTCGGCAGGACTATGGGATGAACGACGTCATTCCTCTGTTGCACGTCCTGGAACAAATGCTGTTAACAATGGCTGGTCAGGGTGCGGTAGACATGGCGCACAGATCTCAACGCCACATGACCCCTGTGGGGGCAGGACAAGAAGAAGAGGAGGAGGTAGAGGAGGACATTGGTGCTCAGGAATTATTGAGTGAAATGGGTGGTTTTTCCACTCAGCGGACAGGAGTGGAGGAGCAGGAGCATCTGGTAGAGGAGGAGGAGGAGGAGACAGAGGACCCAGACGCACCGTGGCAGTATGCTGTGGAGATGGAGGCAGGGAGTCCCTCGCATTCCTTGGCACAAATGGCCCATAGCATGCTCGGTTGCTTGCGTAGCGACAGCCGAATAATAACCATCAGACAGAGGGATGACTTTTGGCTGTCCACCTTGTTGGACCCTCGCTACCGTTCAAAAATGGTGGCCTTTCTCACACCTGCTGAGAGGGAGGCCAAAATAACGTACTATAAAAACCACCTATGTAGTCAGTTGGTCTCTGCCTTTGTGCGCCAACGTCCATCCTCAGACACTGTGGGCCCTGTGCGCTCGCGTTCCGCTGCCATGGCAGCAGGGGAGGGGTGGGGTGGTAGGAGCAGTGGCAGCTCCACCAGCAGCGGCTGCCTCAGTCTGCAGTCGATGATGAGTAGCTTTCTTCACCAGCGCAGTGAGGAAACTACTAACCAGCCGCAGCAGCAGCAGCATCAGGTGGACCTGGAGCAGGACCTCAAACAACAGGCTTGGGCCTACTTGGACAGCACCCTGCCAACCGAGGTAGACAATCCCCTTGACTACTGGGCAACGAAACTTGACCTTTGGCCCCAACTAGCTGAATTTGCCCTTGAAAGGCTGTCATGCCCGGCCAGTAGCGTGGCATCGGAGCGCGTGTTTAGTGCGGCAGGAGGTATTGTAACTCCGCGGAGGACACGGCTGTCCACCCAAAGTGTGGAGAGACTAACGTTTGTGAAAATGAATCAGGCGTGGATTAGTCTGGATTTCAAACCACCAGTTCCTGACACAACTGACTAAATCCGCCATGAATCATGCCCCAAACATGTGCCACTTTCAGGTCTCCTCACACTGCTGGTGTGTTCCATTTTTTGTCATAGGGTGCTGGCAGATTACGGGCCTCCCATAGCTGCTGCCAGGCCCCTAATCTGCCATGGGCCCCTGTACTGCCTCCTCATGCTGCTGCCAGGTCCAGAGTCTCTCATGGGTCCCTGTACGGCCTCCCATTGCTGCTGTCTCCATCGCCACACTCTGCCATGTTCCACTTTCAGGTCTCCTCACACACTGCTGGTGTGTTCCATTTTTTGTCATAGGGTGCTGGCAGATTACGGCCTCCCATAGCTGCTGCCAGGTCCCTAATCTGCCATGGGCCCCTGTACCGCCTCCTCATGCTGCTGCCAGGTCCACAGTGTCTCATGCCATGTGCCACTTTCAGGTCTCCTCACACTGCTGGTGTGTTCCATTTTTTGTCATAGGGTGCTGGCAGATTACGGGCCTCCCATAGCTGCTGCCAGGCCCCTAATCTGCCATGGGCCCCTGTACCGCCTCCTCATGCTGCTGCCAGGTCCACAGTGTCTCATGGGTCCCTGTACGGCCTCCCATTGCTGCTGTCTCCATCGCCACACTCTGCCATGTGCCACTTTCAGGTCTCCTCACACTGCTGGTGTGTTGCATTTTTTGTCATAGGGTGCTGGCAGATTACGGGCCTCCCATTGCTGCTCCCAGGCCCGTAATCTGCCATGGGCCCCAGTACCGCCTCCTCATGCTGCTGCCAGGTCCAGAGTCTCTCATTGGTCCCTGTACGGCCTCCCATTGCTGCTGTCTCCATCGCCACACTCTGCCATATGCCACTTTCAGGTCTCCTCACACTGCTGGTGTGTTACATTTTTTGTCATAGTGTGCTGGCAGATTACGGGCCTCCCATTGCTGCTGCCAGGCCCCTAATCTGCCATGGGCCCCTGTACAGCCTCCTCATGCTGCTGCCAGGTCCACAGTGTCTCATGCCATGTGCCACTTTCAGGTCTCCTCACACTGCTGGTGTGTTCCATTTTTTGTCATAGGGTGCTGGCAGATTACGGGCCTCCCATAGCTGCTGCCAGGCCCCTAATCTGCCATGGGCCCCTGTACCGCCTCCTCATGCTGCTGCCAGGTCCAGAGTCTCTCATGGGTCCCTGTACGGCCTCCCATTGCTGCTGTCTCCATCGCCACACTCTGCCATGTTCCACTTTCAGGTCTCCTCACACACTGCTGGTGTGTTCCATTTTTTGTCATAGGGTGCTGGCAGATTACGGGCCTCCCATAGCTGCTGCCAGGCCCCTAATCTGCCATGGGCCCCTGTACCGCCTCCTCATGCTGCTGCCAGGTCCACAGTGTCTCATGCCATGTGCCACTTTCAGGTCTCCTCACACTGCTGGTGTGTTCCATTTTTTGTCATAGGGTGCTGGCAGATTACGGGCCTCCCATAGCTGCTGCCAGGCCCCTAATCTGCCATGGGCCCCTGTACCGCCTCCTCATGCTGCTGCCAGGTCCACAGTGTCTCATGGGTCCCTGTACGGCCTCCCATTGCTGCTGTCTCCATCGCCACACTCTGCCATGTGCCACTTTCAGGTCTCCTCACACACTGATGGTGTGTTCCATTTTTTGTCATAGGGTGCTGGCAGATTACGGGCCTACCATTGCTGCTGCCAGGCCCCTAATCTGCCATGGGCCCCTGTACCGCCTCCTCATGCTGCTGCCAGGTCCAGAGTCTCTCATGGGTCCCTGTACGGCCTCCCATTGCTGCTGTCTCCATCGCCACACTCTGCCATGTGCCACTTTCAGGTCTCCTCACACACTGCTGGTGTGTTCCATTTTTTGTCATAGGGTGCTGGCAGATTACGGGCCTCCCATTGCTGTTGCCAGGCCCCTAATCTGCCATGGGCCCCTGTACCGCCTCCTCATGCTGCTGCCAGGTTCACAGTGTCTCATGCCATGTGCCACTTTCAGGTCTCCTCACACTGCTGGTGTGTTCCATTTTTTGTCATAGGGTGCTGGCAGATTACGGTCCTCCCATAGCTGCTGCCAGGCCCCTAATCTGCCATGGGCCCCTGTACCGCCTCCTCATGCTGCTGCCAGGTCCACAGTGTCTCATGGGTCCCTGTACGGCCTTCCATTGCTGCTGTCTCCATCGCCACACTCTGCCATGTGCCACTTTCAGGTCTCCTCACACTGCTGGTGTGTTCCATTTTTTGTCATAGGGTGCTGGCAGATTACGGCCTCCCATTGCTGCTGCCAGGCCCGAAAATCTGCCATGGGCCCCAGTACCGCCTCCTCATGCTGCTGCCAGGTCCAGAGTCTCTCATGGGTCCCTGTACGGCCTCCCATTGCTGCTGTCTCCATCGCCACACTCTGCCATGTGCCACTTTCAGGTCTCCTCACACTGCTGGTGTGTTACATTTTTTGTCATAGGGTGCTGGCAGATTACGGGCCTCCCATTGCTGCTGCCAGGCCCCTAATCTGCCATGGGCCCCAGTACCGCCTCCTCATGCTGCTGCCAGGTCCACAGTCTCTCATGGGTCCCTGTACGGCCTCCCATTGCTGCTGCCAGGCCCCTAATCTGCCATGGGCCCCCGTACCGACTCCTCATGCTGCTGCCAGGCCCGTAATCTGTCATGGGCCCCTGTACCGCCTCCTCATGCTGCTGCCAGGTCCAGAGTCTCTCATGGGTCCCTGTACGGCCTCCCATTGCTGCTGTCTCCATCGCCACACTCTGCCATGTGCCACTTTCAGGTCTCCTCACACTGCTGGTGTGTTCCATTTTTTTGTCATAGGGTGCTGGCAGATTACGGGCCTCCCATTGCTGCTGCCAGGCCCGTAATCTGCCATGGGCCCCAGTACCGCCTCCTCATGCTGCTGCCAGGTCCACAGTCTCTCATGGGTCCCTGTACGGCCTCCCATTGCTGCTGCCAGGCCCGTAATCTGCCATGGGCCCCCGTACCAACTCCTCATGCTGCTGCCAGGCCCGTAATCTGTCATGGGCCCCTGTACCGCCTCCTCATGCTGCTGCCAGGTCCAGAGTCTCTCATGGGTCCCTGTACAGCCTCCCATTGCTGCTGTCTCCATCGCCACACTCTGCCATGTGCCACTTTCAGGTCTCCTCACACTGCTGGTGGGTTCCATTTTTGTCATAGGGTGCTGTATGGCCTCCCATTGCTGCTGCCTCCACCGCCACACTGTGGCTCCACACTCTGGTTTTGGCCCCGTGACTGCCCAAATGAGTGAAGTGTGCGGTGATTCTAAGATCGACGGCACTCATCTGCATGTCATACTGACTGACAGTATTATTTCTCTTCCCCAGCAGACTCCAAGGGCATTTAAATTAAAGGTACAGTGTTCTGCACTAATATAAAGGCTCTCTGAAGCCTAGAAACACCCTTTTATAAGTTAAATTCGCAGCAAATATATTCGACTCGAATCAAAATTTTTTCACGAATTCGCCGAATCAGTCGAATCGAATTTTTGAATAATTCGCTCATCTCTAATGTTAATATTAGTTCACTGACAAGGAAATTTTTAAGTGTGTGGGATAGAATGCATAGTCAAAAAGGATGGAAATATAATTCAATAATGATCCCTTTAGAGGGAACGGAGTATTTCCCTCCGTGGAAAGATATGATTTTTGGGAAATGGTTGAAGGATAAGAAGGCACATTTGAAGGATATATTGAATGAAGGGAAAGTGCACACCTTTCAAAGTTTAAAAGGAAAAAAATACTTATTTATCACATTTGATGAGTGGAAGGCATTATCAATTAAAACACTTTGTTTCAAGTCTCCCTCAACCATTGGGGACGTCAGAGGATATGTATCCATTTGAAAAACGTTTAAACAAAAATATAAGTCCAAAACATGCTACCTCTAGGATTTATAAGATCCTAATGGCAACAGAAGGAACTTATCCTCCGGGGTTCTTGAAAAAAATGGGAAAAAGAGATTGGAACAGAACTGAGTGTACAGCAATGGAATAAAGTTTTTAAGTTAACACATGAGGTGACAATAGGTACAGTGACAACTATGCAGCGCTCATAAACCTGACAAGTAATAGTATAATCAAGATAGATCTATCCAAAATGGTGCTGAACACAAAATAGTGAGATGTCAACCATAACATGTAACATAAAATCACTAGCAATATGAAAAATCCGTGACTTCCGTGATAAAGTCAATAAAGCTAAACTGAATATCCGTGGACTACTGTGTTAGTAGAAATGGATATAGATTGCACTAACCAAATGGCGAAAATGCTTGCACATGGAGTATATAAGACCTACTCCTGGTTCTCTGGATCTGGAATATTGCAGACAGTAGAGGTCATCCACGCAGCAACCACCAGGTGTCATACATCCGGATAAGGTTTCCAGCCTCCAGAGTTGCCGATGACAGCCACCAGGGGGATCATGTACAGTACCATGTGTCAGGTCAGCAGGAATCAGGAATCACCATCAAAAGTGGGGCTCCCAGACAAAACGAGCCCCAGAAAAAGCCTCCAATAGTGCAGTATTGTTTATTATAAGAAATTCAGACATACAAAAAGAATAACACTTACATTAAAAATCAAAGATGGCCACCGGCCGTCCATATATGGCCATGTGGAGTGTACACAATAGTGGGGGGCACCTTTCTAACGCGTTTCGTGTTCAAACACTTTTTCAAAGGGAGGTGACAAATATGAGCACAGTAGAGATAAACTATAAGTGTTTTTCTAGATGGTATATTACACCAAACATAGCTTACAGACAACAAGTAGATATATCACCATTGTGTTGGAGGGGGTGCGGAGAAAGGGGTACAATGGCACATACAATCAAGCACAGTAATCCCACAGTCATTGAACCAGGTTTTGGTACTTTTGGCAGTGTGGGCAGGTGCCAAGTCCTGCTGGAAAATTAAGTCAGCATCCCCATAAAGCTAGTCTGCGGAAGGAAGCATGAAGTGCTCCAAAATCTCCTGGTAGACGGCTGCGTTGACCCTGGACTTAATGAAGCACAGTGGACCAACACCAGCAGTTGACATGGCTCCCCAAATCAAAACAGACTGTGCAAACTTCACACTGGACTTCAAGCATCTTGCAGTGTGTGCCTCTCCATTCTTCCTCCATACTCTGGGTCCTTGGTTTCCAAATGAGATGCAAATGTTGCTCTCATCAGAAAAGAGGACTTTGGACCACTGAGTAACAGACAAGGTCTGTTTTTCTTTAGCCCAGGTAAGACACTTCTGACGTTGTTTATTGTTCAGGAGCGGTTTGACAAGAGGAATACGACATTTGAAGCCCATGTCCAGGATCCGTCTGTGTGTGGTGGCTCTTGATTCACTGACTCCAGCCTCAGTCCACTCCTTGTGATAGTCCCCAACACTTTTGAATGGCCTTTTCCTGACAATTCTCTCCAGGCTGCGGTCATCCTTTGCTGCTTTTGCACCTTTTTCTTCCACGCTTTTCCCTTCCACATAGCTTTCTATTAATGTGCTTTGATACAGCACTTTGGGAACATCCAACTTCTTTTGCAATTACCTTTTGAGGCTTTCCCTCCTTATGGGGGGTGTCAATGATGGTTTTCTGCACAACTGTCAGGTTAGCAGTCTTTCCCATGCTTGTGATTCCTACTGAACCAGACTGAGAGACCACTTAAAGGCTCAGGAACCCTTTACAGGTGTTATGGCTTAATTAGCTGATTAGAGTGGGACACTTTGAGCCTGACTGCAAGGTGTGTGAGAGCTCTGGTACTCTTGGAGGCCTCATTTGGGCCTGGAGCTAAATTTTGGACTTTGGCCCAGCAAACCATGGCCGAGCCTGGCCATGAGCCGGGTGGGGGGCCCTCCTCTGGGGAACTGAGTACCGGTCCCATGGAAGTAGAGGACCTGGGAAATGCCCCTAAACAGGGTGAGTCATACGCTGCCTATAGAGGGCGTGTGACGGCTCATGTGGCCAGGATAAGGAAGGAGGAAGAGAGGCTGGTGAAAATGCATTTGGAGGTAAAGAAAAAGAGATCCAGCTATGAGCGTGTCTGGAGCACCAAAAGACAGCTCATGAGGCCAGACCTGGATGACATGGAGATGGCAGAGTGCCTTAATTACATCCCTGAAGCAAGCCAGTGGAGACCTCAAGGAGAAATACACTAATGAGGAGCACTTCAGACAGGCATGGGAACGCTCTGTGACCGCCGCGAGAGGACAGCCTGGAGAGGAGCTTTCCTCTGGGGAGCAGTCGGAGCCAGACAATCAGCCGGCCGGCGCACCGGTGACTGCAGAGGGCCGTGTCATAGAGCAAGCCAGAGGGAGCATGCAGACCGGGGAGACCGAGGAACGAGGATCCATCCCTGCTCAGCATCTGAGGCAACAGCAGCAGCCGGAGTGGGAGGCTGAAACGGCTTCTGGTAGCAGCGCTGATGGTTTGCAGTTTATCTCCGAGTTGGAGTCTCCTCTCCGCTGGAGAAAATTTGCATTTACCTCAGAGGAGTCCGAGGAGGAGGAGGTGGGCATTGTTTCCAAGCCGGCAATGCAGAGAATGAAGGAGAGGTCTGTCTTTGTCAAGCTGGAACGGATCCCCAGCTTTCTGCTGAAGGAAGTGGCGGCAGAGCCGGGGGGAGATCAGCAGTCCGGGACTGTAAGTAAAAAAGCCGGTGATCCGGTAATTAATAGTGCTGTGGCTATTGGAAGTGTGGTGGTCACTGGGAATGCTGTGGTCACTAAGAATGCTATGTTTGCTGATAATGTTATGGTTACTGGAAATACTATGGTTACTGGAAATGCTGTGGAAAATGTATGTGTATCAGACCCTGTGAGGAGGGTGAGTCTGCCCCCTCCCCCCCGCAGGTAAAGCCCTTAGCTATTCGGCTGCTTTGAGAGGGGGAAAGAATACTGTGGCTCAGCCTGAATTACAGAGTGGGGGATCAGGGAGCCAAGCACAGAAGGAATGTTGTACAGCTGAGGTGGGAGGGTAGGAGCCCCCCCATTAGAAGAGAGGTGGTGGACAGAGTCTGGAGATGGGATATAAGGCATCCAATATTTTTGCCTTTATTGCTCCCATAGGGACAGGGGAGTATGACATTTCGTTCCAGAGAGCTGAGGGGTTAGATACCTTCTGGATAAGGTATGAAGGGGAGTGTAAGGGGACCCCCAGGTGGGAGGGGCTAGTCCCAAAACTGGTCTCTCGGCAAGCGCTGGTTAAAAGTGTCACTATACTGATCAGGAATGAATCCATTCCTCCTGCTGACATCACAGTGTGGTTAAATAGATTTGGGGATGTGTTGGCCCCCCTTAAAAAAATTGTGGATGATAGAGGGATCTGGACAGGTGGATGGACAGCCTCAGTAAGGCTGCATGTGGTGGGAAATCAAATCAAACACCTACCCACATTGGATTTCCTAGGAAAAGACCGATTAGTAGTAGTTTACGCTGGGCAACCCAAGGTCTGCCATAAATTTGGGAATAAAGGGCATTTTGCGGCCACATGTGAAGTCATGAAGTGTTCGCTTTGTCAGGGGATTGGGCACACTGCCCGTGAGTGCAACCAAATTTGTTGCAATTTATGCCTGCAACTAGGACATTCATACAACAAATGTCCAGAGGCCCTCCATAATTTGCCTGGCCTGATGGAGGAACTTGATAGGATGGAGGCTGAGGAAAGGGGTGAGGAGTCATCTTCCCCTCCTCCTGGGGATTCTACTGTTTCGGGAGCCCCAGATGCACCAGTGGCATGTACCGTGACCCTTAATGTATCTGTACCTGCCCCTCTTGTGAAGTCTCCCCCTGTCTTGGTGTCTCCCCAGGTACCTCCTTCTGTGTTGTCTACCCCCACTCCTAATGTTCCTGTCCCCCCTCCTCGGAGGAACTGGGGTGCGGGGGCCAAGAAGGGGCCCAAGGCGCCTTCTGTGGTACCACCTCTGGTGCTCCTCCCATCTTGTCACAAGGACCCTGCGGGGGTTGTGATGATTCCTGAGGGGGTTATAGGGAAGGGAGAGCGGTCAGCTCTTGATCTTGGGGATGGTGGATCAGGTGAGGGAGGTAAAGGGGCTGGGTGGTCGGTAGTGGGGAAAGGAAAGGGTAAGGTGGTGTTATCCCCTGCTTCCTCTATTTCCTCCTTTGAGGAGGGGGAAGAGTTCACCACAAATAAGTTTGGGATCCTCTTGGGGGAGGATGGGGAGTCCGGTAGGACCCCTTCTCCCATGGAAGAGGAGGAAGTAGTTGAGTCTCGCAAGAAGGTTAATTCCTCAGCCAAGCTGAGGAAAACTAAGGTTAAGAAACGACCATCTCAATTACCTTGATGGCAGTTCCCACTCCTATAAAGGTGGCAACCATTAATGTTGCCAGCATAAAATATGTAGGTGCTAGCAGTACGGCCTTATTTTTGCTCAGTAGTATTTGTGCTGATGTTTTATTTTTGCAAGAGACCAGGCTCAGCAGTCTTGCTGATATTCATCTGGCGAAGAGGGAATTTAGGAATGGTCCCTCTTTCTGGTCTCTTGTGGCCGAGCCTTACAGCGGAGTTGCGGTGCTTTTTACTGGCATGGTAACATGTTGGCGGGTCATTGAGGTGGAGGTTGGAAGATGTATGGTCTTAGACATCCTTGTGAAGGGGCAAGAGCTAAGGCTCATTAATATCTATGGTCCCCAGTCCAAGTGGGATAGGAAATGCCTCTTTACAAGGATTAAGCCTTTCCTTTTTACGTCCCGGCAAGTTGTCTTTGGAGGAGACTTTAATACTGTCACTAGGCTTAAGGACAGGAAGGGCTCCAATGACAGGCTGGGGTATGACAGTGTTTTTCTAAATGCAATAGTTAGGGAAGCAGGTCTGGAGGATGCCTTAATTAAGTGCAGCCCAGACAGCACGGGTTTCACCTATAGGCGAGGTAGAAGCGAGAGTAGAATAGACAGGTTTTTTTTAAAGGGGGACTCCGCCTTCTTGGCACCCGTGTGTCAGGCGGTGGAGTTTTCCGACCACCTTTTGCTGACTGTGTCTTTAACTGTTTCAGATGCGAGGGGGCGCATGCGCGGCCGGCTCCTGATGGACGTGCTTTAACAGCAGCTCCGTCCACCCGCCAGCGATAACGCGGCACACATCGGCCTCCGGGACAACAAACACCACCATTACCTTCCTGTATCGTGCCCGCACCTCTCCAGACATGCCCCGCAGGAGAAAAACCCCGGGGCAGGCAGGGAAATTAACACAATTCTTCCCGGCCATCACACCGGGAATCCAAGATGGCGCCGGCTGCAGCATCCAGGGAAACAGCAGCAGACAGGCGGGGGACTACACGGCCCAGCAGACAGATCCCAGGCTGCAACAATCATATCCAGGGGACCCTGGTGAGTTGTCACCCCCACTGTCGCCCACAACTAACAGTCCAGCCAAATCTCGGCCACGACTAGACCATGACCCTGACCCCACATACCAGGCTTTAAACCTCCCACCTCAGCCACCTCATACAGCTTTGCCTGACATAGCTGAATTTCCTGCATCAGATCAGCCGCTAACGGAAATATGCATGAAAAACATGCTAGCTTCACTTCGACAAACCCTGCATAACGACATTTCCACGTCGCTAAGTCAAATTACTAACGTAGTACAACAACAGGAATGCAGAATACGTCACATTGAAACTAACATGGGAGATATAATAACAGCGCATAATGATTTGATCGACGCTCATGCGGATCACTCATCTGACATCGAACAAATCAAATTAAAATTAGCCGACTTGGAAGATCGATCACGCCGTAATAATATTAAATTCAGAGGGATCCCTGAATCAGTTACTAACGAGACATTGCTACCTTACTTGCAGCAGTATATTAAACTCCTCATCTCGTCACTCTCTGACTTAGAGCTTGCGATCGATCGAGCCCATCGACTACCTAAGCCCTCATTTCTGTCAGCATCTATTCCGAGAGATGTATTAGCCCGCATACACTTCTAAAAAATTATGACAGCGGCCAGAAATCCACCGCTGCTCCCGCCATAACACGCAAATCTCCGACTCTATGCAGATCTATCAAAAGCCACGCTTCTCAATAGAAAAAAAATGATCTCCATTACCAAAGCCTTAAGAAACCATGGCATAGCCTACCAATGGGGTTTCCCCACAAAGCTAACAGTGCGGCAACAAGGCAGGATCTTTATGCGCAATGATGTGTTGCAGGGAGGTAAGTTTCCTGAGGAGATGCTGCTGGCTAATATGTCTTTATTGCCTGATGCGCCGGGCAAGCATTAGGACCCAGGAGCGCCCGTCAGGAGTCGGGCGGGCTATTTAAACCCAGCTTTTGCAATGCTCAAGTCCCGTATGGTCTTTCCTGTGTTCCTGTGAGTTTACTTTGCTGCTCACCCTGCCTGATCCTGATCTGCTGACTTCTCCTGCTCTGACCTCTGGCTTGCCTGACCATTCTCCTGCCTGCTCCTGCACTTTTGATCTCCTGTTGCCAAACCCGGACCGTGACCCGTTTATTCTTCTACCTGCTGTTTTGTACCAACCTGCTCCGCTGTTACCGACCTGGCCTGTCTGACCTCGCTTACTCTACCTCCTCACACCAGACTCTCACCTGCTGCGTACCACCGACAGGTGCCTCTACCACAGCTGGTTGCACCCAGCGGTCGCGACCTGGTCTCGGCTTGCTCCAAGTCCATCCCCACCATCAGGGGCTCTGGTGAACAAGCAGGTCGGAACTTGGATCCCGCGCCCTGGGGAATTCTGGTCTGTGGAACGCTAGAGGCTACCACCGGCTGGTCGCTAACATTGCTGCAGAGAATAGGCTTCAATGATGAGTTTTTGTCTGGTATACATGCCCTATATGACTCTCCTAAAATGAGAATAAGGCTTCCCGGATGTAACGCTGACTTTTTTACATTGGGAAGAGGTACCCATCAAGGTTGTCCTCTCTCACCCCTATTGTTTGCGCTGGTGCTGGAGCCTTTGGCAATTGCAATCAGATCACACTAAGATATCTCTGGTTATCCATTATTAGTCTCACATTTAAAAATATGCATGTATGCGGATGATGTAATGCTTTTCCTCACTAATGCCTAATTTATGCACAGTATTGAATGACTTTGCTAAAGTGTCAGGTCTTACTGTTAATTTTACCAAATCGGTGATTATGCCTGTTAATATTCCTGATTCCCTAAGTGCATCTCTCCGTAGCTCTTTTCCATTTCATTGGGCCACGGATCGGATTTCCTATTTAGGTATCAATCTCACTCCCAGATACTCAGATACATTTGCTGCTAATTACCCACCATATGTGTCGCACCTTTCTACTCTACTGAAGATTTGGCATGGTTACCCCATTTCCTTTCTGGGTAGAGTCACGGCGGTCAAGATCAATATTCTGCCCAAACTACTTTATCCATTTAGAGCACTTCAAGTCCCGGTTTCGAAAATATTTCTGGATCACTTTCAGCGGGATATTAATAATTTTATCTGGTGTAATAAACGTCTGCGCTTTACCACATCTGTTCTGTACCGCTCACAAGGGACGGGAGGTCTAGGTCTTACCAATTTTTGGCTATATTACCTCTCAGCCCGTTTTGCACAATTATCACAATGGGCGACTGTAAATTCTCAGATCCCGTGCATTAGATTTGAATCTCAGTCTATACGCCCATTTTATTTACCGGGTATTTTGTGGTCCAAAATCCCCCCTCGATCGTTCACTTTTAACAACTCTAGAGTTACCCATTCATTGACACTTTGGTCCAAATATACACTTAAATTAAATCTGGTCTCTTCGGTTCCTCCGGGTGTTTGTTTTTTGGTGATCCAAACTTTATTACGGCATTTTCTTCCCCTCAAACGTTTCGTTGGTGGTATGATAGATCTTTTATTAGATTATCTGATTTTCAAAGGGGAGGATCTTATATTACTTTTGATATGCTGCGAGTACTTTTTGAGGTTCCGCTTCGCGAGTACCATCGTTATCGACAGATTAGACATTTTTTTTCAGTCACATTTTGGCCTCATACCCTTCTCTCCGATCTCATTCTTTGAACGTATTAGCCGTGACTCTCCTAGGGGTAGGGGGCTTATCTCAGATCTTTATCATCAATTTTTGATCAGTTTCTCTCCCACACCCCCTTTATATAGACAAAGATGGGAGGAGGATAGTGGTATCACTTTCACAGACGAGGAATGGGATTCTATGGTGGATAACATATGTAAGAGTTCGAGATCCCTTTCTGTCCATGAGACTGCGCTCAAGGTATTAACCAGATGGTATTATACCCCGTCAAGACTACATGCACTGTTCCCACTTTATGTTTCTGGGGCTGTGGCCTCATGGGTACATTGGTTCAAATGTTATGGGCTTGCCCATCTATATCCTTGGTTTGGTGTAGGATATCGGAGGCAACTGCTTCCTTGGTAGGTGCCCCGGTACGTCTGACTATACAGTCCTGTTTATTGGGAGCTCATATCCCGGGGGCCACTGATGCTGTTATGAGATTGATACATACCATTTGTATTGCCACTTTATGGGCTATTGCCCTACATTGGAAATCCACCACGGTACCCTTGACCTCTGTTTTATATAGAGTTGATGCTGTGATGCTCATGGAGCATATTCATTATACTTTGCTGGACAAGATGCACTTGTTTGATAAAAAATGGGAATCATGGAAGGTTCATAGACATTCATTACATGATTAAAAAGCATTCCGTTTGAAGGTTATTTGGCATATGCTATTGACAGATGTGTCTTTCAACTCACTTTATCGTATACATTCTTCATGTACTTAAATTCTTTTCTCTTTCTTTTTCCTCCCTAGCTATCTTTTGTACGCATATGTACTCTTCTGAAATGTACTTTTCAAATGTGCTTGTTATCAATGTACACATTACTTGTAACTGTACTGTTGTTATACAGTCTACGCTTGAAAAATAAAACCGTTTGTAAACAAAAAAAAATCCATGTACGTTTTTAATGAGTCTTGATCTCTGTCCCAACAAAGAATGACATCATCTATATAGCGTTTCCAAAGTACTACTTCTGGTCTTTTGTTTTTCAACACGATGACCTCCTCCCACCTGGCCATGAACAGGTTGGCCATACTGGGAGCAAACTTAGCTCCCATGGCTACTCCTCTCCTCTGAAGATAATATAAACCCCCGAACCAAAAATAATTATGGTTCATGGAAAACAAAAGTCAAAATTATTATTTTTGAATGGACGGTAAATTAGAGTCCCTACATAAGAAGGGTCAAACTGCATCCAAACACAACTCATGTGATATAACTGTGTATAGTGATGCCACATCTGCTGTGGCCATAATGTAACCTGGCTGCCACTTTACATCCTTCATTACTTTGATAGTATGTCTTATATCCTGTAGATATGAAGGAGTGCCCATCACCAGTGGCTGCAAAAAATGGTCAATGTATTGTCCAACTTTCACCTTGACTGAATCGATGCCACCGATGAAGGCCCTACCAGGGGGATTCACTAAAGAATTATGGATTTTAGGTAGACAATACATAATTGGCACCCTTGGTGCTAATGGAACAAGAAATGTTCTTGAAACCATTATCTACCAAAATCTTCAGATCTTTCTTATATTTCAAAGTGGGAATGTGTGCAGTATCAGAAAGTATCAGTATCAGAAATTATTTTGGACATTTCTTTATTGTAGCCATTCATATGTAGAATGACTAGACACCCTTATCAGCAGTGCGACTGATTTTGTTCTTTCTGGCACACAATTGCTGTATACCAGTTTGCACATCTCTCTGAGGTTTCATGGGTCTAAACCAGGGGTGGGCAAACTTTTTGACTTGAGGGCCGCAATGGGTTCATATATTGGACCCGGGGGCCGGACCAAGAGTAGATGAATGATGTGTATGTGTCATCTATAGTAAGTATAGTAATATTCCCCCATAGTAAGCATAGTAATTAATCCCCCATATAGTAATTCATCCCCCCTATAGTAATTCATCCCCCCTATAGTAATTCATTCCCCATATTAATTCATCCCCCATATTAATTCATCCCTCATATAGTAATATTCCCCCATAGTAAGCATAGTAATTAATCCCCCATAGTAATTCATCCCCCCTATAGTAATTCATCCCCCCTATAGTAATTCATCCCCCATATTAATTCATCCCTCATATAGTATTTCATCCCCCATAGTACTATTCCCCCCCCAAGTAGTAAGCCAAGTCCCCCCTGTGTCAATTTACTTACCTTTGCTCCGCGCGTTCCTCTCGCCGTGTTCCCGCGCCGTTCCGGTCTCCAGGGCGGACTGTGAGAGGAGCCTAGCTCCCCTCACGTTCATCACGCTGCCCCGCCTACACACATCCTGACAGCCAATGTATCGCGCTTCGCGGGCCGGATTAAAAGGTCCGCCGGGCCGTATACGGCCCACGGGCCGTAGTTTGCCCATTGCTGGTCTAAACTGTCTCTATATCCTGTAAAACTAGGTCCTTAAAAATGAATAATGATGGAGATAAGTTTGTGGGATAATTGAATAAAGAGGCATTAGATAAGTTCGAATCTACTGAGCCTTTTGGAGATTTTTCCATCTTTTCTTGGCTTCCTGTCTATTGTGTATGGGATTTGTGGGATTTGACATAAGATATCTCTTAACATTCAACTTACGTATATATTTTTGCACATCAATGAATGTTTGAAATGTATTGATGTTTCAAGGTGGGGCTTATTTTAATCCCTTATTGAGGATGTGTTCTTCCCCAGTGAGTGTGGGACTCTATTAAGGTTGAATTCTTATATTTGCCTCTTAGATGGGCTATATATATATTATATAAACTGCTCAAAAAAATTAAAGAAACACTTTGAAAAAAACATCAGATCTCAATGGGGAAAAATATCATGCTGGATATCTATACTGATATGGACTGGGTAATGTGTTAGGAACGTAAAATCTCCCCATCATTTGATGGAAATGAAAGTTATCAACCTATAGAGGACTGAATTCAAAGACACCTCGAAAATCAAAGTTAAAAAATGATGCAGCAGGCTAGTCCATTTTGCTGAAATTTCATTGCAGCAACTCAAAATTGTACTCAGTAGTTTGTATGGCCCCCACGTGCTTGTACACATGCCTGACAATATCAGGGCATGCTCCTAATGAGACGACGGCTGGTGTCCTGGGGTATTTCTCCCAAATCTGGACCAGGGCATCACTGAGCTCCTTGACAGTCTGAGGCACAACCTGGCGGTGTTGGATGGACCGAAACATGATATCCCAGAGGTTTTGTATTGGATTTAGGTCAGGCAAGTGTGGGGGCCATTCAATGGTATCAATTCCTTCATCCTCCAGGAACTGCCTGCATACTCTTGCCACATGATACCGGGCATTGTCGTGCACCAGGAGGAACCCACTGCACCAGGGTAGGGTCTGACAATGGGTCCATGGATTTCATCCCGGTACCTAATAGCAGTCAGAGTGCTATTGTCTAGCCTGTAGAGGTCTGTGCATCCCTCCATGGATATGCCTCCCCAGACCATCACTGACCCACCACCAAAACGGTCATGCTGTACGATGTTGCAGGCAGCATAACATTCTCCATGGCTTCTCCAGACTCTTTCACATCTATCACATGTGCTCTCATCTGTGAAAAGCACAGGGCACCAGTGGCGAACCTTCCAATTCTGGTGTTCAATGGCACATGCCAATCGAGCTCTATGGTTCCGGGCAGTGATCACAGAGCCCACTAGAGAATGTCAGGCCCTCAGGCCACCCTCATGAAGTTTATTTCTGATTGTTTGGTCAACGACATGCACACCAGTGACCTGCTAGAGGACATTTTGTAGGACTCTGGCAGTACTCATCCTGATTCTCTTTGCACAAAGAAGTTCTGCTGATGGGTTAAGGACCTTCTCCGGCCCTGTCCAGCTTTCCTAGAGTAACTGCCTGTCTCCTGGAATCTCCTCCATGCTCTTGAGACTGTGCTGGGAGACACAGCAATGGTACTGGCATGGCAATGGCACATATCGATGTGCCATTCTGGTGGAGTTGGACTGCCTGTGCAACCTCTATAGGGTTTAGGTATCACTTCATGCTGCCAGTAGTGATACTGACCCTAGCCAAATCCAAAACTAGTTAAAAACAACACAAGGCAGCTGAAATTGATTAAAAAACCCCTCTGCTACTTAACTGACCAGATCAATATCGCAGAAGTTTAATTGATTTGATGCTTTACTCTGCTCAAAGGAATTAAAGGAACACTTTTTATTCAGTGTATACAGTATATACACCGCTCCAGATGGTGTGCTGAATGCAGAGGAAACTGTTTTGTCAGTTTCCTCATTGGTCCGTAAAGCCTGTTTTGGGACCTGGAGATTTCAAAGTGATTTGGGAGGGATGAAATCTCCAATCCTGGGTCCATGTTTTCAGAACCCCCAGCACAATAATTGCACAGGTGTGTGCAGGCCTTTTTGTAGAGACCAAACCATGGTTCTAGGCTCCACCCCGGCAGACAGGAGGTCGTTGCACAGGAGTCAGGAGGGCTCCACCTAGGAGAGGTGGGAGCCAGAGCAGCAGGGGGCTGCTAGCTGTATACCTCAGAGAGCCATGAGGCTGAATCTTTGTTTCATTTGTATTTGTATTGTATGAAACTTTCTTTTAAATGAAATAGGGCAAAAACAGCCCTTAAAAAGAAGAAAATCGAGTGGCTGTGTGCTTCAAAAGCTCTACCCGTGATGCTGGTTCTCACAATATATACAGTGGGGATCGAAAGTTTGGGCACCCCAGCTAAAAATTTGTATTAATGTGCATAAAGAAGCCAAGGAAAGATGGAAAATCTCCAAAAGGCATCAAATTACAGATTAGACATTCTTATAATATGTCAAAAAAAATTAGATTTTATTTCCATCATTTACACTTTCAAAATAACCGAAAACAAACAAATGGCGACTGCAAAAGTTTGGGCATCCTGCAGAGTTAATATCTTGTACTGCCCCCTTTGGCAAGTATCACAGCTTGTAAACGCTTTTTGTAGCCAGCCAAGAGTCTTTCAATTCTTGTTTGAGGTATCTTTGCCCATTCTTCCTTACAAAAGCCTTCCAGTTCTTTGAGATTTCTGGGCTGTCTGTCACGCACTGCTCTTTTAAGGTCTATCCATAGATTTTCAATTATGTTGAGGTCAGGAGATTGTGAAGGCCATGGCAAAACCTTCAGTTTACGCCTCTTGATGTAATCCCCCGTGGATTTCGAGGTGTGTTTAGGATCATTATCCATTTGTAGAAGCCATCCTCTCTTTAACTTCAGCTTTTTCACAGATGGCATCAAGTTACCATCCAAAATTTGCTGAAATTTTATTGAATCCATTTTTCCTTCTACTCGTGAGATGTTCCCTGTGCCACTGGCTGCAAAACAACCCCAAAGCATGATTGATCCAACCCCATGCTTAACAGTTGGACAGAGGTTCTTTTCATTCAATTCTGTGCCCCTTCTTCTCCAAACGTACCTTTACTCATTCCGGCCAAAAAGTTCAATTTTAACCTCATCGGTGCACAGAACTTGTTTCCAAAATGCATCAGGCTTGTCTATATGTTCATTTGCAAAGCTCAAACGATGATTTTTGTGGTGAGGACGTAGAAGAGGTTTTCTTCTGATGACTCTTCCATGAAGACCATATTTGTACAAGTATCTCTTTATAGTGGAATAGTGTACCACAACTCCAGTGTCTGCCAGATCTTTCTGGAGGGATCGTGCAGTCAAACGTGGGTTTTGAATTGTTTTTCTCACAATCCTGCGAGCTGTTCTGTCTGATATTTTTCTTGGTCTTCCAGATCTTGCTTTAACTTCCACTGTTCCTGATGACTGACATTTCTTAATTACATTCCGAACAGAGGATATTGACATCTGAAATTGCTTTGCTATCTTCTTATAGCCTTCTCCAGCTTTGTGAGCGTCAACTATTTTCAGTTTCAGTTTTCTAGACAACTGCTTAGAAGAACCCATGGTGCTGATTGTTGGGGCAAGGTCAGATGAGTCTGGGCATTTAAAACCTTTGAGATTGACATCACCTAGTCTTCCCAGACGATGATTGAGAACAATCCATGACACTGGCAGGTCTCAGCTTTGCAAAGGGGGCAGTGCATGCTATAAATTCTGCAGGGTGCCCAAACTTTTGCAGACACCATTTTTTTGTTTTCTGTTATTTTTGAAAGTGTAAATGATGGAAATAAAATCTAACTTTTGTTGACATATTATAAGAATGTCTAATCTGTAATTTGATGCCTTTTGGAGATTTTTCCATCTTTTCTTGGCTTCTTTATGCACATTAATACAAATTTTTAGCTGGGGTGCACAAACTTTCGATCCCCACTGTACACATACTATTAGTGGGTTGTGATCAGCCCAATAATAATATTGTTATATCTTTAATTTTTGCTGTAGCTTGTGTCCTTGTGATTTAATACAGTGGGGGTTTATTTGGGAACTAATTTGGTCTTTTGGGCAATAGTTTGTGACCCATCATGGCAGTCGTCAGGTGGCAATCCATGGCTTACAGGCAACTGCTCTTAAATATTATGGTGAACCACTGGCTTTGACCTATCATCACCAGGTGACCTATCATTATATAATTTCTGTCAGTGTAGAGCCAATCAATGCGATCCCCTCTCTGCGGCTTTTCTATTTAAAAGCGTGGTGAAAGATCTCTAATCCCCTGATGATGTCACATCTGACGAAACATGTTGGGAGGAGTCAGGGCATACTATCAAGGTCCTACCTTTCCTCAGCTCTGGCGACCATTCTTCCTGGCTTCTGACCCCGGCTTTGGCTACAATTCCCGTTGGTTCTCAACTTGATTATCCTGGAAGATGACTGCGGCAGGAGAACTTCTGTCCTACCAAGTCATCCGCTGTTGCTGTCGGACTTGCATAGACTCTTGCCTTGTTTCTGTGTAAATAAATCTACCTTTAATTGCACCTCCTCGTGTGTCTGGCTCCTCGCTCCCTGACACTACACGAATGCCATGAATCCTGACGGTGCAGGTACGCCCTCGCTCCCTATGTTGGTTGCCAGACTTGATCAGCAGGATCTCTTGTTGGATCAGTTCGCTCAGGCATTGCAGATGCTGCTTGCACGCACAGAGCACCTTGCTCCTGGTGCAATTAGGCTGGTTGTCACTCCTGTGTTCGCTCCCGCTGCTGCTCCAGTTGTTGCGCCTACCTCTGTATCTGCTGCTGCACCTGCGGTGCCCAGAGGTATGACTGGTTCAGCCCCCCTTCCACAGCGCTTTGGGGGTGAGCTGAGTCAGTGTCGGGGTTTCCTTAACCAAGTGGGCATATATTTTGAGTTGATACCCCACGCTTTACCTACTGAGAGGTCAAAGGTGGGCTTCCTAATCTTGCTACTCTCGGACAAGGCCTTGGCCTGGGCAAATCCCTTATGGGAGAACGATAACCCTCTGATTCATGAGTTTGCTGGTTTTGTTGCCTCCTTCCGTAGGGTATTCAATGTGCCTGCTCGCTCCGCCTCTGCTGCCAAGCTGCTCATGTCCATGCATCAGGGTCCACGGACCGTTGCCGAGTACGCCATAGAATTTCGTACCCTAGCGGCAGAGGTGGGTTGGAACAATGAGGCTCTGGTGGCTGCTTTCTCTCATGGTCTCTCAGATGCGTTGAAGGACGAGATTGCAGCCAAAGAACTGCCTGTGGAGCTCAAAGCACTAATTTCCTTCCTAATCCTGATTGACACCAGGCTCAGGGAGAGGCCTTCACTCGTCTGCGGAGGCCTCCTAACCGATTGGCGCCTACGTTTTCTGTCCCACCCATTCCTCCCTCTCCTCCCACGCCTCCTGGGGATGGCTTGTCTGGCGGTGAGCCCATGCAGCTGGGGTTTGCTCGCCTTTCCGATGGGAGCGGGCCTCTCGGCATCGGGGGGGTCGCTGCCTGTACTGTGGTCTCGGTGGGCATTTTCGGCAATCCTGTCCGGTCCGTCCGGGAAACGCTTGCACCTGAGATCCTGTCGGGGGCAGATCTTGGGTGGAGTTTTCTCATCCCCGGTTTCCCGCAAAGATAAACCGCTAATCACCGTTGTCCTCTCTTGGGCGGAAGGCTCTGTGACGGCCCAGGCGTTGGTAGACTCTGGTGCTGGCGGGTTGTTTATGGACAGTTCGTTTGCTGCTCAGTACTCCATTCCTCTGCAGGCTCGAGTTACTCCATTGGTTCTCGAAGCGATAGATGGCAGGCCCCTGCAACCGCCGCAGGTTACCCACGAGACCCTGCCGGTTAAAGTAGCTATTGGGGCTGTTCACAGGGAGTTGGCCTGTTTCCAGGTAATTTCTTCTCCGCACTACTCCGTGGTTTTGGGATATCCCTGGCTTCAGAAGCACAATCCGACCTTTAATTGGCGGTCGGCCGAGATTCTCTTGTGGTCTCCACAGTGTGGGACTGGTTGCAGCCGTGGACCTGTTAAGGTGTTGTGTGCTTCCTCGGACTCTGTGTTTCCCACTGACTATGGGGAGTACCTGGACGTGTTTGACAAGGTGCGGGCCGGTGCTCTGCCTCCGCCGGTGCTGGAATCAATCTTAGGTCTGCAAAGCATTGTGGGATCCTTTATGCTTTCAGCCCTCTGCGGCTCCTCCCAGGAGGCTTATCACATTTAAGTCTGCTGTTTGCAGCTGTCCATTGCATTCGTGTCCTGTCTGTTGCACAGCAGCAAGCTCCTGTTCAGTTAACTCTTTGCTCTCCTGGATACCGACTCAGCTTTGGCTAAGACTCCTCCTGGCTTCTGACCCCGGCTCTGGCGACCATTCTTCCTGGCTTCTGACCCCGGCTCTGGCGACCATTCTTCCTGGCTTCTGACCCCGGCTTTGGCTATGATTCTGGTTCTCGACTTGATTATCCTGGAAGACAACCTTGGCAGGACAACTTCTGTTGTGCTGCCAACGCAGCTTTACTATTTAGCAGTTGTTATTTACATGTTATGTTATAATGTTGCTTGGTATCATCCACACACCCCTGCTGTTTCTGACTAGTTGGTTGCTTCCACCTTCCATTTCCTGTTGTAACACCATTTTTGTTTAGTGGTTATCAAGATACTGTAGAGTGAGGAAATATTGTAACATCACTGGAAATGTACCTATGAAAACACCTTTATGTTCATACCTTTGCTACCTTGAAGCATTGGAAAACACCTCTGAAGTTGTTATTCATTGAGTAAACTATCTGTTAAGGCGCTCATTCAACTTGCTGCACACATTCTTACAGACTGGGTCTAAACGAATCTTGCCATAAGTACAACCGATGCCAAGACAGAACATCTGTCCTACCAAGTCATCCACTGTTGCTGTCGGACTTGCATAGACTCTTGCCTTGTTTCTGTGTAAATATACCTACCTTTAATTGCACCTCCTTGTGTGTCTGGCTCCTTGCTCCTTGACACATACATCACCATGCATGATCACCAGACAGCAGACATTTTGGAAGTGGGCATCATTATTATTGTCTTTATTCTTTTATTCATCAGTATTACACTATGGGAAGGTTGCTTATTCTTTGCATGAATTCCCTGGATACTTAAACTGTCACAAGTTGTGGGTCTATAAGGATTGTGGAAGTTGTTAAAGTGGAAGACCCAGATGGGGAGGGGCATGACCATGGTACTCTGCAGCAGCATGGAGTAAGAGCTCCATATACCACTGATGGGTCATACCTGATCCCGCTGTGTGTCTGCCTGTGCTGCTGCTGAGTACCTTTTTGAAATGAGGGGTATGGGGCGGAGGTCCGGTGTGACTGGGGAGCACGGGAAGCAGTGTGGTGATGGAGCATCGGGAGGTGACTGCCTGTCAGCAGCAGGAGAGGGACCAGGAAGAGGAAGGGAGGATCAGTGTGAAAGGTCAGGCGACCAGCAGGGATACCTGGGAGTGTGAGAACAAGCCGTATTGGAGTGACCAGAGAGACCAGAACCAGGAGGACGGAGTCTCGCTGCACCTTCCCTAAATGGGTCCCAGGCTGTTTCTTCTCCTCAGCATGGGAGAGGCTTCACTGGGGAGTAAGGTCGGTGATGGCTGCAAGAAGGGACAAGGCAGAAGTGTACTGTGGAGCTGGATAGGAGCTGCTAAGTAGAGCCCTAAGATAGAGCCCACTAGGCTGGACACCCCCTGACACCAAAGATGAGGCCAGTGTGATGCAGGAAGAAATAGAAAACTATTGATGGCCAGACAGTGGGACCAGCGTACAGGAGGGGGTGAGTGGCTGAAGGAGGCTATAAATCCCCACAGTGGAAACCCTGTTTACTATTGTTCACTACTGTGGAGGCTGGGAGACAAGAGGATAAAGTATCAGTGTGTTGGGTGGTCTCAGAGGTGGATGGAACAGGTCACTCAGGACTCAGTCTGAGTAGAAATATTGCATCTAGTAGCACAATCAGCCCACATCCTGAGAAGTATGAGGAGCAGACCTGCCAAAGGAGGGGGAGCGAGAACACCCCAGTCAAACCTAAATACAAGTACAATAAAAAACTACATGCCTGTACAGAAGAAAAGTGCAGAAGTACAGACTGTAGAAAGTCAAAGAGAGGAAAGCAGACTGTGAAGTCAGGGAAAACTATCGTTTGAAACATTGGAAAGAAATCAGCTGAAAGAAACCTCAATGCCGGAGAAATAAAGGGGAAAAAGAAATATGGAGGAGCAAGAAATAAGGCCACAAATGCCCACAAAAGTAGAAATTGCAGACATGTTTGCAAAATTCGAAAATTCTATAAAAAGCGAAATGGCGGTGTTACACCGCAATGTGGGACAAGTTCTGTTATGATTAGAGTAGATGGAAGGGAAGTTTGAGAAACAACTACAAGTAATTAATATATTCATGTAATTGTAAGTGTATGTCAGGAATGGACTCAGCACTGGTGGTGGGACTCACCTGCCGTGTGGGCTTGTTTTGGACTTGGTCACTTACAGACCATTTACCGTGATCTACCAGTGAGCCAAATTAATATGAGAATACGTGCATGTGGAAGTAAGACACTGACACTTCGCAGTTTGCCAACTTCCTAAAATTCTGTTTTATTGAGGAACTAACAGTATCATTTATAGGACTTATGATGCAGGCAAAACATATACATTGATTGGGTGAAAAGTCCACTGGGTTTCTGCGTGTTCTTCCATCCGTGTTGATATCTTCCAATCAAAATTAAATAAATACTTGTGAGCCACTAGAAGTTTTCTTACTAGCCACTAGAAGTTTTCTTACTCTTAAGGCAATTGATTGCGTGCATAAAAAGTGCTAGAAATAATAAATATGTGAAATACTAATTAATTCATTACGTGCTTAACTCAATTATATAAAATATTAGATCGCCAGGTACTTATTACACCCTCTCCAGGTGTATGGATGTTAGCTATATATATCAATATTGTACCGCGCTCCAATATATACAACTGTGAGTGATATTATAATTTTAAAGTGATATTATAAATAACTAAGTGTATCACCAATAATTCAGTAATAATCTAAATCTATTATATTTAAATCCATAATTAATATAAATATATAAATAAATTATAATGAATTGTGAAGGAATCGATATTTTTGAATAAAAAAATTTGGTGCAAAGAATTAATAAAAAATTATGGTGAAATGTAAAGGAATCAATTAATATTTTTGAATAAAAAATATGGTGCAAAAAATTAATAAAAAATGTACATATATAAGTAGAAAAATAAAAATAAAATAAAAATGGGAATGACAGTTCAGTTCATACGAATTGAGATGGTGTTGTAGTTCAGTCTAATCTGTGTGATAGATCAGTGTTCACGGCGTGAGCCTTTCTCTCCTTTCTCCTCTCCTCTCTCCTCAACACAGCCTTCTCAATAGGACTTTCTCCACTGGCTGCTTGGCTTATTCCTCCATATACGATACATACAGAGAAGGGAAAAGAAACATAGTGTCTTATCCGGGATAACAGTTGTTTATTAAGCTTCTGATCTCCCACTCACATGGTATAATTAAAAGTAGCGCTTCGTATAAAATGTGTCCAGATCCTACTACAAACAGCCTTGCAGGTGTGTTTGTCTTCACTGAATATACTCGCCGTTCCTCTGTGGATGCGTGATGACGTCACCGCCCCTCCCCTACGCGTTACGCTACAGGGACTCGTAGCTTCCTCTGGGGGATGTAGTTTAACATGTCATCATGCACTGAGACTATTTATATCCTACCATCGCCATTTTTGCTGTGATTTATGCACTCTTCGTTCCTCCTCCATATATTTGGAGTCCAAATTATGTCTTAGTATTAACTATTATGTATATACAAAGTGCGCCTCATCATCCTCCGGCTATATACTCAATGCTTCCACACACACCCTTCACAATTTGGATTACAATCTCATACCTTTTATACTTTTTCATCACCATTAAGATTATCGTAATCATTTCTATATTATCCACAATTTTCATACTTTATTTCTATATTAAACATTTTGATTCATTTATATACATTTTTAATAGGATTAAAAAATTGCTTAAAATAAAAAGTTTGAATTAATATAACTAAGAGAAAATATAATATAATAAATAATATAAAAATAAAAAAATAAAAATAAAATTAGAATTAAAAATAAAAATAAAAATGAAATGAAATCAAAATAGAACATCTAAGTAAAAATAAAAGTAAAAATAAAAATAAACAAAAATAAAAAAAATAAATAAGAAAAAAAAAATTTTTTTTTTAATTTATTTTTGTTTATTTTATTTTTACCTTTATTTTTACTTAGATGTTCTATTTTGATTTCATTTCATTTTTATTTTTATTTTTAATTCTAATTTTATTTTTATTTTTTTATTTTTATATTTATTATATTATATTTTCTCTTAGTTATATTAATTCAAACTTTTTATTTTAAGCAATTTTTTAATCCTATTAAAAATGTATATAAATGAATCAAAATGTTTAATATAGAAATAAAGTATGAAAATTGTGGATAATATAGAAATGATTACGATAATCTTAATGGTGATGAAAAAGTATAAAAGGTATGAGATTGTAATCCAAATTGTGAAGGGTGTGTGTGGAAGCATTGAGTATATAGCCGGAGGATGATGAGGCGCACTTTGTATATACATAATAGTTAATACTAAGACATAATTTGGACTCCAAATATATGGAGGAGGAACGAAGAGTGCATAAATCACAGCAAAAATGGCGATGGTAGGATATAAATAGTCTCAGTGCATGATGACATGTTAAACTACATCCCCCAGAGGAAGCTACGAGTCCCTGTAGCGTAACGCGTAGGGGAGGGGCGGTGACGTCATCACGCATCCACAGAGGAACGGCGAGTATATTCAGTGAAGACAAACACACCTGCAAGGCTGTTTGTAGTAGGATCTGGACACATTTTATACGAAGCGCTACTTTTAATTATACCATGTGAGTGGGAGATCAGAAGCTTAATAAACAACTGTTATCCCGGATAAGACACTATGTTTCTTTTCCCTTCTCTGTATGTATCGTATATGGAGGAATAAGCCAAGCAGCCAGTGGAGAAAGTCCTATTGAGAAGGCTGTGTTGAGGAGAGAGGAGAGGAGAAAGGAGAGAAAGGCTCACGCCGTGAACACTGATCTATCACACAGATTAGACTGAACTACAACACCATCTCAATTCGTATGAACTGAACTGTCATTCCCATTTTTATTTTATTTTTATTTTTCTACTTATATATGTACATTTTTTATTAATTTTTTGCACCATATTTTTTATTCAAAAATATTAATTGATTCCTTTACATTTCACCATAATTTTTTATTAATTCTTTGCACCAAATTTTTTTATTCAAAAATATCGATTCCTTCACAATTCATTATAATTTATTTATATATTTATATTAATTATGGATTTAAATATAATAGATTTAGATTATTACTGAATTATTGGTGATACACTTAGTTATTTATAATATCACTTTAAAATTATAATATCACTCACAGTTGTATATATTGGAGCGCGGTACAATATTGATATAGATATCTTCCAATCATTGTCCCCAAAGAGACTCATTCCCTTTTATGGGGGTTGTTTACATTAAAAGATACTTTTCTCCTAATGAGTCACCAAGGGTGAGACTCCGGATGAAGGCGCCATCTTAATTATCATCATTGTTCTGTCAACCTATATCTGATTGTTTACTTAAGAGAGTAAGGAATTTTTAAAGAGCAAGAAGCAGAGAGTAGCAAGACTATAAAATTGTCATTTTACTGATCATCTAATAAAACGTGGACTGTCTATCACAATCCACTACAATCCCCCCTTAAAATGGCTATTTTATTCCTGACTGTCCCTATGTCTTCCTGATGTCCTACCTGCCAGGTGGCTCTCCCCTTGGAACTCTTTTAAGACGCATATAGAGCCCCTGAGTGGCTAATCCATCCCTAGAGTCTCAATACGTCCTGAGAAGGCCACAGTCAGGCACTGTCTTTCCCTGCTTATAGTTGTCTGTTGGGGGGGAAAGTTGTAGTATTCCTTTTTTTTTTTTTTTTAGAAGTCTGAAATATGATGATCAGGGGCCATGGTCTGTAAGGGAGTATAGGATTCCCTTTCTTCACGGGGGAGTTCAACATTGTTATAGTTCAGGAATGTAGGGGAGATCTTGTTCACAGCTTTTCCTATTAGCCTCTTAATGCAAGGGATCACACAGCAGGCGACTATTGCCATTAGAATGATAATACCCAGGATAACCACCCCTGCTTGGGCGAGGGCTTTCTGCCAGCCACTGGTTCTCCAAACCACTGATCCCAGGGATGTGTATTACCTGAGTTTTCCTTAAGTTCATTTGATAGGTCCTCCAACCTCTTGATGGCCAGTGTCACCTTCCCATTTGGGCCTGTGTTATCTGGGATATACGTACAGCAGGTCATGGTCTTTGGTATCATTTTACAGACCCCCCCCTTTTTCAGCTAATAACATATCGAGTGTCATACGATTTTGAAAGACCATGTTAGAAGTAGCCTCCAACTGCGCTGCTATCCCCTTTAGGGCATCTCGTGTGTAGTTTACAAACCGTTGTTGGTTATAGCAAATGTAGTTTATCCAATCTACATTCTTGTTCTAAGTGATGAAGAGGAATAGGGATTCAAATCCTGCGGCCACCTGGTCTCTGGCCTTGAATTCATCGGGTACCCCCCTTGGGACTCCTATCGCATCTATATAGACATGGGGGTCAAAACTCCCTTGTGGGGCACTTCGTTTGTGCTTGGTTGCATGGGGGGGGGTTGGGCGGCCCCTTAAGTAATGGATCTGAGAGGATGTGCAATGGCATTATGGCATTGGCAAGGGTACATTCCCCTCTCCATTTCCCTATCAGTCGGGTCCTAATCTTCTGATCACCACAGATCCAGAATATATCCCCCAATGATATGACCTGGTTCTGGTTAGATCTGACCGGGCTGTACTATAAGCAGCACAGAATCCCTTTGTGAAGTTCCCCAGGAACCTTCCTCCTCCCTCGTAGTTGGCATAGCAGGTATAATTACCGGGATATATAGTTAAACCATTTGGGGCCTTTTCGTCACCTTGGATTAGGGGGTAACGCTTCTTCCAGTCCTCACATAAAGAATGGTTCGTAGAGACGTTAGTATACAGGCTTAAGACACACTCCTCTATGGAATCTGGTAGGGTTAGTGGCACCGTCCCCAGATGTGGTCTGGCATGCCCACACACATAGCAGTTGGACTTATTATGCGAGTTTGCATTGTATCTCATCCATTCTAACCACAGATTAGTGTCTGAGAGGCCGGCTTCTACTGCTATAGTATCTTCGTATGTAGGGTTTGCTATGGCCACCATCTCTGCCAACGTTTTGATCTTTGGCATAAGTGGGTTATAGGTGGGAGCAGTATCTCTGGAAGATTTCCATTGGTTTGATCTATACATATCCCTTATCCAGAATTTTCCCATCACTCCCCCATGTCCCCAGTATCCCAACCAGTAAAGCCCCTCATCTCCTGGGCTGGGGTTCTCTATGGTGAGGGTGAGTGGCATAGTTCTCACTGTTGCTTTTTCATATGAACATGTGCCTGTTTTAATTATAGTCAATCTATCAATTAGGCTCTTCCCATTTTTATCTTTGCGGTTTAAAGCACTTAGTGGTTTATACCCCCAGTCAGGCCCCATATTCCATCCTACTGAGCCCCAGTATCCGCACTTGTCTCCCCAATAATCATCCATCACACATATATATATATACTACTGGAGTGATCCTGATACGTAGTACACTGCCAAGGTTGTTTCAGACAAGGCGCTATGAAGCAGAAGTCAAAGGTGAAAGTGGCCACACGGGTGTTGGAAGAATTGTACCAAAATGTTATCAGGTCACTCTGTTCGGGTGTCTCACCTTCCCTTGTAATTGCCACTCTTTGTCCCCTACCCATTCCCCAAAGCACATACAAAAGGATATATGTGTATAGTCTCATGTTTCTAGTTGTCTTCTGGGGGTGCAACTTTCTTGCAGTGAGAGGCGTGGACCTAAGTACTCTTTCCTTCTAGCTTCACTGAGGTGGCCGTCACCAGAAGCACCTGGAAAGGACCGTCATATCTGGGTTCCAATGTATGTTTTCGCAGAAACTTTTTGACCAAGACCCAGTCTCCAGGTTGTAAAGTGTGTGTTCCTATGTCCGCCTCAGGATCTGGAATGGAGGAGAATACTTGCACATGGATATTAGTCAACACACATGTCAAAGATATCACATACTTTGTCAATGAGTCAGACTGCAATTGTAATTGTTGAGGATAGTAGGTACCCAGTCTAGGGGCGGACCCAAACAAAATCTCATAGGGAGACAACCCATGACTTCCCCTTGGTGTGTATCTAACGCTGAAAAGAGCAATAGGCAAGCTGTCCGGCCATCCCATGCCTACCTCTTGGGCCATTTTTAACATTCTTGACTTCAGGACCCCATTTAGGCGCTCTACCTTCCCACTACTCTGGGGATGATAGGGTGTGTGAAACGCAAGTGTGACCCCCAGAGCCCCCCAGATCTCTTTTGTGACATTGGCAGTAAAAGCCGGTCCCTGATCGCTTTCAACCACCTCGGGCACTCCATATCTGCAGACTATCTCCGTGAGCAGCTTCTTGGCAGTGGTTCTTGCCGTCTGGTTGGTTATTGCGAACGCCTCTGGCCATCCTGAGAACATATCCACCACCACTAGGGCATATTCAAATCGTCCACTTTTTGGCATCTGGATATGATCTATCTGGATCCTCTGAAATGGATATAGTGCCCTGGCCAGATGTTTGCTTGGAGGTTTCTCAGGTCTTCCAGGATTGCACTTGGCACATGCAACACAAGATTTACAGAATCTGTCTGTGTAAGCCGTAATTCCGGATGCCACATAGTATTTACTGATCAAAGAGTTCATTAGCATCTTGGACAGGTTTGACGCTCCATGTGCCCACTGCACTGTTGCCAGATATAAGGATCTGGGAAGCAAAACCTTCTTCCCCACCACCCACAATCCTTTGTCCTCAACTGCTCCTTTCTGTATCCATTCCTTCCTTTCTTCTTCTGAAGCGTTATCCTGGGCTTCTAGGAGTTGGTTGTCCTTGGGCTGATGAATTAACACAGGCATCACCTTACTGCACATCTCTTCATCCTCTTCCTGCTCCCTGACCGCAGCTTGCTTAGCAGCCATGTCTGCCAGATGATTTCCTTTTTGCTTCTATAGTGGTCAATTTACCGTGGGCCTTCACCTTCAGTATGGCCACTTGGGCTGGTAGTAAGAGTGCTTCCATAAGGCGGTTGATCGCCTTTCCATGCTTTACAGGAGTCCCAGCTGCCGTGAGAAAGCCCCTCATTTTCCAGATTAGTCCAAAATCAAATGCAACCCCCAGTGCATATCTGGAGTCCGTGTAAATGTTAGCTGTCTTTCCTTTTGTTAATTCACAGGCTTTGGTGAGGGCCCTTAGTTCAGCCTCTTGTGCAGACATAAAAGGTGGAAGAGGTCTAGCTTGCAGTACCATTGTGTCGGTAGTCACAGCATATCCAGTGTGGTAGGTGCCGGCATTATCTGCAAAGCGGGATCCATCCACAAAGAGTATTAGATCAGGATTTGATAGGGGCATATCATGGACTGTTGGTAGGTGTGTAGTTTCTGCCTGCATAAGTTCCAAACAGTCATGTACCACATCCTCTGGTGCCATGTCTTCGGTGTCTTCTTCTGTTTCTTCTACCCCCCCCCCCCCTGGAAGAGGGAGAAGAGTTGCAGGGTTTATCTGGGTGCATCTGACCAGGGTGACATGATCAGGTAAAAGAAGGGAGCCTTGCAGTCACAGATGCCTGGCGGCAGATAGACGTTTTGGTTGGGTTTGGTTCAGTATTGCGGTAGTGTCATGGGGGGCCAGAAGTGTGAGTGGATGTCCTTAGACCAAATCTGCCATTTTACCCAGGAGGAGATGGGCAGCAAAAAAAGCCCTCAGACAGGAGGGACCACCTCATGCAACCGGGTCTAGCCTGCAGGAGTATTAACCCAGAGGCCGGAGGCGACCCCCATGGCGCTGTGCCAGAACTCCTGTTGCATGACCCTATCTCTCAGCCACAAAAAGTTTGAAGGGCTCATCATAATCTGGTAGACCTAATGCAGGTGCTGTGGAGATGGCTTTTTTCAGGCGATGGAAATCAAGTACAGCTTCTTCTGTCAAGAAAAAGGGTTCAGATTTCAGGGCATCATAAAGGGATTGCATCAAGATGGAGGCTTCTGGGATCCAGGAACGACAATAGGAAACCAACCCTAGAAAAGCATGCAGGGTTTTTGGTCCCTGAGGTATTGGGATATTCTGGATAGCCCGTACTCTATCCGGCGTGAGGTGACGAGTGGCTTGGGAAATGCAATGTCCCAAGAAAATGACAGAAGTTTGGCACCACTGTAACTTGTCCTTAGAAACCTTGCAGCCCTGTTCAGCCAGGTGGTGGAGGAGGCTCAGAGAGGCGATTTTTCCTTCAGAGTGGTTGGTGGCACATAGGAGCAAGTCATCCACATATTGGAGCACTATGACTTCCGGGTGTGACTGTTGCCAGGTGCTGAGGATAGTTGTCATGGCCTTTGTAAATTGGCTTGGCGAATTTTGGGCCCCTTGGGGCATAACTCTCCAGGTATACTGTCGGCCAGCATGGGTAAAGGCGAATAGATACATGCAGGAGGGGTCCAGCGGAACACTGAAGAAGGCATTTGCCATTCTGTGGGTGTCTTCAGTTCAACTTGGTCTGAAGCCTCTGTTTGTTTTGGTGGTGATGGTACTACAGGCATTAGGGGTGTGTGGAGGGCCGAAGGTGGTTGGGAGGCAGAGACAGTAAGCACTGGGCAAAGGGGAGCAGCTGGCATGAGGTGTGTATGGTGTATCGGTGTACTAAGCCCAGAGTCAACATGGCTTCCGGTGGCTTCACTGGGCGCCGCCATCTTTGATGAGGGCGGAAGCGGAAGGGGCGGGGCCGGAGGCGGAAATGGAGGTGACTGAGTTGGAAGCATCGGATGTTGCATAGTCAGCTTCCGGTCACATCCCTTGCAAATCTCCTCCCACCCCGGATTCTTAACTGAACACCCCTTACATATCTGGAGGTTCTGGCTACACGGTATGCAAAAATCTGGACTCTCGGGGTGGGGCCTTCCTGTATTTCCACATGCCTCGCACCTCCAGGACGGGCCATCATCATAGGGGGGCGGCGCCTTGCCGGGCGCATCTCCTTTCCTGTAATATACATATACAACTCCCCCGTCCTGATTCAGTTTTTGCTCCACCCACCCCTCCTGATGTAGGGCGCGGGCCACATTAAACCAAGTTTCTGCTGTTTTTAACATGTTATGCTTCATTAGAAGCCTTTTCTTCTCTTTACACAGCTTTCTCCAGTCCTCCGCCTGCAACCTCCCACCATTCTTACATGTTCCACCCAGCTTGTTTAACTTTCTCAACTTTTTTACATACTCTGGTCCACCAGTTCACAAGCAAACGAACTGTTCTCTGGCTTTATAAGTTTCTGTCCCATTTTGTTTTTCTTCCTTCCCGGGGACCCTAAGGTGGTCCCCAAAGCCGTCACTCTGTTCTGAAAGTGCTGTGTCGTGAGACAGTTTAAGCAGAACCCACGCAGCACTTCCCCCCCCCCCCCCCCCCGCTTCTCCTCCAGTAACTTCCCTACTTTTCAGCTACACTGAGTATAATGTACATTAACCCTGTAAACCAATATATCAGGAGCTACGATTGTCACTGTACTACTTTCACCAATCCCCACTCTCCTTCATGTACACCGAACATTAATCCACATACACAGTGTGACCATGACATCGTATTTCAGACACGCCTGTCGGGAGTAAAAATTTTTTTTTTTGTCCCCCACAAGACCAGTCCCTGGCTGTGGTTATTTCCCTCGTGTCACCATTACTGCGACTGCGAGTTCCCCTCGTGTCACCATCACTGCGACTGCGAGTTCCCGGCACCCTCTCTCAAATCAGGGTGTATCCTGTCCACTCCTGATGAGGAATATTTTGCCATAATTCTCCCCTCCCTCACAGGCGCATCAACAACAACCCAACCAATCACACTGGTACACACAGACAACACAAAAGACAAGACATATCACACTGGTATATGACGTCACACTGACAGGTGGGTTCAAAGGAGCCCCGGGCAAGTAAGTATACCTGTCCTTTGCTGATCAACGGACAGCCAGACGGGTGAGTAGTCCCACTGGGCAATTCCAGACTACGCAGGTAAGGAATTATTAAACATAAAAATTCACTTACCGCTTTTGGAGGTGATCAGTCTCCGCGTCTGGAATGCTCCACGGTCCCCCTCATCCACTCTCTGTTGGCTGGTCCAGTGTTCAGAACCCGGGCCCCACGTTGGGCGCCAAAATGTTTTGGACTCGGTCACTTACAGACCATTTACCGTGATCTACCAATGAGCCAAATTAATATGAGAATACGTGCATGTGGAAGTAAGACACTGACACTTCGCAGTTTGCCAACTTCCTAAAATTCTGTTTTATTGAGGAACTAACAGTATCATTTATAGGACTTATGATGCAGGCAAAACATATACATTGATTGGGTGAAAAGTCCACTGGGTTTTCTGCGTGTTCTTCCATCCGTGTTGATATCTTCCAATCATTGTCCCCAAAGAGACTCATTCCCTTTTATGGGGGTTGTTTACATTAAAAGATACTTTTCTCCTAATGAGTCACCAAGGGTGAGACTCCGGATGAAGGCGCCATCTTAATTATCATCATTGTTCGGTCAACCTATATCTGATTGTTTACTTAAGAGAGTAAGGAATTTTTAAAGAGCAAGAAGCAGAGAGTAGCAAAACTATAAAATTGTCATTTTACTGATCATCTAATAAAACGTGGACTGTCTATCACAATCCACTACAGGCTGCAGTACCAGGGCTGACCAGCGGGTGCTCGCAGCAGCCAGAAGCTCACTCCTGCAGTCAGCCAACACCTGGGGCTGATTGCAGGAGGTGTAATTAAGGAATGGCCAGACCTGCAGTCAGTGCCTTGGTGTATGTTTCCCATGAGCCCCTGTACCAGGTATCCTGTGTTCCTGTCAGGAATGGACTGGCCAGCAATGGTGGGACTCACCTGCCTTGTGAGCTGCAGTACCGGGGCTGGCCAGCGAGTGCTCCCAGCAATCAGAGACTCAACCTTGCAGCCAGTCAAACACCTGGAACTAATTATACTGGTGTATTTAAGGGACATTCAGACCTGCAGACTCTGCCTTGGTGTTGTGTTTTTCCTGGGCCCTGTATCTTGTTCCTGCATCCTGCATCCTGCTCCTGTTCCTGTTCCTGTCCCTGTCCCTGTCTTGTTGCTGACCCGGCTTGATTCTGACCTCTGCTGACTTCTCCTGTTCTGATCCCTGGCTTGTGACCCCGACCATTCTCTGCCTGACCCCCTGTACCTACCTGCCTGTTAGTTGCTGTACCCTGCTCGTGACATGACTATTCTCCGCTTGCTCCCCCTGTACCTACCTGCCCGATTGATATTTACCCGGCCTGCCTGACGACGCTTGCACTGTATGTACTGTTATCTGTGGGTGGTTTGGTTTGGTTCGTTTGCACTGTGTTATGTTTTAGTATTGCACTGCGTTTATGTTTGTATTGTTAGTGTTAATAAATTGTTTATAACTTATCTGAAGTCTGCATTTCCCTGCGTCAGTCACACACCTCTGGTCATACCCGGGAGCCCTGACATTACACCAAGGCCAATCCTGACCAGAAGTGGCTGCACAGGGAAGCCATCTTGGCTTGTTGATGGGAAGGATGGATCTGGATGAGGTTGCGTATTTATATCTGCTAGTGTTTGATGACAGGGAGTATGCTTATCAAACTCTGAAGGAGTATACCTGGGATGAACTGTTAGAATGTATACGGCTCGCTCATGTTCTAGTAGATCAGGGCACAGAGTTCTCTGAGGTGCAGCCATTGATTGAGGTTTGTGCTGAGTTGGTTTCATCTGGTACCCCCGAATGCAGGGATGAATTTTTGCCACCATTTAGTGCAGACCAGGTAGAGTCCCTGGTATGGTTATTAGAGGATGATGTGGGTTACTTTCTGGAGCGTTATTCCACATGTTCACCACAGGTACTAAGAGATTGTATAAACGCAGTGCAGTCTTTGGTCAGACAGGCTTTGTGTAAGCTCAGCTTTGTTCAACCCATACTGCAGACATGGACAGATTTGTTACACCCAGCCTCAGTCAGCTTACAAAGACCCAGTCCTGCTTCTAATCTACCTCCTCAAAGCTCTACTCCTGTATTCCCAACAGCTCCTCCAGTTACAGCCCTGTATACTTGGCTATCTACCGCATGTCAGTACCCTGTTCCCACTCGCTGCACCTATCCTGCCTTTAACCCTGTAAAGAAGCCCTCTGTAGCGACTGTTCCTTCCCCTGTTCCATCCTCCAGCTCTTCTCTGTCTCCAGCTGCTCCATTCATTTGCAGACCTGCGTTTACTTGCAGTGCCCCAGTAGTTAAAACCAGAAAAAAGCGAAAATTCTTTCCAACCAGTACCATCCTGCCAGTATCCAAACCGGTGAGCCTACCGTCTGAGAACCTGCCTTCTACCCAGCATAATGAACTGATCCAGCCTGATGATCCTATTAGGCCAGTTGACTCGATGCCCGCTGTTGATCCAGATGATCCGGTGCCCGCTGTCGTGCCAATTGACTCAGAGCCCGCTGTCGTACCTGGTGACTCGGTGCCCACTGCCTTGCCAGATGACGCGGTGCCCACTGGCGAGCCAAATGACCTGATGCCTGGTGACCCAGTGCCCGCTGTCATACCTGATGACCCGGTGCCCGCTGTCGTGCCAATTGAGTCAGAGTCCACTGTCGTGCCTGGTGACTCGGTGCCCGCAGTCTTGCCAGACGACTCGGTGCCCGCAGTCTTGCCAGACGACTCGGTGCCCGCAGTCTTGCCAGACGACTCGGTGCCCGCAGTCTTGCCAGACGACTCGGTGCCCGCAGTCTTGCCAGACGACTCGGTGCCCGAAGTCTTGCCAGACGACTCGATGCCCGCTGTTCCGCCAGTTGACTCGGTGCCCGCTGTTCCGCCAGTTGACTCGGTGCCCGCAGTCTTGCCAGACGACTCTGTGCCCGCAGTCTTGCCAGACGACTCTGTGCCCGCAGTCTTGCCAGACGACTCTGTGCCCGCAGTCTTGCCAGACGACTCTGTGCCCGCAGTCTTGCCAGACGACTCTGTGCCCGCAGTCTTGCCAGACGACTCTGTGCCCGCAGTCTTGCCAGACGACTCGGTGCCCACTGTTGTGCCTGGTGACTCGGTGCCCACCGCTCCGCCTGGGGGCCCGAGACCTGTCTCCCCGCCTGGGGGCCCGATGCCTGTCGCCCCTCCTGGGGGCCCGCCGCTCAGCTTGGGGGCCCGATGCCTGTCGCCCCGCCTGGGGGCCCGATGCCTGTCGTCCCACCTGGGGGCCCGCCGCTCCGCTTGGGGGCCCGATGCCTGTCGCTCCGCTTGGGGGCCCGATGCCTGTTGCCCCGCCTGGGGGCCCGATGCCTGTCGCCCCGCCTGGGGGCCCGATGCCTGTTGCTTCACCTGGTAATCTCCCGATGTGCCTCTGCCCGCAGTCCAGCCCGATGTGCCTCTGCCCGCAGTCCAGCCCGATGTGCCTCTGCCCGCAGTCCAGCCCGATGTGCCTCTGCCCGCAGTCCAGCCCGATGTGCCTCTGCCCGCAGTCCAGCCCGATGTGCCTCTGCCCGGTGTGCCTCTGCCCGGTGTGCCCCTGCCTCTGCCCGGAGTCCTGCCCGGTGTGCCAGTCTTTGATATCCCGCCAGTTACCAGACCCGGGCGGTGGAACTTTTTGCCCAGCTAGGACTGTTTGGAGTGTCCTGAGGCCGCTCCTTGAGGGGGGGGGTACTGTCAGGAATGGACTGGCCAGCAATGGTGGGACTCACCTGCCTTGTGAGCTGCAGTACCGGGGCTGGCCAGCGGGTGCTCCCAGCAATCAGAGACTCAACCTTGCAGCCAGTCAAACACCTGGAACTAATTATACTGGTGTATTTAAGGGACATTCAGACCTGCAGGCTCTGCCTTGGTGTTGTGTTTTTCCTGGGCCCTGTATCTTGTTCCTGCATCCTGCATCCTGCTCCTGTTCCTGTTCCTATCCCTGTCTTGTTGCTGACCCGGCTTGATTCTGACCTCTGCTGACTTCTCCTGTTCTGATCCCTGGCTTGTGACCCCGACCATTCTCTGCCTGACCCCCTGTACCTACCTGCCTGTTAGTTGCTGTACCCTGCTCGTGACCTGACTATTCTCCGCTTGCTCCCCCTGTACCTACCTGCCCGATTGATATTTACCCGGCCTGCCTGACGACGCTTGCACTGTATGTACTGTTATCTGTGGGTGGTTTGGTTTGGTTCGTTTGCACTGTTATGTTTTAGTATTGCACTGCGTTTATGTTTGTATTGTTAGTGTTAATAAATTGTTTATAACTTATCTGAAGTCTGCGTTTCCCTGCGTCAGTCACACACCTCTGGTCATACCTGGGAGCCCTGACAGTTCCTGCCTATCTGCCTAGTTGCTGACCCTGCTTTGATCCTGACCTCTGCTGACCATCTCCTGTTGAACCCCTGGCTTGCCTGACCATCCTTATGCCTGATCCTCTGTACCGTGCTGCCTGTGAGTTACTGAACCCGGCTTGTGACCCTGACTATTCTCTGCCTGCTCCTCCGGTACCTCACTGCCCATACGTTGCTGACCTGGCCTGCCTGACTACGCCTGATGCTACCCAGACGATCCATCCATCCCGCACAGATCCCTGACATTACACCAAGGCCATTCCTGACCAGAAGTGGCTGCACAGGGAAGCCATCTTGGGGAGGTTATATACTTGTGTCTGCTAGTCTTTGATGACAAAGAATATGCCTATGAGACTCTGCAGGAGTATACCAGGGATCAGCTGCTAGAATGCATAGGGGTCACGCATTCCCTGGTAGATCAGGGCACAGAGTTCTCTGAGGTGCAACCATTAATTCAGGCTTGTGTGGAGTTGGCTTCAGCTACTACCCCTGAAAGCAGGGATGACTTTTTTCCCCCATTCAGTGCAGATCAAGTGGAATCGCTGGTATGGTTGTTGGAGGAGGATCCAGATTGCTTCCATGAGCATTATGCAGCTTGTCCATCACATGTGCTAGTGGAGTATATAGACGCAGTGCAGTCTTTGGTCAGACAGGCTATGTGTAAGCGGAGTTGTGTTCAACCCATACTACAGTCTTGGGCAGACTTGTTACACCCAGCCTCAGTCAGCTTGCAACAAACCAGTCCTGCTTCTCATCATTCCTCTGCTCAAAGCACTCTTCCTGCACTCCCGACAGCACCCCCAATGACAGCCCAGTATAACCTGCTAGCTACCACATGTCAGTCCCCTGCTCCCACTCGCTGCACCTATCCTGCCTTTAACCCTGTAAAGAAGTCCTCTGTAGCAACTGCTTCCTCCTTTGTTCCATCCCCCAGCTCTTCTCTGCCTTCAGCTGCTCTATCCATTTACAGACCTGCGTTTACTTACAGTGCTCCAGTAACTAAGACCAGGAAAAGGCGAAAATTCTTTCCAATCAGTACAATCCTGCCAGTATCAAAATCGGTCAGCCTGCCATCTGAGAACCCGCCTTCCGTTGTTCAGCCAGATGACTGGGTGCCCGCTGTTGAGCTTGGTGACCCGGTGCCCGCGGTTCTGCTAGATGGTTCGGTGCCTGCTGACTTGCCCGGTGACTCGGTGCCCGCTGTCGTGCCAGATGACTCGGTGCCCGCTGTCGTGCCAGATGACTCGGTGCCCGCTGTCGTGCCAGATGACTCGGTGCCTGCTGCTGTGCCCGGTGACTCAGTGCCTGCTGACTTGCCCGGTGACTCGGTGACCGCTGTCGAGCTTGGTGACCCGGTGCCCGCGGTTCTGCCAGATGGCTCGGTGCCCGCTGACGTGCCCGATGACTCGCCGCCCGCTAACTTTCCCTATGACTTGGTGCCTGCTGTCGTGCCAGATGACTCGGTGCCCGCTGTCGAGCTTGGTGACCCGGTGCCCACGGTTCTGCTAGATGGCTCGGTGCCCGCTGATGTGCCCGATGACTTGGTGCCCGCTGTCGAGCTTGGTGACTCGGTGCCCGCTGTCGAGCTTGGTGACTCTGTGCCCGCAGTCGAGCTTGGTGACCCGGTGCCCGCTGTTGTGCCAGATGACTCGGTGCCCACTGTCGTGCCAGATCACTCGGTGCCCGCTGTCGAGCTTGGTGACCCGGTGCCCGTGGTTCTGCTAGATGGCTCGGTGCCCGCTATCGAGCTTGGTGACTCGGTGCCCGCTGTCGTGCCAGGTGACTCGGTGCCCGCTGTCGTGCCAGGTGACTCGGTGCCCGCTGTCGTGCCAGATGACTCGGTGCCCGCTGTTCTGCCAGATGACTCATTGCCCGCTGTCGTGCCTCTGCCCGCTGCCCAGCCCGACGTGCCTCTGCCCGCTGCCCAGCCCGACGTGCTTCTGCCCGCTGCCCAGCCCGACGTGCCTCTGTCCATTGCGCAGCCTGATGTGCCAGCCCCTGATGTCCAGCTAAACTGGCCAATAACTGATTCCCAGCCTGCTCCTGGAGATCCTGTGTCCAGAAACCTGCCTTCCTGGGTTCCCCTACATAAAGAGACACATTTCTGGTCACACCCGGATCCCTGACAGTGTACTTGGATTCCACTATATGAATATAGTGGAAATTAATTATAAATGTCTAGTTAGATGGTGTATTACTGCTAATGTGATGCATAAATTAAGGTCAGAGGTCCCATCCCAGTGCAGGAGGGGATGAGGGAGTAAAGACACAATGGCACATATCTGGTGGGACTGTCCCAAAATACAGGAGTTTTGGAGGGAGATATATACAAGAGATCCAGGGGATCAGTGTATCGATGGATCTGTGGGTTTGCTTATTTTAAAAATCAGAGTTTTCGGTGAAGCAATATAAAAATATGATATTGTTCCATCTTTAAATGCAGCCAAAAACCTTATTCCTAAATATTGGCAAACAGAAGCTTCAAAAATAAAAGATTGGATGGAAAGAGTTGAATATATATGTAGGATGGAAGAACTGTATCATGTGGATGAGGATAGAATGGAAAAATTCAAGAATACCTGGAAAGGATGGTATATTTTCAAGAAATCAAAAAGATTTTCAGAAGTGGTTGGAGTGTAAGGGAATAAAAAAATATAAATAAACTGTTAGGAAAACCAGGAAAGAGGGAGGGGAAATAGGTAGAATAATATAAGATCAAGAAGTAAACGGAAGAATTAAGTTGACAAGAAGAAGGGGGAGGGTTGGTTTTATAGTTCTATATAAATATAGGATTATGGGATGTCAATAAGTATAGGTTTTTGTATTGTATGATGTTGGTCTGAAATGGATTTGATTGATAAAAATGTAATAAAAAAAGTGTTACTGGCTATGGTATGCTTGCATGGAATTAAATCTTTACATAAAGCTGCTATGAGCACTCTATAATGTGAGAGTCAAAAATCTCTGGTAAGCCTCTTCACACATTAAGGTGGTGTGCACTTTTTTTCACATGAACTGGCTTTTTTTCCCATTTGTTTTCATATATGTTGATTTAAATTACAAAGCATCACTCCTGTTGTTGGATAATATTCAATATTTGATATATTAACCGGTTGCCGACCAACCACAGTACATTTACTGCGACAGGGCGGCACCGCTGCGCAAAATTAAGTATATATACATAATTTTGCATTTCTGGTAGGGGGCATGTGCCCGCCCTACCCGCGCCACCGAACGTGGCCACGGGTGTCAATCACTGGGTCCCGGCCGATGAATACCGGCCGGAACCCGGCGATTACTGGCAAACACCGGTAGGGTGTTTACTCCTCCGTCAGTTTTCAGTAAACTGTTCCAGATTGCTGAGTTTAGCTTTCCGAATCAGTGTGTTACTATGAAGAACACACCCCCCGCCACCTAGTAAAATGCTCCCCTCACACAGTTAACCCTTTGATTGCCTCAAAGTTAACCCCTTCCTCCCCAGTGCCATTAGTACAGTGTCAGTGTTTAGGTTTTTTTGCACTGATCACTGTATTGTTGTCACTGGGGATGTCAATGACCCAAAGTCAGTTCCCTAATCTCAGTGTCAGAATGTCCCGCCATAAATCGCTGATCGCCGGCATTATTAGTATAAAAAAAAAAATTCCAGTATATATATCGCCATTTGTAAACGCTATAACTTTCATGCAAACCAATTAATTTACACATATTGAGATTTTTTTTTTAGCAAAGACATGTCGCAGAATACATTTTGGCCTAAATTTATGACAAAATTTGATTTTTAAATTTTTTTTGCTGGACATGTTTTATAGCAAAAAGTCCAAATTTATTGTTTTTTTTTTCTCAAAATTGTCGCACAGGCGATCCACCGAAAGCTCAATTCGTGGGGAAAAAAGGACATAAATTTCATTTGGGCGCAGGATTATATGACTGCGCAATTGTCAGTTGAAATAAAGCAGCACCGTAACACAAACCACTTCTGTAACCATTTCCTGACCGCAGAAATAATGCTACAGGGCAGCACGGGTGCGCAAAATCACATAAATATACATGATTCACGCTCCCGTGGTTTTGACGCCCCTCCCAGATAGCGTCAGATTGCCCATCAGTACACCAGTAATCACATGTAACCCCTTGATTGCCAGGAACGCACTCATACCCAATAAACCTCCATTGCTAGTATAGTGTCTGAACGGATCAATATCTTTGATCAGATCAGCACTATACCAGCGTTCACATTAGTATAGTGTCCCCAAAAATGCAGTGTTAGCGGGATCAGCCCCGACACCTGCCAGCACCTGTGATTAGCCCCTACGCTTACCCCCCCCTTCTCCCCCAGCAAGTGCAGTGTCGGTAGGTCACTGTCACTTGATACATTGCACACAAAACCGCAGTGTTCACAGAATCAGGCCTGATCTCTGTTAGCACTTGCCAGTAAATTTTGATGACTCTCATATGCAGCAGAGTGCCAGTACTAGTGCCGCTCTACCTTTTGGTGAACTGGCAAGCACTAGTGGCCTAGTATATCCTGGTCTTTCACATACCAGCACTGCAGTATCACTTGGTGACGTGGCAAGTCCCATAAGTGCAGTACAAGCACAAGTATTGTCCCGCAACCACCAAGAATTAGCACACAGGCCCGTAGAGCCCCTAGTATCCTTCTGGATGTGCTTGCAAATCCCAATTGGCAGCCCACAAATTCTGCAGCACCCGTACTTCCCCCATTCACTGCCCAACCCGGAATTCAGGTGGAAACAGCACATTTAACGACTTAATTTTTTAGAGCGTTTTTTCACAGAATATCTGTATGCATTGATTGTGGATTAAAACAATTTATATGCACAACAATTTATCACCGCCAACCCAAATTCAAACCTTGCCAGACCATTCGCATGGAAACTCATTACGGTTTCCGAATGTAAAATTTTTTTGGACCTAAGCCTCAACATGGGCATTACTAAAAAAAATGAATTGCAGTTGTATTGGTCCACAGACCCAATTCATCATATGCCCATGTTCCAAAAATTTAGAGATGTCTAATACTCCCCAGCAAAAAAATCTGCATTTGATGAGTCCCCATTAGTTTTTCTGGCCGCCTTGTGTTCAAACAATTTATCCCCAGCAAGCTTGCCAGATATGGGGTCAAAATGTATAAGACCTGTGAGAGGGCAACAGGCTATACTTATAAGTTTTGGATTTACGAGGGAAAAGATAGTCACATGGAGCCCCCCGGATGCCCAGACTACATGGGGAGTAGTGGCAAGATAGTTTGGGACTTGGTGTCATCCTTTTTCCATATGGGGTACCACTTATACATGGACAATTTTTATTCAAGTGTGCCACTATTTAGACATTTTGTCAGGAGCCTCCGCGGCGCGTGGCTCGGCTCAGGCGCAGTGTGCCAGCTCGCACTGGTGTGCGGGCACTAGGTCCTGGCCGGCCGCGGCGGAGACGGAACTCGCACATGCGCACTTGGGGCCGTGGGTGCACGCCTGGCACTAATGACCGCGCAGGGCGCGGTATTTAAATCCGATTTGCGCTGACACTGGTTACCATTTGGTCTATCCTGTGTTCCTGCTTCTGTATTCGTTGGTATTTGATCGTTGCTGACCCGGATTGTTCCTGACCATGCTGTACTCTCCTGCTCTGACCCCTGGCTTGCCTGACCTCTCTCTTGGATGCCCCTAATTTTCTCTGACCTCTAGTTGCTGACCCGGCGTGTGACCCGACCATTCTCTGTCTGCTGCCTTGTACTGCGCTGCCCCCACGGTTACCGACTCGGCCTGTCTGACCACGCTTCTGCTCATCCATCCGTCCTGCTCAGGCCCACCCGCCTCTTCATATCAGGCTCTCAGTTTGCAGATACCTCTGGCAGATCCCTCTACCACAGGTGGGTGTACTCAGGGGCCGCGACCTGGTCTCGGTCTGCTCCAAGTCCATCCCCACCATCAGGGGCCCTGGTGAACAAGCAGACTGGGACTTAGACTTAGAGGTACCGCCAGGCAGTTCATTACAGTACCAAATAGCCATGACAGAGCCTGGAAGAGTACCATCCCCACTAGAGGACATATGCCAGCACCTGGCGGCTTTGACCCAAGCCGTCAAGACACTGCAAGATGGATACACACATCTGGAGAACTTCATTCAGACGCTAGCCGCACCTGTCACCACCTTCCAGAGTCCGGCTACCCCTGCTTCATCCTGGGAATCTCCAGGACCATCTACTGGAGCTATAGCCGCGCTTCCTTCTCCAGAACCCCGCGTTCCACTGCCGGAACGTTTCAGCGGGGACCGAGCGCGGTTCAGGGCCTTCCGGAATGCGTGTCTACTCTACTTTAGTCTGCAGCCACGCACATTTTCCACGGAGGCAATTAAGGTAGGATTTATCGTATCCCTGCTCCAGGTTGGACCCCAGGACTGGGCTCACCGTCTGATGGAGAACCACGACTCCCACCTGGAAACGGTAACAGATTTTTTTCGATGCTATGGCCGTGTTGTACAATGACCCGCAGCGGGCAGTCTCCGCAGCAACGGCCCTGTACTCCCTCCGACAAGGTCGCCGGGTAGCGGAGGAATATGCAACAGAATTTAGATGATGGATGGGGGATACCCGGTGGAACGACGCTGCCTTACGCCACCAGTTCTGCATAGGGCTCTCCGAGGCTCTTAAGGACGAGTTAGCTTGGGTAGGCCTACCCGATTCTTTGGAGGACCTCATTACCTTGGCCATTCAGATAGACCGCAGACTGGGGGAACGCAGATTTGAGAGGACCAGCCAGGGTCAGAGAGCAACATGGGTACCCCCCCTTGCTGGGAGGAAACCGGATCCCAGAGCCTGCGGATAACCCCGAACCCATGCAGCTTGGATTGGCTCGGCCATCATTATCGGCCGAAGAACGCCAGAGGAGAAGGTCTAGGAATCTGTGTCGGTATTGTGGAGAAGCCGGTCATATGGTGCATTCCTGTCCAGTGAAAATGAGTAAGTCTGTCTCTCTTTTTTCTTCTGTATCTGCTGAAAGTCTCAACCAGTCCAATTACTTAGCCATACCTGTTTCCTTTCAGCTCCCAGGAAGAACCGTGTCGGTGACAGCAATAATTGATTCCGGAGCATGCAGTTGCTTTGTGGATTTAGATTTTGCCCATCAACAGAAAATCCCCCTCCAGACTAGGGAACGGGGTCTTAACATATTTTTGGCTGACTGGTCACGTATCAAGTTGGGGTTGGTAGACCGGGAGACTCCTCCTATCTGCACCACAGTAGCTGGCCATCATTGAGAGTTCCTCCGACTGGACGCTATAGCCTCCCCTCTTTTGCCAGTCATTCTGGGGCTTCCTTGGTTGCGGGCCCATAACCCCCAGATTGATTGGGAGACCGGGTCCATTCAGTTCCAATCCCCATATTGTCGGGAACACTGCCACGCCTCGGGCCCCGCGGCTCCCCAAATCATCCTCTGCATGTACGGAGATACCAACCTAATTCAGGCCATCCCTCCGGCCTATCACAGTTTTTTGGACGTCTTCAGTAAACGGGGGGGGGGGGGCAGACGTCCTTCCTCCACACCGAACATATGACTGTCCCATAGACCTCCTACCCAGTTCTGAAAAATCTGCATTTGATGAGTCCTTCATTAATTTTTCTGGCCGCCTTGCATTCAAACATTTTATCCCCAGCAAGATTGCCAGATATGGGGTCAAAATGTATAAGACCTGTGAGAGGGCAACAGGCTATACTTATAAGTTTTGGATTTACGAGGGAAAAGATAGTCACGTGGAGCCCCCCGGATGCCCAGACTACATGGGGAGTAGTGGCAAGATAGTTTGGGACTTGGTGTCATCCTTTTTTCATATGGGGTACCACTTATACATGGACAATTTTTATTCAAGCGTGCCACTATTTAGACATTTTGTCAGGAGCCGCCGCGGCGTGTGGCTTGGCACAGGCGCAGTGTGCCGGCTCACACTGGTGTGCGGGCACTAGGTCCTGGCCGGCCGCAGCGGAGACGGAACTCGCGCATGTGCACTCGGGGCCGCGGGTGCGCACCTGGCACTAATGACAGCGCAGGGCGTGGTATTTAAATCCACTCTGCGCTGACACTGGTTGCCGTTTGGTCTATCCTGTGTTCCTGCTTCTGTATTCGTTGGTATTTGATCGTTGCTGACCCGGATTGTTCCTGACCGTGCTGTACTCTCCTGCTCTGACCCCTGGCTTGCCTGACCTCTCTCTTGGATGCCCCTAATTTGCTCTGACCTCTAGTTGCTGACCCGGCGTGTGACCCGACCATTCTCTGCCTGCTGCCTTATACTGCGCTGCCCCCACAGTTACCGACTTGGCCTGTCTGACCACGCTTCTGCTCATCCAGCCATCCATCCTGCTCAGGCCCATCCACCTCTTCACATCAGGCTCTCAGTTTGCAGATACCTCTGGTGGATCTTTCTACCACAGGTGGGTGTACTCAGGGGCCGCGACCTGGTCTCGGTCTGCTCCAAGTCCATCCCCACCATCAGGGGCCCTGGTGAACAAGCAGACTGGGACTTAGACTCCGCGCTCTGGGGAACCCTATTCCGTGGATTGCTAGAGGTACCACCAGGCGGTTCATTACACATTTGTACAATCTTGGAACTGCGGCATGTGGCACCGTGTGACCTAATGTGTGCCCTCCATTAGAAGTGGATGGATGCAGGGCAGTATATTCCAATGGTGGGCATGCCACACACTTTTTCTGGCAGAGATTTCTTATCTTTTTTTTTTTTTTCATTCAGCTCACAGGCTGCATACATAAAAAAACATGGCATATATACCCAACAAGGATCAGCGATGTACTGGTACATCCCTGGAATTTGAATGGTTATACCACTATGATACCTACAGCTGCAGGCATCATCCTGGTATCATTTTTTTCAGCCGGCGATGGTCTTTCATGTAAAATCAATCCTAGTGGCTAATTAGCTGCAAGATTGCTTTTACAAGCAGTGGGAAATGATGTCCCCTCCCCCGCTGCCTTCCACGGCCTTCTTGGGCAGTCCCGTGTCATCGGGGAAACCTGAGAATGCAGCTGGTGTTTCTGCCAGCTGACCATAGAGCTGATTGGAGACCAGAATGGTGCCAATCATCTCTATAGCTTATGAAATCGGAAGCTACGAGCATTTCATCACTTCAGTTTCGCAGGATTTAAACAACGCCATTTGTAAATTGGGAAAGCATCTGATCACACCGATCTTGGTTTGATTAGATAATGTAAGGGCAGAGGAGATATCTAGAGTCTGACAGACCCCATATTTCTTAAAAAAAGAATATATGACAATGCCCATTGAAGTTACAGGGGATATTTTGTATTCCCTGTGATAGCATTAAAGTGAAAAAAATGAAAGGTACAGTGTAAAAATAATTAAAAATCAAAATAACTTAAAAAAAAAAAAGAGCAGCCTCGCCCCCCCTACTCGCGCGCACACCTGTGGACCGAGCGTTGACTCTGTGCCAGTATGTAAACAGCAGTTGCACCATGCATGTGAGGTATCGCCGTGAACATAAGATCAAGGGCAGTAATTCTAACACTAGCCCTCCTCTGTAAATATAAAATGGTAGCTTGTAAAGACTTTTAAAACATTGCCTATGGATATTAAAAATGTATACAGTTTGTCGCCATTGCACGTGGCATGTGCAGTTTTAAATCATGTCATGTTTGGTATATATTTTCTTGGCATACCATCATCTTTTATATTTTCACAAATAATTGGCCAATATATTGTGTTTTTGTGCATTTAAAAGTAAAAAAAAGTGTTTTGTTTTTTTTTTTAAATTTGCTTTTGAAAAATCGCTGCGCCAGTACTATGTGACATAAAATTTGTAGCATTCGCCATTTTATTCACTAGGGTGTCTGCTTTAAAAAAAATATAATGTTTGGGGGTTTAAATTTGCTAGCAAAAAATACAGATTTTTTTTTCATGTGAACAAAAAGTGTCAGAAAAGGCTTGATCTTCAGGTGGTTAGAAAAGTGAATGAATGATGTGTGGCATAAACTTCTAATGATGCTCATAAAATGCCCCCACCCCCCAAAAGTACCCTTTTTGGAAAATATACACCCCAAGAAATTTGATCAGAAGCATGGTGAGTATTTTGCAGATCTCATTTGTTGCCATACGTTTTTGGAAATGTAAAACAAAACAAACATATTTTTTCTTTTCTTTTTTCTATTTCAAAACCTTGTGAGAAAAAAAAAATGACCTGCAAAATACTCACCATGCCTCTTTTTAAATTCCTTGGGGTGTCTACTTTCCAAAAAGGGGTCATTTGGGGGGGGGATTGGTGCTATCCTGACATTTCAGGGCCTCCGAAACTGTGATAGGTAGTGAGGAAGTGAAATTAAGTTATGCACCTTCAGGCTTTCAAAGTGGTCATTGGATTTCAGGCTCCTGTATGTGGCTAGGCTCCCAAAACCTCTCACACATGTGGTATCCCCATACTCAGTAGAAGTAGCGGAATGTATTTTGGGGTGTAATTCCACATATACCCATGACTTGCGTGAGAAATAAATCATTTAAATGACAACTTTGTGTTAAAAAAAAATGTTTTTGGCATTTTCCAGAAACTTGTGGAAAAAAATAAATCTTCCATGGATTCAATATGCCCCTCAGCAGATAGCTTAGGGTGTCTACTTTCCGAAAAGGGGCCATTTAGGGGTGTTTGTACTATCCTGGTATTTTAGCATCTCAAGAAATGTTATAAGCAGTCAGAAAGTAAAAGCTGTGTAAATTCCATTATCTATACCATAGTTTGTAGATGCTATAACTTTCACACAAAGCTATCAATACACACTTATTGGGATTTTTTAACCAAAAACATGTAGTAGAATACATTTTGGTCTAAATTTATGACAACATTTTAGTTTTTTTGGATATTTTTTATGACCGAAATGAGAAAATATTGTGAAAATCGCACCTGAAATTGGAGGGTCCCCTGACTTTGAAATTGTGCAACTTCACTATAAGTCACGCAATTTCAAAGTCGGGCTTGATGTGAACAGAGGGTAAGGCCGGCCATACATGGGTCCATTTTCAAATGATTTTTCATTCGAAAATCAGACCTAAGAATAATCGGTTGATTTTCGCTCTGTTAGTGGGGCAATGGCACCGGCCAATTTTCGTGGTTCCTCCCCATTTCGTTTATCGGGCATGCTGGAAAATTCGGGAAAAAAACAATTTTCAAAATGATTGGTGGCACTATCGTGTTACAGAACGAATGATGTTTCGATCGAAAAAATCGTTCCGAATTCAACCCATGTATGGCCTGCTTTAGTCTACTATATATGCACACTAGATACCGCTACACAAGTGTGTTCCATTCACTTAATAAATTAGTGATAGCCAGCTTGCTTGCAAAGCAAAGATATTGCAATATATGGAGATCCCACCCTCTTGTTCTTCATGTAGATGTAAGTTGATGGAGTGGGAGCTCACCTTTTGATGTGATCCCTATGTGAGAACTTGTGGCAAATTGGAAATGACTCCCCCCTATCTGATATATAATCACACTATATTGTCAAAAGTATTGGGGCGCCTGCCTTTAGGCTAGGTTCACACCTATGCAGATTGCATTGAGCCATTTCTGCATTGCATTTTGCACCTGCATTTGTCATGTCTTTGATGCATTTTTTTCATTTTTTAAACATTTTTCTTGTTGATAGGCAGATTTAAAATGCAAAAACACGGCAAAAACGCACTATATGCTTTTCTGCAGCACTTCCATTGAAGTTTGTAGAACCAAAAATGCAACTTTTTGAATTCAAAAAAGTCCCTGACCCTTTCCAAAAAATGCACTGGGTGAAAATGCACAGATGTGAACGTGTCCCATAGGAAATCATGTTAAATGGACTGTACTGCTTTTCTGTAAAATGCTGAAAAAATGCTTAGGTGTGAACCAAGGGTAACATGCTCCTGGCTCTCTTTGAAGCTGTACTGTGCCTTGGTCCTGCAGTCTATCTAACACACATCCCAGTGCTTATGCACAAATGCTGTACCTCTGTCAGCTTCTTCTCTTGCCTGCAGCTCCCTGCTGCTCCTTCTCTCTCTCAGGCTTGGTCTGTCTGTCCTGGACATCATGGTGCAGACATGCATCTCTCTCTCCCCCTTTGCAGACACACACACTGACCGCCGGGAGAGCGGAGCACTGAACTCTGATTTTGATTTTAATATAAACCCAGTACAAACTCACACCATTAGTGTGCCTGTTTTCTGCAAATTCTTTAATACAGGGTAATGGCCTTCTTCCTAAATTTTAATGGGGGTCCCACTGGACTCTCTACCATCCCTTCTACTTCCTTGCTTTGAGTTCCTGTGTTACTTTTTACCTACCCTAGAACTACACACCTAGGACTGTAGGGGGCCTATTTCTATGGTATTTGTCAGGGACCCACCCTTCTTACTACCTGTATCAACCTTAATCACCACCACCCTTTGCAACCAAACCATCTGAGATTAACCACTTGCCCTCCTGAGGCTTTACCCCCCCCTTCCTGACCAGGCCATATTTTGTGTTACGGCGCTGCGTTACTTTAACTGACAATTGCACGGTCATACAAAGTTGCACCCAAATTAAATTTAAGTGCTTTTTTTTTTGCATGAATAGAGCTTGTGAGGAGAGGAAAGCCGATAATCGGCATTCCTTGGAGGGGACATGTACACAGATCATCAGAGAACTGATGATCAGTGTGCCCTGATGATCTGTGTAGCCCCAGCTGTGCCACCTGTCAGTGTCCATCAGTGCCAGCTGTCAGTGATCATCCATGCCACCTGCCAGTGCCACATCAGTGCCACATTTCAGTGCCTATCAGTGCCACATCAATGCAACATATCAGTGCCCATCTGAGCTGCCTTTCAGTGTCACCCATCAGTGCCAGTCAGTGCCACCTATCAATGCCAGTCATTGCCACCTATCAGTGCTGCCAATCAGTGCCACCTATCAGTGCCAGTCAGTGCCGCCTATCAGTGCCAGTCAGTGCCGCCTATCAGTGCCAGTCAGTGCTACCTGTGTGCATCAGTGCCGCCCATCAGTCCCCTCCAGTGTTGCCTATCAGTGCCAGTCAGTGCTGCCTATCAGTGCCATATATGAGTGCTGCCTTTCAGTGCCCATCAGTGATGCCTGTCAATGCCCATCAGTGCCACCTACCAGTGTCCATCAGTGCAGCCTATCAGTGCCCATCAGTGCAGCCTCATTAGCGCACATCAGTGAAGGAGAAAAATCACTTATTTACAAAATTTTATAACAAAATCTATGAAAAAACATTTTTTTTTTCAAAATTTTCAGTGGTTTTTGGTTTGTTTAAGAAATAAAAAAAAGTGATTAAATACCACCAAAATAAAGCTCTGTCACAAAAAAATGATAAAAATTTCATATGGGTACAGTGTTGCATGACCGTGCAATTGTCATTCAAAGTGCAACAGCACTGATAGCTGGAAATTGGCCTGGGCAGGAGGGGGTATAAGTGCCCTGTAGGCTAGTGGTTAATAAACTAGGATCTGAGTTATGGAATTCCTTAAAGTGTCTGAATACTTTTTTGTGGTCCTTTTTGCCCTTCTTAATGTTGGTTACATGTTCTCTTAGCATTTCATGAAGGAATCTTTTAGTCCTTCCTACATATTGGAGCTTGCAAGGACATTCCATCAGATATGTAACATACTTAGTAGAACATGTGATAAATTTCTTTATCATAAATTCCTCTCCTGTAGTGTAAGATCTAAATTTAAAAATTACTCTTTTATCTATGCCAGTAGTTCTGCATATTTTACATTTTTTACAGGGATAAAATCCTTTAAAATCAAACATTTGAATTTTATTCTTACTGGGAGGTGAGATGACACCTTTTACAAGGGTATTTCTTAAATTCTTCGTTTTCCTGTACGTGTATATAAAAGACGGTTTATCTGGTAAAACAGAACCCAAAATTATATCCTTCTCAATAATCGGCCAATACCTTTTAAAGATTGTCTCCAAATCTTTATACTGACAGTTATAATGTGAAATAAAAGCAAATTCCACTTTCTTATTCTCTTGTATTTTTTCTGCACGATTTACCTTAATTTTTCCAACCCCCAAATAATTCTGGCTGATTTTATATCTAATTTTTTCTAATGTTTCCGAGTCATATCCCTTTTGAACAAACCTTTCTTTAGTAAGATTAGACTGTTCAATATAATCTACTAATCTAGAACAGTTCCTCATAATCCTAGTGAACTGTCCTCTTGGTATGCCCTGGATCCATTGTGGATGGTGACAGCTATTAGTAGGGATATATTCTGTCTGTTTCTTTAAAAAACATTTAGAAAATAATTTATTTTCATGCTTAAAAATATTTAAATCTAAGAAATTGACTGATACTATGAGTAAATCCAAGATCATACTCATTCTTTTCTATATACTTTAAAAATATATCCAAAGTTTCTGCAGTACTTTCCCAGATCATCAAGATGTCATCTATAAATCTTTTCCACAGTCTCAGACCCATCCAATTCCTACCAAAGATCTCTTTATGCTCCGATTTTGCTAGAAAAATATTGGCTAAACTGGGCGCAAATTTTGCGCCCATCGCAACGTCCTTTCTTCATAAAAGTCACCTTTATACCAAAAATTATTTTTATTCATACTAAACTCTAGCAATTGTAAAATAAATTTACTTTGTTTAATATGCAGATTGGTATATTCCTTTAAAGCCCATTTAATGGCTTTAATACCATCGTTATGTCTAATGCTGATATATAATGAGTTCACATCTATCGTCACTAAATAGATTTCCTGTGGAACCACTATATCGTGGATGAGATTAATTACATCCTGGCTGTCCTTCAAGTAGGAAGGCATTTCTTTAACTACTGCCTGTAGAAAGAAATCCACATATTCTCCCACCCTGGAGTGTAAGGACCCTATTCCATTCATAATTGGTCTTCCAGGGGGTCTAGTTAGACTCTTATTAATTTTGGCACTTTACAATGTAAGGGGATAAGATATTTTGCTTCCTTTTCATTTAAAATTGTATCTTTCTTACCTCTATCTATCAATTTTTGGAGCTGTTTTTTGTATGTGCATGTGGGGTTCTTCAAAATTTTGACATACGTATCCCTATCACTTAAGATCAATTCCATTTCCTCCTCATATTTACCTCTATTCATCACCACTACACCCCCACCCTTATCTGCAAGCCTAATTACAATATCTTTCTTATTTTTTAATGCAAGTGGGCCCTGATTAAATATTTTTTCTTCTCTAAATTTTCTTATGTTCAGTTCATGTAAATCTTCAATGATCATCTGTTTTAAATACCTCTATATTCTGGTTCCTAAAAATGACAGGGTTAAAAGTCGATTTATTCCGTAAATCACTATGAACAAAATTGTTCAGCTTAGTATTAATATTGGCTAAATTTGTAGGTCCTGGTTGTCAGGGCAGGAGCTGTGGAACGGACAGGCAGGCCTAGAGGCAGGGTCACGCACTGACTGACGACAACCACCACCCACAGACCGGAGTCCCTCAGGGCGCGGAGTCTAAGTCCCAGGCTGCCTTTCACCAGGGCCCCTGATGGTGGGGATGGACTTGACACAGCCAGGAACCAGGTCGCAGCCCCCGAGACACCCCAGCTGCAGTAATGGCCGTTGCCAATGGCGTGTAGCTGGTAAGAATGAGACAATAGCATACTCGGGCAGGCCGGGTCGACAACAACGGGACAAACGGTACAGAACAGTAGACAAGAATCACAGGTCACAGGCCGGGTTCAGCAACGGGAGGTCAGATCAAAGGAAAACGCAGAGAATGGTCTAGTCACAAGCCGAGTCAGATTCCAGGAGAATCACGAGAGTATACACAGAGCTGTTGCAACACTAACACACAAGACATGAATGCAAAGGGCATGTGCGGACAAGAGACTTATATGTAATCAACCACACCCCTCTGGGGGATGGACCTCAGAGGCCTGAAGGCATAAAAGACTCCCACCATGCTCTTTGCAGAAACCCAAGATGGATGCCAGCACATGGAGCAGCACAACCTCTGGGAAAAGGTAGGACCTTGACACTGGTTGAGAGGTGAAGTTTTTTTTATATTAAGCTTTCTAATGTATTTGTTGATATATATATATATATATATATATATATATACGTCTCAAATTTATTGAGAACTGGATCTTAATTGTTTTATTTCAAATTTTTAATACAGAATACATATTAATAAAAATGATAATATAATAATGGCAAATAGGGGATAGAGATTTAATATAATTATTTTAATATAATAGTTGTATGTATTTATTTATGATTTTAATAATTTTACAGTGAGATATGGTAATTTAGATTATGTGAGATGTTAGTATTTTTTTTTATTATAATTAAAATAATTAAGTGGTATTTTAGATTTTAATACATGATTTTATAATTTATAATTAAAGGGTGATATAAATAAAAATAATAATATAATAATACAAATATATATTTATTTATGATAATGATATACGTAACCCTGAGTATTATAGTGTGGTACAGTTGAGTTTTAGGAGAATTTTATAAGTGTTTAGTTTATAAAGGATTGAAATAAATATTATAGTTTTATTAGTATTGGTAAGTGCAATATAGGGTTGACCAATAGATGGCGTTTAGGGGTGATTTTGAGAGGATATTGTTTACATATAATATTGGTTTAGGATGTGTAGGTAATAATAAGTATTATATAATTTATGCATACAGTATATGGGAGTATTATGTTTATCATGCTTCATGCATTCATATATATTTATTTATTTACTGTTTGTGTAATTGTCTTATGACAATTATGATTGTCTTAGACAATCTTATGATTGTCTTAGACAATCTCTGCATAACGACATCTTCACATCACTAAACCAAATCTCTAGCGTGGTACAACAACAAGAACGCAGAATATGCCACATTGAAAGTAACATGGGGGACATAATAACGGCACATAATGATTTGATCGACGCTCACACGGATCATTCATCTGACATCAAACAAATCAACTTAAAATTAGCCAACTTAGAAGATCGATCGCGCCGTAACAACATTAAATTCAGAGGGATCCCTGAATCAGTTACAAACGAGACACTGCTACCCTACCTGCAACAATATCTTAAACTCCTCCTTCCATCACTCTCTGATTTAGAGCTTGCGATTGATCGAGCCCATCGACTACCTAAGCCCTCATTTCTGTCGGCATCTATCCCAAGAGATGTATTGACCCACATAGATTTTTACCACATTAAAGAGAAAATTATGACGGCGGCTAGAAACCCACCACCACTCCCGCCATCACACGCAAATCTCCGCCTGTATGCGGATTTATCCAAAGCCACGCTCCTTAACAGGAAAAAAATGGTCTCCATTACCAAGGCCCTAAGAAATCATGGCATTGCCTACCAATGGGGTTTCCTCACAAAGCTAATAGTACGGCGACAAGGCAGAATTTTCACCATCAAAACCCTGGAAACAGGCCTAGACCTGCTCAAAGCCTGGAACATCCTCCCTGCAGACACACAGGACGCTACACCTAACTCTGTCCACCATATGGAGGCATCATAACTGATAATGCGGCACACTCCATGCTCAGGCACACCCATACCTTCCCCCAGAGGCCACTTTTCAATATACAAATCTCTGGCGATCGGCCTTGACCCGATGAAGTTCACTCTACCTGCTTACAGTCGGCATGACCCCTTAGGTGGTCAAAGCCCGTTCAAACCTCCCAGTTCTGAAGTAGCAATGTTAGCTACTCGGCTTACTTGCATTTTTTGCAAGTGTGTTTTTATTGTCCTTTGTGTCCCTACCTTCCTTTTACCACGGCACCACCAGCTATCTACCTATACCCCAAAATATGGAAACCTTGAGTCAACATGGAATACTCACCCTACACCCCCAATCGAGCCTAATCTACACTACAGCTATGCTACTACTTTCCTTCTCAGAGAGACTACCAAGTCCCAATTCTCTCAAACAACAACCCAACTAATTATATACCTCGGAAAAACCCTTACCAATGATTAATATTACATCTCTTAATGTTAGAGGCCTAAACTCTCCTTTCAAGAGATTGTTGCTCTCCAAAGAAGCCCGGAAATCCCAAGCCGACATGGAAACCCACTTCGCTACAGAAAAAACACCCAAACTACATCTCCACCGTTTCTCTCAAATATTTATGGCGACCAATTCCAAGAAGAAGAACGGAGCCATTACGGCCATCAACGACTCTCTCTCACTCCGCACCATTTTGAAAGCAGCCGACCCACACGGACGCTACCACATCTTAGTTTGCCAGATAAACGACATAACCCATACTCTGGTGAATGTGTACGGCCCGAACAGCAAACAGATGCAATTTTAACGCAAGCTCTACAAAACAATCTCTCATCATTGGTGGAGATTTCAACGTTATGAGCAACCCACTCATAAATTCGTCTTCCAACAAAAAACCCAACAAACTTATCTTTAACCGCTTCTTGCATTATCACGATTTGTACGACATCTGGAGATGCCAACATGGAACCGAGAGAGACTATACCTACTACTCCCCCCCTCACCTCTCATATTCAAGAATAGATATGTTTGTTACCGACAAATGGACGCTACAACAAGTGACTTCATCCAACATTGGAACTATAACCTGGTCAGACCACGCTCCAATCCATATATCCTTGGACGACGATCGACGATCCGCAATCCCGCCCATTTGGAGACTTAACTCCTCACTCCTGAAAATTCCAGAAAATCAGAAGCATATCTTAGAAGCCCACAATCTCTTCTTTACTACTAACACCACTCCTGATATCTCTGTTACTACACTTTGGCAAGCATACAAGGCCTACATGAGAGGTATCCTCATACAATTAAACTCCCGTATTAATAGACAGAGATCCCAACAAATTGACCAACTCTTGACCTCCATCCACTTAAACGAAGAGATTAACAAAAAAAACCCAAATCCCTCCACATCCGTGGCCCTAAGCCTAGACAGAAACAAATTACGCACCATTTTACTCCACACTTATGACACTAATCTCCAAAAAACGAAGACCAAATTCTATGCACTCGGTAACAAAGCAAACTCACTTCTCACTAAAATCATCAAACAAAAGCGGCTTAAAACTAAAATCTCCACAATTCAACACCCTACCACACACTCTCCCCTTACAAACCCACAGGATATAATATAAACAATAACATATGAATGCTGGGTGATCAAAGGAGAAAAGGGAGCAGCCAGCATAAAAGAGGAAACAACCTCAAATCCTCCAAGATATACCAAAAATAATAATGAGAATGCAGCGCTATAACATATTCATGGTGGACAAATAATATCACAAACAACAGGAATTCAGTCTTGAGTATAGTTCAGGAGGTATGGCGTGACATTAGTGACACAATAGGCAACACTTAGCTTTCGTGACTGTTGTGGCTGAAAAAATGAGCGTACTATGCACTAACCAGATAGCACAGATTATTGTGCGTTGGAGTATATAAGACCTACTCCTAGGTACTCGGGGGGTAGGAACTCTGCATGCGGATGAGGTCATCAGGTGGGGGTACATCACCAGGTGTCATCTATCCAGGGCAGGTTTCCTCTCTCCATCAATGTGTGAACATCTTAGGTTAGCTGCATCCAGCAGTACATATTCCAGCCATCAGGGGGATCTTACATTCAGGTATGAATCCAGATAAGCACCTTCAAGGGAAGGGGGCTCAACGTGCCAAAAAATTAGCCCAGAAGAAAGAAAACTCCAATAGTGTAGTATGTTTAATGATCAAAAATGGGGATAACATCAAGATTCAGATAAAAAAGGATCAACACTTACATTTGAGGTAAACAATAGGTAATGCAGTCAGTATTCCATGAAAAAGAGTACCTCTCTAACGCGTTTCATGTAATAACACATTTTCACAGGATATAGCCAACGCTTTTGCGTCTTATTACCAGAACCTCTATAACATAAAAGACGACCCAAATACAACTCAACCAATGGTTCTCTCCATTGAAAACTTCCTACATAACACCAACCTCTCCTGCATTACTCCATCTCAACTCGAGTCTCTCTCCTTGCCGATCTCACCCACAGAAATTGAAAAAACCATAAACACCCTACCCTTAAACAAATCACCAGGGAAAGATGGCTTCACCAACGAATTTTACAAAACATTCGCACCCAATCTTAAGTCACACCTATCTGCCCTATACAATCATGTTGCCTCTAATGGGGAATTCCCCCCTGACATGCTACAGTCAATAATCACCACTATCCCGAAACCGGGCAAAGACCCCCAATTAGCCCAGAATTACAGACCGATCTCGCTACTTAACACGGATATAAAAATATACGCCAAAATAATTGCCCAAAGATTACTTCCATATCTACCTACATTAATCCACCCAGATCAAGTGGGATTTATACCTGGTAGACAGGCTCCCGATGCTACTAGGCGAATTGTATCACTGCTACATCATCTTGAATCCGACAACCGACCCTCCCTCCTTCTATCACTAGATGCGGAAAAAGCATTTGACCGAATTCACTGGCAATTTATGACACTTACACTCCAAAAATTTGGCATAACAGACTGGATGCTTTCAGCGATCCTATCCCTCTACTCCAAACCTTCTGCCAGAGTACTAACCAACGGCACACTTTCACAAACCTTTTACATATCCAACGGAACCAGACAAGGTTGCCCCCTATCCCCCATAATATTTGCCTTACTTATTGAACCACTAGCAACCAACCTCAGAAACGACCCAAATTTCACGGGAATTAAATTTCTCAAAAATGAACACAAAATTAGTCTCTTCGCAGACGACATTATTCTAATGACTACAAATCCATAAAAGTCACTCCAAGCGATACGCACGCATATCCACAGCTACGCAGCAGTCTCATATTACAACTCAACGAACCCAAATCATCAATATTAAATCTGTATACACCCACCGTAACCCAAAACCTACTCTAAAAATTTCCCTTTTACTTGGGAAAAACACAGTATCCCCTATCTAGGGATTAAACTCACCGCCAATACTAACCAACTTTACACGGCTAATTTCAAACCATTACTTGAAACTATCCCACAGGAACTCAAGAGCTTACGCACAACTACTCTGTCGACACTAGGCAGAATAGCAACCATAAAAATGTGCATGCTACCTAAAATACTCTACATTTTTTGTACACTCCCTATCCCAGCTCCTTACACCTTCTTTTCTAAACTCCAAGCAATACTGAACAAACAAAATGGAACTCGAAAAGACCCAGATATACCACAAATCTCCTAATACGCCCACCCTCCAGTGGAGCTGGTCTTCCACACCTAAAATCATACTACAAAGCTGTCCTACTAGACCAAGTCTTCTTCTGGTGGCACCCCACCACTGAAAAAATTTGGACCATCATGGAAACCTCCTTGTACCTACCACATACTATAACAGATATGTTATTTATACCCCGAACGGCTCAAGCTAAAACCCTACATAAACACCCCTGCATACAAGCCCCTTTAACAGCCTGGCACGACTTCGTAGCTTACAACCAACTACATAAAGACAATCTGCGAATCCCTATTCCACTCTCATCCCTGCACTTTATCATTGCCCACTTAAACCTAACAATGTGGAAAAACCTTGGCATACTCCATATCCAGGACATTTACACTACATGCAAACTAGACTCCTTCTATACTACCCAAAATAAATTCCATCTTCCTGATGTAACAACCTTTTATTACCAATAATATAACTGTAGACTTTATAGTACTGTATGTGAATTTGATGCAATATCTTATTCGGCCACAAGATGCCACTAGCAACAGTTCCAGTTTCAGCTCTATGATGGGCTAGGGACAGGAAGTCTGGAGAGGGAGGACACAGGAAGAAAAGAGTGTGACGATTTGGTGAGGGAAGGTGAAGGTCAGTGCAGAAGGGCTGGTGAAAAGAGGAACCCGTGGTCATTGTTGGACACCAGAGACAGCGCTGCACGACCTTAGAGGATTGAGAGGAGGTTGAACTGAGTGAAAGATCATATAGGACGTGAGTACTGCTGTCTGCAGCTCCCTCCATGAGGTGTGGTACTCTGCTGAGTCGCCATTTTAGAGACACACTGACACAGAGAGAGATACCCAGTGGAATTTCCCGCCAAGTCGCTGTACTGATTTTACCAGCACCAGAGACTAGTAAAGTGTGTGTCGTCTCCCTCGGTTTGTCTGCAAAGTCTGAATACATATATCAGAGACAGTGAAATTACAGAGAAATCCCTAAATGAGAGATATGTGCTGAAGTGAGAACAAGCTATTTACCCAGGATTGCTACTATATTTTTCAAAGACATTTTTGTAGGATTTTCTGATGAAATCAGCCAAATTCTGTGTAACAGTTCACCTATGTTAAAAAGAGCTCCAATGGGCCCCATCTAGAGACTGCATTTTTGGAACTTTTGTTCTGGTTAGATATCAGGAGACAAGGGGAAGGTTGGCACTCATTATAGTTAAGTGCTGGTAACTATTTTATGCAGTAACATTTATACTTGTTAATATATGTGTTTGATATAGGACATCTTAAGTCCATAAGTTAATATACATGATTATCCAATACGGTTACTAAGATTCACTACGCTTAGAGTCATAGGTGATATTTGCACCCTGTTTCTAGATGGAATAAATCCCCCAGGGGAATTTTATCTTTTAAAGCCAGTGTGTGTTTCATTGGATTCTGCTGTGTCGTCAGTCCAGGTAAGAGCTGTGAAACCCACATCATATACCACTATATTGCTAACACCCACGGGTGTGCTACACTGACAATGAACAATTCACCTATATGCTCATAGCCCACTCACTTCACAAAACAAATGTACCACTCAAAATGGGAATACCAATTCTTCCATAGGACAATCTACCCAAAGAAAGGAATCTCAACTTTCTACACACTTATAACTGAAACGCAATTTGCCACATATACTTCATCCTTAACCAACTGGGAAAAAAATCTTCTCCAACCAATAGCCCCACATACCTGGGAAAAAACATGCACCATTACTTTCAAAGCCTTGAAATGTTCCTCCCACTGGGAAACATTCTTGAAAATCCTCCGTCAATGGTATCTAACCCCTACTAAACTATCCTTATACTACCCGCAGCACTCACAGGCCTGCTAGAGACACTGCGGAGAAACTAGCTCGCTTCTTCACTTACTCTGGACATGTAAGTCACTCAAATCCTATTGGAACAAAGTTTTCCAAAAAATCTCCTCGATTACAGGAACGCCAGTAACCCCAAATCCCGCCCCAGCTCTCCTACACATCGGCATAGATAAATTCCTCACGAACTCACGCACCATTATTATACACATTTTAGCAGCTGCAAAAACTAATATTACCAAATTATGGCGATCCATCACCACTCCTCCTTTATCCCGCCTCTTATCTGACCTCAATCTCCAATGTGAGATGGAAAGACGAATAGCCCTCCACAACTCCTACCACAAATTTACGGTCCAATGGTCTCGATGGTTAAAAAACCCCAATTGCTCAATAAATTGATTACTAATATATACCACTGTAACATACTCTACCCCTACTGCACAGGTGCCTTCCCTTCTCCCCCTACCCCATGTTCCTCCCCTACTTACACCTTACCAATTTCTAGCAAGGTTCACGAGACACCGAGCATACCTCTCATGTAAACATACCAAAAACTTATAGTTTCCCCAGCCAAATGGTGGGGAGCCTCCACTCTTATTTTTTTCTTTCATGCATTACGCCTCTCAAATGTGAACCTTTCCATTTCCATGTAAATGTTCATATACACTTTTTTTGTATGTTAAAACTTTTCAATAAAAACTATTTGAATATAAAGTAGTATTAAACCTTCAACATTTTTACGCTTAGAACATTAATCACAATAAAATAAACATTCCAGGTAAAAAAAAAAAAAAAAATTCCATGACAGGCAAAAGCCCAGGGCCAGTTGGGTATACTGTTAGATATTATAAAAAATATAGTGAATTGTTAATACCTAAATTGAAATCCTATTTCAACGCCTTGGAGGAAGAGATGGATATGAGACGAGAATCACTGCAGGCTCAGGCAGTCCTCATTTACAAGGAAGGAAAAGATCACACCCAATGTTCAAGTTATAGACCAATATCATTATTAAATATAGATACGAAGATGTATGCAAAGATCTTAGCAAATAGACTGAGAGATTTAATGCCTGAATGGATACATGAAGATCAGGTGGGTTTTGTTCAAGGGAGAGAGGGTAGAGATAATGGGTTGAGATCACTGTTGCTTATTCAGAAAAGTAAAAAGGGAAAGACTTCAGTGGTGGTTCTTTCAGTGGATGCAGAGAAGGCATTTGATAGAGTTAATTGGGGATATATGATGGATACATTGGAGATCCTGGGAGTGGGTGCTAGAATGAGAACTTGGATAGGAAAGTTGTATAGGAACCCCTCTACAGTGGTTATGGTAAATGGGGAGATGTCGGAGTCATTTGGGATGACAAATGGAACAAGACAGGGCTGCCCGCTGTCCCCATTATTGTATGTTTTGTCCTTGGAATCACTGTTGGCAACAATAAGGAAAAACTCAGACATAAAAGGAATATGGATAGGAAATATAGAGCATAAGGTTGCCGCTTTTGCGGATAATTTATTGTTTTATGTAGGAAATCCTAGGATAACGCTCCCTAACTTAATGAGGACACTGAAGGAATATGGAGAGATGTCAAACTTAAAAATTAACCCATCTAAAACAGAGATATTAAATATAAACCTTCCAAATAAGGAAAAAAGGGGGATACAAGGGGAATTTCCCTTTGTATGGAAAGAGAGAGAACTAAAATATTTGGGGGTAAAGCTCACTTCGGCATATAAAAACTTGTATAAATCAAATTATATAGTAATGTTAAATGAAATTAGAGAGGAATTAAAGAGACTAGGGCAGGAATGGGCAAACTACGGCCCGCGGGCCGTATACGGCCCGACGGACCTTTTAATCCGGCCCCCGGAGCGTGATACAAAAAAAAAACAGCCAGGGCAGGCAAACATTTGCATCATTCAGCGCGCTCAAATGCAATGATTGGCCAGTCCCGCTGCCACTCACATCCTGATAGCCAGTGATTGGCTGTCAGGATGTGTGTAGGCGGGGCAGCGTGACGAACGTGAGGGGAGCTAGGCTCCTCTCACAGTCTGCCCTGAAGACCGGAACGGCGCGGGAACACGGTGAGAGGAACGCGCGGAGCAAAGGTAAGTAAATTGACACAGGGGGGACTTGGCTTACTACTTGGGGGGGAATAGTACTATGGGGGATGAAATGTTACAAATTTTAATTAAATTTATATTAATTCACACATACACATCATTCATCTACTCTTGGTCCGGCCCCCGGGTCCAATATATGAACCCATTGCAGCCCTCAAGTCAAAAAGTTTGCCCACCCCTGGACTAGGGGCAGGAAATTTCACTGTTCAACAAATTTGTATTTTTTGCCAGTTTTGGAAACAAAAGGATCCATTTCTTAATGAATTTCACATTCTGAGTTCAAATATAACAATGAAATTTGTCAATTGGCTCTAGTTTTTCTGTAAACGGAAAGTTTTCTACTATAGGTGTAATGACTACATAATGCACAATATTTATATAGATAGATGTCTTTCCACAAATATAAAGCAAGTGATATTGACTACATAACAAAGCCTAAATGGCATAATATATTGCATAGGATTACCAAGAAAAATTATAGCCATAAGCTAAGTTGAATCATTTTAATACTTAGGATTCTCACTAGTTTTGTCTTCAGTTTGTGTCGGTTTTGCTTCTCTTGGCTTTTCTCTTGTATTCGAGGAAAGGGCTATCACTTACAACTGTCCAGCAATAGTCAGCAAGCATTGATGGGCTCCATTTACCTTGATATCTTCTTTCTATAGCTGCAATGTCTTGATGGAAGCGCTCTCCGTGTTCATCACTCACTGCTCCACAGTTTGGTGGGAAAAAATCCAGATGCGAATGTAGAAAATGAATTTTTAGAGACATGTTGCAACCCAGATTTCTGTAAGTCTGGATGAGTTTTTCTACCACTTTCTTGTAGTCTGGTGTTTTATTGTTTCCAAGAAAATTTGATGTCACTGATACAAATGCTGTCCAGGCAGCCTTTTCCTTTCCACGCAACAGAGAAAGAAACTCATCATCATGAATAAGTTTACGAATCTGTGGCCCAACAAAGACTCCTTCATTTATTTTTGCAGCACTAAGTGCTGGAAATTTGCTAATCAGGTACTTGAAACCTGCTTTATTCTTGTCCATTGCCTTAACAAAGTTTTTCATTAATCCCAACTTGATGTGTAATGGAGGTAATAAGATCTTATTGCTGTCTACAAGTGCTGGATAGTTAACATTTTTTTCTCCAGGCTGCAATGACTGGCGTAATGGCCAGTCTCTTTTGGCATAGTGCATTTCTCTCGCACGACTGTCCCACTCACAGAGGAAGCAGCAGTACTTAGTATATCCACCTTGAAGTCCAAGTAGGATAGCAATCACCTTCAGGTCACCACAAATCGACCATTGATGTTCATCATAGTTGATGCACCTTAAAAGCTCTTTCAAGTTTTCATACGTTTCTTTCATTGAAACTGCGTAAGCAACTGGAACTGACGGCAGCTGATTGCCATTATGGAGCAAAACAGCTTTAAGACTCGCCTTTGAAGCATCAATGAACAGCCTCCACTCATCGGGATCATAGCATACGGCAATGGCTGAGATTAAACCATGAACATTGTTACATACAGCAATATCGCCTTCCTGGACGAAGAATGGGATCAGATCTTTCTGACGATGACGGTAGAAAGACGTACGAACATCACTTGCTAGGAGATTCCACTGTTGTAGTCTTGACCCCAAAAGCTCTGCCTTGTTCTTCGGAAGATCCAGGTCTCTGATAAGATCGCTCAATTCCACTTGTGTAATGAGGTGTGGTTCAGTGGGTGTGGATGGAAGAAAGTCTGGGTCATGTGAGGTTGACGGTTGATGACTACACGCTTCAGGTTCTTCCTCACTTGACTCAACCATGAAGGATTCTGGTGCTTTAGGAATTGGTAGCCCCTCTCCATGAGGAACTGGACGTATTGCCGATGGAATATTTGGATAGTGCACAGATAACTTTTTCTTCTTATTTAGCCCTTTTGTTGGAGGCACCATACAAAAGTAACAATTACTAACATGATCTGTTGGCTGTCTCCAAATCATTGGCACAGCGAAAGGCATAGATGCCTTTTTTCCATTCAACCATTGCTCCAGTGCCGTCCCACAAGAATTGCAGCATATATGTGGTGCCCAGCTCTTGTCCTGGTCTCCTATCTTGCAGCCAAAATACAAGTTGTAGGCTTTCTTAATCATTCCTGTTATCCTCCTTTTTTGTGAGATAAAAGTTATTTCACCGCAGATATAGCAGAAATTATCTGCTTTATTCACACAAGTTCGAGGCATTACTGAGTAGCCTATATAAGCATAAAACGAAATGTAAAGACGCTGTCAAACTACAATCAGCTACAGATACTGCAGCTTTTATGCAGTGAAGTGATGCAATTAAAGGCTAATATTGCATCATCTCAGTATACATGCAATTTTCTATTGGTCACCAGTATCAATTGCGCAATATGCAGCTGAAGTTGCATCATAATTTTGAATGGCTTACGTCATTAGATGGGTGAATATATCATGGAAACTAGAGCCAATCAACATTTTTTAGGGTCATTTTCGTTTTCAGCACCCCAAAATTATGTAAGATTAGCTAATTTTATTCCCAAAACTTTTTACCTGTTGAACAGTGAAATCGGTCCTGTTGGGACGTATAAATTTGATAAAAATGGTAGTAGTTCCCAAAATCCTATATAAATTCCAAATGGTTCCTATTAAGCTTCCAGAGGTATATTTTAAGATAATAAAAAAGATGATGATAAGATTTATTTGGAGAAATAAAAAACCTAGAGTATCTTATGAAGTGATAACTAGAACTAAAGAGGCGGATTGGGAGTGCCAGATTTTAGGAGATATTATAAAGCAGTTATTTTGGCTAGAATATTTGACTGGACATATAATTTAAAAGGGAAAAGTTGGGTCACAATAGAAAATTCACTTAGTGGTAATAATTTAAGTAGGAGTATATGGGTGCCTACAGAGTATAGAGGATTAAAAGAGAGCACGAGTGTGTATACATTAAATGTTTTAAGAGTGTGGGATAAAATGCACAAACAGTTAAAGTGGGAGTATAACTCATTCTTGATGCCATTGAGAAACTCAGGGTTCTTCCCGCCAGGTAGGGAGGAAGTCTCAGGAAAATGGATCAGGAATGAGGAAGCCCAGTTGAGAGATATAATGAAAGGTGTAGAATTGAGAACACTTAAGGACTTGGAAAAGGAAGAGGGAAAGATTTTCACTAAGATAGATAGTTGGAGCTATAATCAATTAAAATGTTTTGTGGGGAAATTGCCTAAGCCTTTGAGAGCTAGTATAGATTGGAACTTGTTTGAGACGTTGTTGGGATCACGAGGTGATGGGAAACATGGTACGGCAAAAATATATAAAATTCTCACGGAGTTAGATATAGGTAAAAAAAATTAATGTATATAGAAAAATGGGAATGAGATTTGGGGGTGGAGATAGATGAGGTTAAACAGAAAAAAATATTTAGATTGGTTCACGAGAATATAAGTACACAGGATGTGGAAATGAATTATAAATGTTTGACAAGAGGATATATTACACCGATTATAGAGTATAAGATGAGTGGGGAGAAATCACCTTTGTGTTGGAGAGGGTGTGGAGAGATAGGCACATTTTATCACATATGGTTGGTATGTCCAAAGATACAAGTATTCTGGAGAAAAGTGGTACATCAAATTAGAAAGATTACAGAAATTGATATTAGTCTGGACCCTGGAACCTGCCTTTTACATAATACAGAAATATCAGTGAATAAATATAAGGAATCAGGAGTATGGTACTTTTTAAATGCAGCCAAGGGATTGATCCCAAAGTTTTGGCATCAAGTAGAAGCTCCCAAAAAACAGGACTGGATAGATAGAGTAAACCATATTGTTAGATTGGAGAAACTGTTTTATATCCAGGAAGATGGGTTGGTGATATACTATGCGAAATGGAAAAAATGGGAAGAGTTTAGATCAAGGGTGAGTGGATGAGAAAAAAGGCCTCTCTTTTTCCTGCCCCTCTGTGGTGAGAATATGGGTTAAAGGCTCTTTTTCTCTTGCCAAAGAGCGGTAGTCGAAGGGTGGGGTGGGGGGGGTGACTTTGGTTTTTCTAATGGGGGGTCGGGAGAAATAAGGAAAATATGGGAAATGAGTGTACAAGTTTGTTATTGTTATACGAATGTAAAGAATTTATATTGTAGATTTTAATTTTTCCTAATATTTTGAAAACTAATAAATATTTAAATTAAAAAAAAATAACAGTGACATAACGCAAACTACTTCTGTGACTGCTTCCTGACCGCCCTATAGCAGAAAGACTGCTACAGGGCGTCATGGGTGCGTAAAATCACATATATATATACATGATTTGCGCTCCCGTGGTTTTCACGACCCTCCCAGATAGCATCAGATTGCCTGTCAGTACACCAGTCATCACATTTAACCCCTTGACTGCCAGAAAGACGCTCATGCACAATAAACCTCCATTGCTAGTATAGTGATTGAACGGATCAATATCTTTGATCAGATCAGCACTATACCAGCGTGCACATTAGTATAGTGTCCCAAAAAATGCAGCGTTAGTGGGATCAGCCCCGGCACCTGCCAGCACCTGTGTTTAGCCCCTACACTTACCCTCCCCCCTTCTCCCCTAGCAAGTGCAATGTCAGTAGGTCACTGTCACTTGATACATTGCACACAAAACCGCAGTGTTCGCAGAATCAGGCCTGATCTCTGTTAGCACTTGCCGGTAAATTTTGATGACTCTCATATGCAGCAGAGTGCCAGTACTAGTGCCGCGCTACCTTTTGGTGAACTGGCGAGCACCAGCGGTCTAGTACATCTTGGTCTTTTACATATCTCTTAGATTGTAAGCACCCAGGATCAGGGCCCTTCTAACCCTCTTGTATTGAACTGTATTGTTGCTGTATTGTCTCCCGTTATACTGTAAAGTACTGAGCAAACTGTTGGCGTTATATAAATCCTGTATAATAATAATAATAATACCAGCACTGCAGTATGACTTGGTGACATGGCGAGTCCCATAAATCCAGTACAAGCTGGTGCGGGGGTGAGCACAAGTATTGTCCCGCAGCCACCAAGAATTCGCACACAGGCCCATAGAGCTCCTAGTATCTTTCTGGATGTGCTTGCAAATCCCGATTGACAGCCCACAAATTCTGCAGCACCCATACTTCCCCCATTCACTGCCCAACCCGGAATTCAGCTGGAAATAGCAAATTTAACTATTTCCCTTGACTTTTGGAGCTGTTTTTTACGGAATATCTGTATACGTTGATTGTGGATCAAAGCAATTTATATGCACAATTTATCGCCGCCAACCCAAATTCAAACCGTGCCAGACTAGTTTCATGGAAACTCATTACGGTTTCCGAATTTATATTTTTTTTGGGCCTAACCCTCAACATGGGCATTACTAAAAAAAATTAAGTTGTAATTGGTCCGCAGACCCGATTCATCATATGCCTGTGTTCTCTGCTGCCATGGCCATAGGCATATATATGAGAGTATAATGTGTTTTATGCAATACACTCTGTCATCTTCGGGGTGACCCTGAATTTGATTGGCTCCACAAAATTCAGCCCCTCGCAAATCACCTTAACCAAAAATTAGCAGATGTCTATACTCCCCAGCAAAAACATCTGCATTGATGAGCCCCTGATTAATTTTTCTGGCCGCCTTGCATTCAAACAATTTCTCCCCAGCAAGCATGCCAGATATGGGGTCAAGATGTAGAAGACCTGTGGGAGGACAACAGGCTATACTTATAAGTTTTGGATTTACGAGGGAAAAGATAGTCACATGGAGCCCCCCGGATGCCCAGACTACATGGGGGTACCACATGTGAGACATTTTGGCAGTCTAGCCAAGTACAGGACCCCTAAATCCAATAAGCACCTTCAGGCTTTTAAAGGACTTTATTTCCTCATTACACGTCCAGACTACCTATCAGAGTTTCGGAGGCCCTGAAATGCCAGGATAGCACCTAACCCCCCAAAGGAAAGTAAACACCCCAAGGAATTTGATAAGAAGCATGGTAAGTATTTTGCAGATCTCATTTGTTGCCACAAGTTTTTGGAAAATGAAGAAAAAAAACAAAAACATATTTTTTCTATTCTTTTTTTTATATTTCAAAACCTTCTGAGAAAAAATTAGATCTGCAAAATACTCACCATGCTACTTTTTAAATTCCTTGGGTTGTCTACTTTCCAGAAAGGGGTCATTTGGGGGGGGGGGGGGTTGGTGCTATCCTGGCATGTCAGGGCCTTCGAAACTGTAATAGGTATTGAGGAAGTGAAATGAGGAAGTTACGCACCTTCAGGCTTTCAAAGTGGTCATTGGATTTCAGGCTCCTGTATGTGGCTAGGCTCCCAAAAAGTCTCACACATGTGGTATCCCCATACTTGGTAAAAGTAGCAGAATGTATTTTGGGGTGTAATTCCACATATACCCATGGCTTGTGCGAGAAATAAATAATTTAAATGACAACTTTGTGTAAAAAAATAAATCTTACATGGACTCAATATGCCTCTCAGCAGATAGCTTAGGGTGTCTACTTTCCAAAAAGGGGTCATTTGAGGGTGTTTGTACTATCCTGGTATTTTAGCACCTCAAGAAATGTGATGAGCAGTCAGAAAGTAAAAGCTGTGTAAATTCCATTATCTATAACATAGTTTGTAGATGCTATAACTTTCACACAAAGCAATAAATATACACTTACTGGGATTTTTTTAACCAAAAACATGTAGCAGAATACATTTTGGCCTAAATTTATGATCTAAATTTTAGTTTTTTTGGATATTTTTTATGACCGAAATGAGAAAATATTGTTTTTTTTAAAAAAAATATTTTTCTTCAAAAATAGTTTTGTTTATAGCGCCAAAAATAAAAGGTGCACAGGTGATCAAATACCACCAAAATAAAGCTCTATTTGTGTGAAACAAAGGACATAAAATTCATTTATGTACCATATTGCATGACCGCGCAATTGTCCGTTAAACTAGCGCAGTGACGTATAGCAAAAAAATGGTCTTAAATTGCAGTATCTATGCCATAGTTTGTAGATGCTATAACTTTCACGCAAAGCAATCAATATACACTTATTGGGATTTTTTTACCAAAAACATGTAGCAGAATACATTTTGACCTAACCTAAGTTGACCTAACTTTGAGTTTACTATATATTTTTTATAGCTGAAAATAAAAAATATTGTTTTTCTTCAAAATTTTCAGCTTTTTTTGTTTATAGCGTGAAAAATAAAAAGCGCACAGGTGATCAAATAGCACCGAAAGAAAGCTCTATTTGTGTGAAAAAAGAACGGAAATTTTGTTTGGGTGCACATTGCATGACCACGCAATTATCAGTTGAATTAGTGCAGCGCCGAGTAGCAAAAAGAGGCCTGGTCATTAAGGGGGGTAAATCCTCAGGAGTGCAAGCGGTTAATTTATTGTATTGTTTACATACAGTTCTCTTCCTCAGTTGGTAATGCAAAATGCAAAATCACATATAAGTACGTGAGTATATCTGCTATAGGGCGGCAGACAGCAACAGCAATATTCCTCAATAAATTACCCAGCTCATTATTGTCAATGTCATCAGGAAGACTTGTCCCATTGTTTGCTAAGACATGTGCGCGAGGGGGCTGCCAGATGACGTAATTTATTAAAAGTTCAGATTGACTATTTTGTAATATGAAAACTGATTTTTGAATATGTCTCAATCACAAAAGAGCTAATAGAAATGCCCAGTGCTATGTTTACTCACCTAAAGTCTTTAAACTATAGCATTTAATGTGACATATCCATTATTTTTCTAATAAATATTTTAGAGTATTGAATACCTCTGCAAAAGTCAGTGGCGATATGGAGAGATAAGTAAATGTCTGGAGAAAATAGACAAATCGTTGAATACAGGTGTAATGTGTAAGCTATGCAAAACACCAGTCTAAAGAAAATTGTTCTCTGTGTCTTTGCAAATAAGGACAAGAAAATAAATTACACATTTTATATATGCTAAGGTTTTTCTATAATGTAAAAATGAGACTGAAACAGTGACAGTATCTTTATTCCAGAAATAATTGGATAAAATCTCAAGAATCCCAGAAAAATGTAGAAAAAAATGTGATGCAGTAATTTGTAAGCCTAAACTAAGCCATAACTGTCCATACTAAGAAAAAGAGAGTAGCATTTATGTAATACAATAAATATGGTGAATTAATAGTGAGATATGGGTCATGTTTTGTGGCCTGAAGGCATATCTACAGTTTCCTTTTTGTTTAAATACCCATTAATATTCAGGTCATTCATTATAGCACATCTCACAAAAATTGAAAATGACCATTATTTCACACATATAGTACATACAATTGCTTTTCTGTGCCACAATCTTGCAGTGCAATTGTCCAAGATAATTACATTGTTTAATCCTATCTCAAACTCTATTATCACTATTCTGCACAGCCCTCTTCCAGAAAAGCCCCTATTAATCCTACCATTAAGAAGAGCACAGCACTCAAGGGCTGTGCTTGCTTGCTCATCCCTTTCTCCCCAAGTGAGCAATCCAGGCTGCCATCTCCAGAGCTTCCCAGCATTTTCTCTCCAGCTAATTAGCAGTTGCTTGCATGCGCCTGCGTCTTCTTATTAATCCCGAGTCCCATAAACAAACATAGAGAGGAGATTCTGCTGAAGCGGCATGCAATTTAGAAAGCAATAATACACAAATCCAATTTCAAACACAATAGTTTCAGCTTCATGTCAAGCTCTGTAACTATCACAGCCCTCAAATTGAATTGCAAGGCTTCTTTACCAGCAGCAAGCTGATATTAAATATATGTTTTCTCAATCTAACAACTTGCTGACCATAAATTAAAGCAGTTTCAAATATGTTTGTATATTTATTTATACCTTGAAGCTTATACACAGCCATACAATTATTTTAACTATACATCTACGCACACATAAACATTTCTGTGTTGCATATATCAAATGTATATACAATTTAAAGCCTACTTTTTTACCCAAAACAGCATCATGCATATGTCTTCTGTTCAGGTGCTTCTTAATTATAAGCACCTTAACATACTGTATGCGAGTAAGTAAAGTTATTCATGGGAATTCAATAAATCCCTAACTGCACTTTTCCTGTATAATGGCCCTTTAAAGGCAAAATTCACCTTTTTTTTTTTTTCTCCAGCTTCCCTGTGTACCAATATACCATTAATGTACGTTGTTTGCAAAAAAGAAAGTTTTCTATATGTCCTATTTAGCACTGCCCCTCTGGAGGTGGTGGTCCAGGCTTTCCCCCAGATCTACTCCTGCAGCTAAGCACCCAGTATTTCCTATAGCCAGGTGCACGCAACTTCCACTCGTTACTCCAATGATTAGTCTAGGGGGTTATAGGTTTTTTGTTGTTTATTATGAATTCAAACACAGGCCCGTAGATCCCATAGTTTCCTTCCAGATGTGCTTGCAAATCCTAATTGGCAGCCCACAGATTCTGCAGCACCCATACTTCACCCATTCACTGCCAAACCCAGAATTTAGGTGGAAACAGCAAACTTAATTATTCCCCTTGATTTTTTTTTTTAAACTGTTTTTCATGGAAGATTTGTATTGATCGATTATGAACAAAAGCAATTTAAATGGTGAACAATACATCACCACCAACCCAAATTCATACCTTGCCAGACCATTTGCATGGAAACGTATCGTGGTTTCCGAGTTTAAAATTTTTTGGGGCCTAATCCTCAACATGGCCATTACAAAAAAAATGAATTGAGGTCATATTGGTCCACAGACCTGATTCATCATATACCAGTGTTCTCTGCTGCCATGGCCAGGCATGAATATGAGAATATAATGTATTTTATGAATTTCAACAACAATACACTCTGTCATCCTCGGGGTGACCCTGAATATGACTGGCTCCACAAAATTTGCAGTGGTAAGATAGTTTGGGACTTGGTATCACCTTTGTTCCATAAGAGATACCACTTGTGTGTGTACAATTATTAAACAAGCGTGCCACTTTTTAAACACTTATTTTATCTTAGAATTGGCTCTTGTGGCACCATATGACCTAATCGCCAGGGCTTCCCCCAATAGCTTGTAAACACCTGACTTAGAAAGGGGAAGAAAACGGGATGTTGTTTGGGGAAAAAAGTTTTATTGGAAAATAAACATCAAATACAAGTAATACACTGTATAAGTAAGGTATAAACAAAAGGGTTTACAGTAAAACTGATGGAGAAAACTTCAGGCATGTATACAAGGCACTGTTTTGGTGTCAAATCACGCTGCTGATGGCATCAGAAAAGTATGGAGAACATGTGACATCTTGGCAATATCTCACATTAATATGGGGCAGATTATGGGAAATCCTAAAAGAGCCTGAAGGCCTGGGCGCCTCTCTATACCAGAAACTACGGATTTGACATTCTAGCTGGTGGTTGTATCTACTGCAACAGGGCGGTAACATGTTTAACTATCTGCACTGTGGCCAATGTTGTCCTCCAATCACCTTGCTAGTCTGGTGATCAACCTACTCCAGGGAGAGGAGGAGAGAGAGGGGGGAAAGAAAGAAAAAAGGAGAGGGGGGGAGAAAGGGGAAGATGAGCAAAACTAATGCCTTAGGAAAGGGGAGGGTGCTGTACCAGAGAGGTGTGTAAAAGCTGAGGGTAGTCACTTATGTGGGGTAAGAGGGGTGAGCCATCCCTTACATTTCTGTATGGGGTTAATAATATGATGACATACAAGTGTTAGACTGAAAGAGATAGAAAATTGTCAATTCTTTCTGGAGATTAGTCAGTTAGAGATTTCTGTGAAGGTAGGTCGGTCAGGGCTGTCATGACTACTGGTGTGTGGGGTCAGAAGTAGCTGTCAGTATTTGGTTGTTTGAAAATGGAGCCAACAGGCACAGGTTTTTGTGAATTTGGAAGGGAAGTCTTTGGCCATATGTATTAATTCTTCCATTTCTGTGACTCTTGAGATTCGTGTAATCCATTCTACAAGGTATGGAACGTTAGAGGAGCCCTAGTGTATCAGTATGCATGTCTTGGCTGCATTAATTAAGTGCATTGCAAGTGACTTGTGACAGACATTCAGGGGGAGTGCTGTAAGGTGTAGTAAGTACTGTGCTGGAGAGTAAGTTAGCGCTTCAGTTGTTACTTTTAGAATAATGGAATGGACATCAGACAAGAAAGGTTGGATCAGTGGACAATCCAACCACACATGTAGGCGTGTACCAGCTTCTTGGTGGCATCTCCAACAGTGATTGGGGAGGGAAGAATAAAATGCCTCAAGGTGTATCCAAACTTTAGCCCTGCAGTGTGCATGCCAGTCCACAATTCTAGATAGGTGGCACACCCAATAGTAGTAGTGTAGGTCTGGAATACCTATTCCCCCTTTTGGTTTTGGGAGAGATAGTTGGCTAAAACTAATGCGTAGGCATTTATGGTGCCATAGAAATTTTGTACAAAGTTTTTGATATCAGCGTATGAATAGTGGAGGTATTGCAATCAGCATTGCTTGAAGGACATATAGCAGGCACAGGTACATTCATTTTAAGGATTGCTGCCCTGCAAAACCATGAGAAATACCGGTTTGTCCCATCTACGGAGATCCTCCACTATAACCTTCAAAATTGGGATATAGTTTCTGTTTTATAGCTCAGATAAGCGTGCGGGCAGTTGTATCCCTAGATAAGTAATGGCTTCTGATTGCCAGGTGAAGGGAAAATTGTCACAACAATGCTTAACTAACGGGACAGTTAGGGTGATGTTCAGGGAGTGTGATTTGCTAAAATTAATTTTGAAGTTGGAGATAAATTGAAAAAAATGGATGTCTTGTAATAGATTGGGTAGAGTAACATGAGGTTCTGTAAGGAAAAGCAGGATGTCGTCGGCGTATGCCACTAATTTTATATGTTTTGTCTGAAATGTTTATGCCTTTGAAGTTCTCGAAGAAAGGGTTCAAGTGTAAGAATGAACTGGAGTGTTCTGGAGGCTGGAGAAGGCGTTTGACAGACTTCCATTAACATGGACTTTATCCGTAGGTGCTGCGTAGAGGGCCATGATTACGTTTATCAAACCTGACCTAGCTTCCCCAGCACAGCTTTCAGATAGTCCCATGCTAGTCTGTCAAATGCCTTTTCTGCATCCAGGGAAAGGAAAAAGCCTTCATGATTAGAGGTTGAGAGCCAATGGTGAATATTTATTGCTTTAATTGTATTGTTCCTTGCTTCTCTACCTGGGACAATCCCTACCTGGTCCTTGGCAATAAGTGAATTGATTATCAGTAGAATCCGGTTAGCCATTATTTTGGCAATAATCTTCAGGTCCACATTAAGTAAGGAGATTGGGTGATAATTAGTTACCCATGTGGGATCCTTCCCTGCATTTAAGATTATCAAGATATGGACTTCAGAGAGATTGTGCATAGCAGAGCTAGGTTTTGATAAAGTATTAAATGCGCGTAAAAAGGGACACGCTAGGACCTCTAAGAAAATCGCTGTGTACCCATCTGGTCCTGGGATTTTTCCAGATTTTAGTTGAGTCACTGTAGTTTTAAATTCTTTGTAAGTCAGTAGACCGTTGATTTCATGGGTCTGTGCCCGTGAAAATTATTATTATTATTATTATTATTATACAGTATTTATAAAGCGCCAATAGTTCGCTCAGCGCTGTACATTATAAAGGGGGACAGAACATGTGACAGAACAATACCAATACAATGCAAAACATGAGGGGATCGAGGGCCCTGCTCTTTCAAGCTTACAATCTAGGAGGGAGGGGATGGTGGCACAGGAGGAGATAGCTGTGGGGGATGGAGTGGTAGGAAGAGTGGAGGAGGTCGGCAAGTTAGCAGGGGGCGGGGTAGGCTTCCCTGAAGAGATGGGTTTTCAGGGTGCGCCTAAAGGAGAGGAGAGTAGGTGATAATCTGATGGGTTGGGGCAGGGAGTTCCAGAGGATGGGTGACACCCTGGAGAAGTCCTGGAGGCGGGCATGGGAGGAGGAGACCAGGGAACTAGAGAGAAGGAGGTCTTGTGAGGAGCGGAGTGTGCGTGTTGGGCGGTACTTGGATATTAGGTCAGAGATGTAGTTCGGGGCAGTATGGTGGACAGCTTTGTACGTCAGCGTTAGGATTTTGAATTTGATCCGTTGCGCAATCGGAAGCCAGTGGAGGGATTGGCAGAGGGGGGTGGCGGAAACGGAGCGGTTGGAAAGGTGAATGAGTCTGGCAGCCGTATTCAGGATCGACTGAAGCGGGGATAGCCAGCGGCGAGGCAGGCCAGTGAGGAGGGAGTTGCAGTAGTCGAGTCGTGATATGATGAGGGAGTGGATGAGCTGTTTAGTGGTTTCTGGAGTTAGGAACGTGCGGATTTTGGCGATGTTGCGGAGGTGGAGTCTGCACGAGTTAGTTAAAGAGTGGACTTGGGGCTGGAAGGATAGGTTGGAGTCCAAAATGACACCAAGTACTCTGGCCTGCGGGGCGGGTTTGATGGTGGCGTTGTTGGACATGATGGAGAAGTCAATGGGGGGTGGTGTCCGGGCTGGAGGGAAGACAAGAAACTCGGTTTTGGAGAGGTTCAGTTTAAGGAAGTGGAGCGACATCCAGTCTGATATGTCGCTCAACAGGTGTGTGATTCGGGTGGAGACCGAGGGGGTGAGGTGGGGGGTTGAGAGATAGATTTGTGTGTCGTCGGCATAGAGGTGGTAGTTGAAGCCGTGAGAGTGTATGAGTTGGCCAAGGGAGGAGGTGTAGATGGAGAAGAGAAGGGGCCCGAGGACAGAGCCTTGAGGGACCCCAACAGAGAGGGGGAGTGAGAGGGAGGTGCTGGCATTATAGGTAACGCTGAAAGAGCGTTGTGACAGGTAGGATGAGAGCCAGGAGAGAGCAGAATCTCTGAGGCCGAGGGAGTGTAGTTTTTTGAGGAGGAGGGGGTGGTCGACTGTGTCGAAGGCCGCAGATAGGTCAAGGAGTAGGAGCACTGAATAGTGGCCATTAGCTTTGGTGGTTAGCAGGTCGTTGGAGAGTTTGAGTAAGGCAGTTTCGGTGGAGTGTAGGGGACGGAAGCCGGACTGTAGGGGATCGAGGAGGTTGTTGTCGTTGAGGTGAGAGCATAGGCGGGTGTAGACTAGGCGCTCGAGGAGTTTAGATGTAAACGGGAGCAGGGAGATGGGTCTGAGGTTGTTTGGGTCATTGGGGTCCAGGGAGGGCTTTTTAAGTATGGGGGTGATGTGTGCATGTTTCAGAGGGGAAGGGAAAGTGCCGGAGGAGAGGGAGAGATTGAAGATGTGGGTGAGGGAGCATAGGATGGAGGGGGAGGGAGGTTGTAGGAGTTGTGAGGGGATAGGGTCAAGGGGGCAGGTGGTGAGGCGGGCATCAGAGAGGATCTGGGAGACTTCTTCGATGGTAGTAAGGTCAAAGGTGCGGAGTGTTGGGGGAGCTTCAGTATGAGGAATGTAGGGTGGGGTGGGAGAGGAGGTAAGAGCAGTGGTGGGGCCGTGGGAGAGGGGTGTAGAGGGGGTAGCTGAGTGAGGGGGAAGGGGGTTGGAGGGAGTTTGAGCAGCGACGAAGTCCCTGTGGGTTATGTCGAGGGGGAGGGGGGATGAGGGGGTAGCTGTGTGAGAGGGGACGGGTTGAGAAGGCGTGTGAGTTGCGGCAATGTCCTTGCGAATTGTGTCAATCTTGTTTTTGAAGTGATTGGCAATCTCAAGGGCAGTGAGTGAGGTGCTGGGTGGAGGTGGGGGTGGCGAGAGTAGAGAGTTGAAGGTGGAGAAGAGTCGGCGAGGATTGGAGGAGAGGGCCTTGATGAGGGTCAGGAAGTAGGCTTGTTTGGCAGTATGGAGGGAGGAGGTGTAGGTGTGGAAGGCAGATTTGTATCGGGTGAAGGCTTGTTGGGATTTGGTTTTGCGCCATAGTCGCTCCAGGGCACGACTGTGTCGTTTGAGGGTTTTGGTGTGATCAGTCTGCCAGGGCTGGAGCGGTCGGGGTCTGATGTTGCGTGTGGTTAAAGGCGCTAGTGAGTCAAGGGCTGTTGACAGCGCATTGTTGTAGGCGGTCATAGCCAAGTCGGGGCAGGACAGGGGGAGGATGCGGTCATGGAGTTGATCAACTGCGGAGTGGAGGGAGGCAGGGTTAAGGTTGCGGAGGTTACGGCTGGTAGTAGTGTGACATTTGGAGGGGTAGGCATTGGAGGATGAGGAGATAGAGAAGGTAATCAGGTTGTGGTCAGAGAGAGGGAAGGGGGTGTTAGTGAGGTTGTGGGGAGCGCAGCGGTTGGAGAAGACAAGATCAAGGATATTACCGTCGGAGTGGGTGGTGGATTGTATGCACTGTGCAAGTGCAAAGGAGGAGGTTAAGTGGAGGAGACGGGCTGTGTCCGGGTTGTCGAGGTTGACAGGGATGTTGAAATCCCCAAGGATGATAGTGGGTAGCTCAGAGGAGAGGAAGAAGGGTAGCCAGGAGGAGAAGTCTTCCAGGAAGCGGGGTATGGATCCAGGAGGCCGGTATATCACAGCAATCTTTAGGGGGGTTGGGGAGAATAGTCGGACGCAGTGGGCCTCGAAGGAGGAGAAGGATAGGGAGGGGGGGTTTGGGAGGACTCGGAAGGTGCTCAGCGGTGACAGGAGCTGGCCAACCCCACCACCTTTACGACCGTTGGGCCTGGGTGAGTGGGTCCAGGTGAGACCGCCGTAGGAGAGTGCAGCAGGGGAGGTAGAGTCAGTGGGCTGGATCCAGGTTTCCGTAATCGCCAAGAGGTTGAGGGAGCGGGAAACAAAGAGGTCGTGGATGGTGGTAAGCTTGTTGCACACCGATCGGGCGTTCAGGAGTGCACATGAAAACGGGGGGGAGATTTTAGGGAGCAGGGGGACAGATACTAAGTTGCGGGGGTTGCGGCAGGACGTGGAGGCGGGAGGGTTTTGTGCGGGTGAGGGAGGTGGTGGAGGGCCAGGATTCGGGGAGATGTCCCCCGCGGTTATGAGGAGGAGAAGGGTGAGAAAGGTGGCATGGGAGCGGGATGTGCAGGAGCGTGAGAAACTACTAGTGGAGGTGTTTGGGTCAGTGGGAGAGCGGAGTAATAGGAGGAGGTGGTAGGTGCCATAGAGGGGTGAGGGAAGCAGTGAGGGCACAATATACAAATGTTTGGGAGGAGCAGAGGGATATAGTGAATGGATTTTGGGAACAGAGGAGAGGAAAATGAGAAGGAGTGGAAGAGGCATTTTGGGGAGGTGATGAAAGCAATAGTAGGGAGATGATAGCAATGAGGGGTAGATGTACAATTTTTGGGGTGGAGCAGAGGGGTAAAGAAATGAGATTTGGGAACAGAGGATAGTAATATGAAGAGGAGAAGAGGGGTGTATTATATAAAAAGGTACACGGAGTGGGACTCGGGTATGTAAAAGATATTTCCCAGGGTGTTTCCTTGCAGTCTGTCCAGCATGCAGTAGAGTTTCTTGCTGTTGTTGTGTTCCTGCTGCTTAAGTTCTCCTGCTTTAGTTCAACTGCTGTGTTTAACTGCTCTGCACTCATTCAAAGCCGCACTCCATCCTGGTTTCAAACTATATTGGGTTAGAAAATCATGTATGATATCCATTCGTGGTCTGCAGTCAGCAGGGGGGTGCTGGGTCGGGGGCAAGTTATATAAACTTGAATAGCAATTTTCAAACTGTTTTGCAATTTTCAAGCTTACAATGTCATTCCTCCGCTCAAGGCACTCTTCCTACATCCCCGACAGCACCCCCAGCGATGGCCCAGTATACTCTGCTAACTACCACATATCAGTCCTCTGCTCCCACTCGCTGCACCTATCCTTTCTTTAACCCTGTAAAGAAGTCCTCTGTAGCAACTGCTCCCTCCTCTGTTCCATCTTCCAGCTCTTCTCTGTCCTCAGCTGCTCCATTCGTTTGCAGACCTGCGTTTACTTGCAGTGCTCCAGTAGTTAAAACCAGAAAAAAGCGAAAATTCTTTCCAACCAGTACCATCCTGCCAGTATCCAAACCGGTGAGCCTGCCGTCTGAGAACCTGCCTTCCGTGGTTCAGCCTGGTGCCTCGGCACCCGCACTTCAGACTGATGTCTCTACCCAGCCTGATGTCTGTACCCAGCCTGACGATCCAATGCCTGATGACCCAGTGCCCGCTGTCGATCCAGACGATCCGGTACCTGATGACCCAGTGCCTGCTGTCATGCCTGGTGACCCGATGCCCGCTGTCGAACCAGGCAATCCAATGCCTGATGACCCAGTGCCTGCTGTCATGGCTGGTGACTCGATGCCCGCTGTCGATCCAGACGATCCAATGCCTGATGACCCAGTGCCCGCTGTCATGCCTGGTGACCTGATGCCTGCTGTCGTGCCAATTGACTCAGAGCCCACTGTCGTGCCTGGTGACTCGGTGCCCACTGCCTTGCCAGATGACGCGGTGCCCGCTGTCGAGCCAAATGACCTGATGCCTGGTGACCCGATGCCCGCTGTCGAGCCAGACGATTCAATGTCTGACCCAGTGCCCGCGGTCATGCCAGTTGACTCGGAGCCCACTGTCGTGCCTGGTGACTCGGTGCCCACTGCCTTGCCAGATGACGTGGTGCCCGCTGTCGAGCCAAATGACCTGATGACTGGTGACCCGATGCCCGCTGTCGAGCCAGACGATCCAATGTCTGACCCAGTGCCCGCAGTCATGCCAGTTGACTCGGAACCCACTGTCATGCCTGGTGACTCGGTGCCCACTGCCTTGCCAGATGACGCGGTGCCCGCTGTCGAGCCAAATGACCCGATGCCCGCTGTCGTGCCTGATCCGCCTGGGGGCCCGGTGCCAGCCGCTCCCCCTGCGGGCCCGGTGCCCGCCGCCCCTCCTGAGGGTCCGGCGCCCGCCGCTCCGTCTGGGGGCCCGGCGCCCGCCGCTCTGCATGTAGGCCCGGCGCCCGCTGCTCAGCATGGGGGCCCAGCGCCCGCCGCTCCGCATGGGGGCCCGATGCCTGCCGCTCCGCCTGGGGGCCCGATGCCTGCCGCTCCGCCTGGGGGCCCGGCGCCCGCCGCTCCACCTGGGGGCCCGATGCCTGCCGCTCCACCCGGGGGCCCGGTGCCTGCCGCCCCTCCTGAGGGCCCACCGCCCCGCCTGGGGGTCCTGCATCTGCCGCCTCGCCTAGGGGCCCGCCGCTCCGCCTGGGGGCCCGGCGCCTGTCTCTCCGCCTGGGGGCCCGGCGCCTGCCGCTCCGCCTGGGGGCCCGGCACTATTCAGTGCTCCTACTCCTTGACCTCTCTGCGGCCTTCGACACAGTCGACCACCCCCTCCTCCTCAAAAAACTACACTCCCTCGGCCTCAGAGATTCTGCTCTCTCCTGGCTCTCATCCTACCTGTCACAACGCTCTTTCAGCGTTACCTATAATGCTACCACCTCCCTCTCACTCCCCCTCTCTGTTGGGGTCCCTCAAGGCTCTGTCCTCGGGCCCCTTCTCTTCTCCATCTACACCTCCTCCCTTGGCCAACTCATACACTCTCATGGCTTCAACTACCACCTCTATTCCGACGACACACAAATCTATATCTCAACCCCCCACCTCACCCCCTCGGTCTCCGCCCGAATCACACACCTGCTGAGCGACATATCAGACTGGATGTCGCTCCACTTCCTTAAACTGAACCTCTCCAAAACCGAGTTTCTTGTCTTCCCCCCAGCCTGGACACCACCCCCCATTGACTTCTCTATCACATCGAACAACACTACCATCAAACCCGCCCCGCAGGCCAGAGTACTTGGTGTCATTCTGGACTCCAACCTATCCTTCCAGCCCCAAGTCCAATCTTTAACAAACTCGTGCAGACTCCACCTCCGCAACATCGCCAAAATCCGCACGTTCCTAACTCCAGAAACCACTAAACAGCTCATCCACTCCCTCATCATATCACAAGTCGGCTACTGCAACTCCCACCTCACTGGCTTGCCTTGCCGCTGGCTATCCCCGCTTCAGTCGATCCTGAATACGGCTGCCAGACTCATTCACCTTTCCAACCGCTCCGTTTCCGCCACCCCCCTCTGCCAATCCCTCCACTGGCTTCCGATTGCGCAACGGATCAAATTTAAAATCCTAACCCTGACGTACAAAGCTGTCCACCATACTGCCCCGAACTACATCACTGACCTAATATCCAAGTACCGCCCAGCACGCACACTCCGCTCCTCACAAGACCTCCTTCTCTCTAGTTCCCTGGTCTCCTCCTCCCATGCCCGCCTCCAGGACTTCTCCAGGGTGTCACCCATCCTCTGGAACTCCCTGCCCCAACCCATCAGATTATCACCTACTCTCCTCTCCTTTAGGCGCACCCTGAAAACCCATCTCTTCAGGGAAGCCTACCCCACCCCCTGCTAACTTGACCAACCTCCTCCACTCTTCCTACCACTCCATCCCCCACAGCTATCTCCTCCTGTACCACCATCCCCTCCCTCCTAGATTGTAAGCTCGAAATAGCAGGGCCCTCAATCCCCTCATGTTTTGCATTGTATTGGTATTGTTCTGTCACATGTTCTGTCCCCCTTTGTAATGTACAGCGCTGAGCAAACTAATGGCGCTTTATAAATACTGTATAATAATAATAATACTTTGAAAAGTACGTAAAATTGAATGCTCACCTAAATGACCTATGGCTCTGCGACCGAACTTGATCAGGCACGTAAACAACTTTGAGATATAGTGGAAAAGAAAACTAAGCGCAACTTTACTCTATCTCAGAAACTTTTTTATGAACATGGAAATAAGAGCGGCAAGTTTTTATCCAGGGCCTTACAGTCTAAAAAAGCGGCTCGCAACATTCATCAACTTCATTCCAATCAAGGTCATTTACTTAAAACTTCGGCGGATATTGCGGCCGAATTTGAGAAATATTATACTACCCTTTACAACCTACCCTTACCACCAAAACAGAAAGGGGATACTAGATCACGTGAGGTCATTATCCTGACTTTTCTCGCCCAATATCTTCCTAAACCCATTCCCCACTCACAAACAAGAGAACTGGATGGAGCTCTGACATTGACAGAACTACAACAGGCCATTTCACAATTAAAACCAGGTAAAAGCCCAGGCCCAGATGGACTTATAACCACGTATTACAAATCTTTCATAGATGTCCTAGCACATCCATTCTTAAAGGCCTTCAATTCACTTGATACTCCAGGACAGTCTATGCTCCACCTTTCTGAAGCCAATATTATGCTTATACCGAAAGAAAACAAAGACCTGACTTCGCCAATGATTTATCGTCCCATATCTCTCCTCAACGTTGACTTAAAGATTTTTGCCAAAATACTGGCCAATAGTTTGCTTCGCATCATAGACTCCATTATCTCTACTGATCAGGTGTTGTTCGTACCTGATAGAGAGGCTAGAGAGAACACGATCAGGGCAATAAATATACATCATTGGTTGACACAGAAGAAACAATCTGGCTTCTTTCTCTCTAGACGCTGAGAAGGCCTTCGACAGATTAGACTGGGATTACATGGAGGCTGTGTTGACTGGCCTTGGGCTTCCTCCACGCCTTTTGACCTTTATCATGTCCTTATATACAACACCTACGGCTAAAGTGTGTGTCAATGGCCTCCTTTCAGGCACCTTTTCAATAAGCAATGGGACCAGACAAGGTTGTCCATTATCCCCCCTCCTATTCATTCTCACGTTGGAACCTTTTTTGAACTGCATTAAACAGAATGATAACATCAAAGGAATTTTAATCAGTGGCAACATACACAAAATAGCGGCCTTTGCTGACGATATCTTACTTTTCCTGACAAACCCACATATTATGCTGCCTAACTTACTACATGATTTCCAATTATTTCAGTACTTGGCCAATCCTAAAATCAACTTCATTAATTCCCAAGCCCTCAATGTTCCAAGATACGGTCAGAAAGGCAAAAACGAACTTTCCTTTTGCATGGCAGTCCGAAGCCATCACTTACTTAGGCATTCAGTTACCAGCTCACCTTTTGGAACTCTATGCAAAAATTTTTTACCCATCCTACGTAGCATCACCAAAGATCTGCAGAAATGGGACAACCATTTTTCTCTTGGTTTGGCAGAGCAGCGATCCTCAAGGTGAACGTGCTTCCTAGACTACTGTACCTGATGCAAACGATTCCCATCAAACTACCTAATTCTTTCTTTAAGTCATATAAAACATTGTGTACCTCGTTTTTATGGAGTAACAAACACCCCAGAATCGGTTTTGAACAACTTACCATGCCTAAGGCGAGTAGAGGTATTTGACTGCCTGATATCACTCGATACTATAGAGCCTGTCACATGGCACGAATAGTAGATTGGTCTACAAACCGCAACCGTAAGGCTTGGGTTACTTTGGAAGCTGCATTTTCGGGAACCCCACTCGCCACTTCCCCTTGGCTGAAAAACTCCCACATTCCATCTGAATTCAGGGAACACCTTCTTATAGGCCCCACTCTATCATGTTATCATCAGTTAAGTCACAAAACAGGTTTCTCTTCTACCCCTGGCCCACTCACTCCTATCAAAATGAACCCAGACTTCCCCCCTGGTATTTCTCGTGCCTTTCTCGCCGGGTCTGACCCCACAGATAACTTAAAGTTGCATCAGCTCTTCAAAGATGAGACGCTCTTACCCAGGGACCTCCTTCTAATCAAATGGCCATCCTTAACCTTGACGCCATGGATGTACAGACAGCTCCACCACTTTGTACATAGCTCCACACATTTTAAAAATTATACTAGGCCGCTCACCCCATTTGAAAAACTTTGCTCCACAGACTCTCCCCAGAGACATGGTATATATAAGCTCTACACATGCCTCGAAAACACCATCGACCTTCCGTCCAGGAAAGCTTGCGAGGCCTGGTGCTCTGACTTGCAACTCCAACTGTCGCCAGAAGACTGGGATCACATTTACGAACATATACACAAAGGGTCCATATGTGTCTCTACACAAGAAAACAATTTTAAACTTTACTCTAGATGGTACAGAGTTCCATCCCTGCTTCACAAATTTGACCCTAACATCTTAGATTTGTGTTGGAGATGTCACCAAGCGATGGGTACACTCTTGCATATCTGGTGGGACTGCCCATTGCTACAGCCTTTCTGGGAGAAAATCCAACCGATAATCACGCAAGTAACCACGTACTCATTAGACCTCTCCCCCACACAATTCTTGCTCCACCATTCCACGCTTCCATTTAGGACGTACCGTAAATCACTTGCCATGCACATGGTCAATGCGGCAAAACAGTGTATCCCAGTCCACTGGCGCTCAACACATGTTCCCACTACTCGAGAATGGTTGGCTAGGATCAAAAAAATAGAGGAAATGGAGGAACTTATCTCTGTATCAAAAAAACATCCTGAAAGATTCAAAAAGACTTGGGCTTGTTGGAGCCATTACAAAACCACCACTACCTATCGCTTCTTAGTTCATGAACAGCCTATACCCCCCGACTGAATGACTAGACACTATGCTATATTAGGGAACGCCCTGTCCTCCGAAGACGCATTTGGTGTATATTTGGATGGGCTGAGACTCAGCATCGTGGCTTTCGTCTCGGATTCTTGATTCACGCGCTGCCCTTTTGACCGATCCTGCATGTATTGTATCCCACCATATATGACTATCGTTGTGGTCCATACAAAATATATGAATTATTCTATCCATAACTACCCACTTTAACATCCCCTTTCCTCCCTACCCATTCCCCCTATCCCCCCTTTTTTTTTTCTCCCCCCCCCCCACTACCTCACGTTACATTCCCATCTTATACCCATTTTTATTTATCTACTATACTCTTTGTATCTACTGGTTTGCCATATACATTTGCATTAAGGATATATTTCGACCAGCTGTGTACTTTTGTTTAAACCCATGACCCATCTGCGTAACGGGATGCTACATGATGTGTCTATGTTTGGACTGTGATCCGTATTTGTATGTATACTGCTATACTTTATTTTCTAATAAAAAATATTTTGGAAAAAAAGAAAAAAAAAAAAAAAGAAATCTATCGGCTTCAGAAAGAAAACCCTCCAAGAACGTAAGGAACTTTTGAAGAAATTTGGGGTTTGCTACAAATGCTGTGCCTCCACAGAACACTTTGGAAAGGACTGTAAAGTGATCATCAAATGTATAGAGTGTGACAGTGATGACCATGTGCAAGCTCTTCATCAATATTTGCACAACTCTACTACACTCACAAACAAACTTCCTGAGGCAAAGCAAGGCGAGGAGCACCCAGATCAAGCAGCACCTACCACCCCAGTGTTCTCTACATGTACAGAGGTCTGTGGAGAAGGATTCTGCGACAAATCTTGTGCAAAGATATGCTTGGTCCGTGTATACCCCAAAGGTCAACCTGAAAAGGCCATAAAACTGTATACTTTTTTTTTTTAAATTTAAATATTTATTCATTTTCCATATAAAATACAAATTTCATCATTACTCTCATATAACGTACAAAACTTTCAGATGTATCCAAACCATTAATTATATCCCTTTCTATCTTTATTCCCCTTCTATCTTTATTCCCTTTACCCCCCCCCCGCCTTACTAATACCCCCACCCGCCCCGAAAAACCAACCCCCCCACAAGTAAAACCACCCACTCTGCATTTCTCATTACATCTTTTCCTAAGTAATATGTACTTTCACCTATCCCACTCTACTACTTCATATATTTCACCTTGGACACAAAATCTTCCCATTTTCCCCACCTCCTGTAATATAACCCCATCTTGTCTTCTTGCATATAATACAGTTTCTCCATCCCTCTTTCCACCCAATCCTCTTCTCTCGGCACCTCTGAGGTATGCCAAAACTTAGGTATCAGACCCTTTGCCGCATTCAGATAGTACCATATACCCGAATCCTTGTATTTAGTCACTGATAGCTCTGAACTATGTACAGTCAGGTCCATAAATATTGGGACATGGACACAATTCTAACATTTTTGGCTCTATACACCACCACAATGGATTTGAAATGAAACGAACAAGATATGCTTTAACTGCAGACTGTCAGCTTTAATTTGAGGGTATTTACATCCAAATCAGGTGAACGGCGTAGGACTGACAACAGTTTGCATATGTGCCTCCCACTTGTTTAGGGACCAAAAGTAATGGGACAATTGGCTTCTCAGCTGTTCCATGGCCAGGTGTGTGTTATTCCCTCATTATCCCAATTACAATGAGCAGATAAAAGGTCCAGAGTTCATTTCAAGTGTGCTATTTGCATTTGGAATCTGTTGCTGTCAACTCTCAAGATGAGATCCAAAGAGTTGTCACTATCAGTGAAGCAAGCCATCATTAGGCTGAAAAAACAAAACAAACCCATCAGAGAGATAGCAAAAACATTAGGCATGGCCAAAACAACTGTTTGGAACATTCTTAAAAAGAAGGAACGCACCGGTGAGCTCAGCAACACCAAAAGACCCGGAAGACCATGGAAAACAACTGTGGTGGATGACCAAAGAATTCTTTCCCTGGTGAAGAAAACACCCTTCACAACAGTTGGCCAGATCAAGAACACTCTCCAGGAGGTAGGTGTATGGGTGTCAAAGTCAACAATCAAGAGAAGACTTCACCAGAGTGAATACAGAGGGTTCACCACAAGATGGTAAACATTGGTGAGCCTCAAAAACAGGAAGGCCAGATTAGAGTTTGCCAAACGACATGTAAAAAAGCCTTCACAGTTCTGGAACAACATCCTATGGACAGATGAGACCGAGATCAACTTGTACCAGAGTGATGGGAAGAGAAGAGTATGGAGAAGTAAAGGAACTGCTCATGATCCTAAGCATACCACCTCATCAGTGAAGCATGGTGGTGGTAGTGTCATGGCGTGGGCATGTATGGCTGCCAATGGAACTGCTTCTCTGGTATTTATTGATGATGTGACTGCTGACAGAAGCAGCCGGATGAATTGTGAAGTGTTTCGGGAATATTATCTGCTCATATTCAGCCAAATGCTTCACAACTCATTGGACGCTTCACAGTGCAGATGGACAATGACCCAAAGCAGATTGCAAAACAACCAAAGAAGTGGAATGTTATGCAATGGCCAAATCCATCACCTGACCTGAATCCGATTGAGCATGCATTTCACTTGCTGAAGACAAAACTGAAGGGAAAATGCCCCAAGAACAAGCAGGAACTGAAGACAGTTGCAGTAGAGGCCTGGCAGAGCATCACCAGGGATGAAACCCAGCGTCTGGTGATGTCTATGCGTTCCACACTTCAGGCTGTCATTGACTGCAAAGGATTTGCAACCAAGTATTAAAAAGTGAAAGTTTGATTTATGATTATTATTCTGTCCCATTACTTTTGGTCCCTTAACAGGTGGGAAGTACATATGCAAACTGTTGTCATTCCTACACCGTTCACCTGATTTGGATGCAAATACCCTCAAATTAAAGTGGACAGTCTGCAGTTAAAGCACATCTTGTTCATTTCATTTCAAATCCATTGTGGTGGTGTATAGAGCCAAAAATGTTAGAATTGTGTCCATGTCCCAATATTTATGGACCTGACTGTAGTAGACACAACTCTGGGTCCAAACATATCTTTGTTCCAGAGATTATCCCAATTAAATGAACCATTGTCCCCCAAAAACCTTGAATATTTGGGCACTCCCACCATATATGATATAACGTACCTATCTTTCCACACCCCCGCCAGCACTCTGGTGCATTCTACCCACTCCTCTTGTATTCAACGTTCGGTGCAATGTGCCATCTTGTTAAACACTTATAGTTTACCTCCACCTCTCTCATGCTTATATTCTCGTGTGTTAGTCTATATATTTTCCTTTGTTTGTCTTCATCTATCTCTATTCCCAAATCCCTTTCCCATTTTACTATGTGCATTGACTTTGTGTGTGTGTCTAACTCAGTGAGAATTTTTTAAACTTTTGCTGTGCCCCGTTTCCCATCTCCACGTGATTCCAACAGCCTCTCAAACATATTCCAATCTTTTCTCAATCTCAAAGGTTTCGGAAGATTCCTGACAAAGTGTTTTAATTGGTGATATCTCCACTCATCTATCTTAATAAAACATTCCCTTTTGTCCTTTTTCAAATGCTTAAGTGTTTTCAATTCCTGCTCTTCCATAATATCCCTCAGTTGAATAGCCTCCTTTTTAAACCATTTTCCTGTGCTCTCCTCCCTACCTGGAGGAAAATACTCTGTGTTCCTCAGTGAAATCAACTGTGAATTAAAATCCCATCTCATAAGCCTGTGCAATCCGTCCCAAACCTTTAAAACATTTAATGTATTGTAATGTAGTAATACTTGCAATGTAATGTAAGTAATGTAATGTATACTTGTGGTATCTTTTAATCCTCTGTATTGTGCTGGTACCCATATGATTTTATGCAAGTCAACTCCACTTAATTCATTTTCAATCTCGACCCACCTTTTCCCCTCTGGATTGTGTGTCCAGTCAAAAATTCTTGCTAGAACTACTGCTCTATAATACCTCTTAAAATCTGGCACTCCCAATCCTCCCCTCTCTTTATTTCTACTCAACAAATCATAAGATATTCTAGGTTTTTTATTTTTCCATATGTAGCTTGTTAACATCTTTTTAATTACCTTGAAAAAAACCTCCGGAAGTTTAACTGGGATCATCTGAAATTTATACAGGATTTTAGGTACAATTACCATTTTTATCAGATTTATGCACCCTATCCAAGACGGATTACCTCCTCCCAATTTCTTAAATTTTTCCTTAATCTCATTTAAAGGTGGGATATAATTTGATTTATACAAGTTCGTATACGAAGCAGTGAGTTTAACCCCTAGATATTTTATCTCTCTATCTTTCCATATAAAAGGGAATTCTTTTTGTATCTTTTCTTCTTCACTATTCGGAAGATTTACATTTAAGATCTCAGTTTTTTTTGGGTTGATTTTCAAATTTGATAACTCCCCATAATCCTTTAAGCTCTTCATTAAATTTGGGAGTGTTATCCTAGGATTTCCCACATAGAACAACAGGTCATCCGTAATGGCTGCCACTTTATGTTCAATTCCTCCTATCTGTATTCCTTTTATGTCCATATTTTTCCTAATTGTTGCCAGCAAAGGTTCCAATGATAATACATACAACAATGAGGACAGTGGGCATCCCTGTCTTGTTCCATTTGACATCCCAATAGGTTCCGACCTCTCTCCGTTAACCACAATAACTGCGGAGGGCTCTCTATACAATTTTCCTATCCACTCTCTCATTCTAACTCCCAATCCTAGGGTCTCCAGAGTGTCCATCATAAAGCTCCAATCTACTCTATCGAATGCCTTTTCAGCATCAATCGAAAGCACCACTACCGGAGTTTTAACCTTCCTAGCCTTCTGGATAAGCAATAAAGTTCTCCAACCCATTGTCTCTACCCTCCCTCCCTGGCACAAATCCCACCTGGTCCCCCTGAATCCATTCTGGCAGTAAATCTTTCAACCTATTTGCTAAAACCTTTGCATATAACTTAGTGTCTATGTTCAAAAGTGAGATTGGTCTATAGCTAGAGCAATGAGAAGCATTCTTCCCTTCCTTTTGAATAATCACCACATGGGCCTGTAAAGATTCCCGCCTCATCTCCATCTGCCTACCCAGGGCGTTCATATATTTCTTCAGTTTAAGTATTAGCAATTCACTATATTTTTTATAGTACCTCACAGTATATCCATCTGGGCCTGGACTTTTCCCCGTCATGGTACTCTTTAATGCTAGTTTTATTTCCTCCTGCGTAATTTCTAAATCAAGGGAATTCAGTTGATCTTCACTTAACTTCGATAGTCCTGCATTTTTTAAATATACCCTTCTTTTTTCTCTGCTCTCATTTCCACTTTTATTTACTGAATTCTGGGAAGTAATATTATACACTTTACTATAATATTCCTTAAACACCTTGATGATCTCTTTAGTAGAATAAACCGTTTCTCCCTTGGGGTTTCTTATTTTTTCTATATAATTCCTGTTTTTTCTTTTTCCTCAAGGCTCTCATTAAATATTTTCCTGGTCTATCTCCCCATCTATACCTCTCACTTGCCACTCTATTAAAAACTCTTCTCCTCTCCTCCTCCATCAATATCTCTAGTTCTTCTTTCTTATTTATTAGTTTCTGTCTTGTTTCTTTTGTTATTCTATTTTTATGTATCTGGTCCAGGTCAAATATTTCTTTTAACAGCCCAGTAAGTTTCTCTCTTCTTTCCCTTCTCTTTTTTGCCCGGACTTGATCAATATACCTCTTATGTAGGCCTTATGGGACTCCCATATTGTAGCCGACACTTCCTCCGTCTCATTCTCCTGAAAAAATCTTTCAATCTCTTTTCTAATCTTCTTATCAATCTCCTGATCCATGAGAAGAGCCTCATTCAACTTCCATCCTTTACCACCTGTCAACCGCCTCCCCCATTCTAATTTCAATATAACAAGGGCATGGTCTGAGAGAGACATTGCCTCTATTTCTACTTTAGCCACCACCTCTATAAGTTGATGATCAACCAATATATAGTTCAATCTTGAATAAATCTCGTGTGCATTAGAGAAGAAGGTATAATCTCTCTCTTTTCCATGTATTATTCTCCAAATATCCACCAGTTGGCACTCATGCATCACCTTCTTTAAAGTTCTCAGAGACCTACCTCCCTCTCGCTGCACAGAAGAGGTCGTATCCATTTGTGGATCCATACAGAAATTCAAGTCCCCTGCCACTATCAAGTGTCCCTTTTTGAAGCCCATCAGTTTTCTCAAAACACCTTTCAAATATAACTCTGGTCTCTTATTTGGGCAATAAATATTCGCAATTGTACATTCCATCTCTTGCAATCTACCTTTCAAAAACAAATATCTCCCCTCAGGATCTATTTCTTTCTCCTCTATCTCCAACCTTATGTTTTTTGCAAACCCTATTGCTACTCCCTTAGCTCTCTTAATTGGGGAATCTGCATAAAACCATGTTGGGTAATTTTTAGAATTCAACTTAATATTTGCCTTAATCTCAAGATGTGTCTCCTGCAAAAAAACCACTGAAGCTTCTCTATGTTGCAGCTCTTTGAATAACTTAAATCTCTTCCCAGGACAATTCAACCCATTTACATTATATGTTATACACCGTAATTCTTCCATACTTCTTGTATCACTACTTTTATACCTCCTTCTATCGTGCAGAGTGTTGTCCCTAAAGCCTCTTCCACACCACCTCCCTTCCAGCACCCTATCCCTCCCCTCTTCCCATCTATCACCTCCCCCCCCCCAACCATCCCCCTCCCGTTTTTTCCCCCTCCCATTTTTAGGCTTGTGAAATGCCTACTAATCATTTGTGGGCCTATTCCCACTTTTGATTCACCCTTGGGGCTAAACTCCGCCCATGAACGGCTCTCCCTCCTTCCAACCTCCCTGATTACCCTCCTTATATCTAATTGGTTCGATAGATTTCCACTGAACTCTTAAACACAAATCTCTAGAAGAGATACCATAAGGAAGAGGAAGTGAGAGAGAGGGGGAAGAGGAAAAAAAATAAAAAATTTAACACTCTCCCCTCTCTCCCCCATACCTCCCCCCTCTAACAAACTGCCAGTCCTCCTTCCCCATAACTCCTATTTCCCCTTCTTCTTCCCATCCAGGAATCTCTATTCTTTGCAAATCAAGTCTTTCACAGAAGTCTCTCAAGTCGTCAGGGAATCTCAGATAAGCTGTAACCCTGTTCTTCCATCCAATTAGGCATGCTAGAGTTCCCCATCTATAATGCACATTCTGTTTTCTCATCTGCTCCAGCAGGGGTTTCAAAGATCTCTTTCTCGACAAAGTCTCAGGTGCTAAATCCGCAAAAATCTGAATGTTTAAATTTCCATACTTAATAATTGTTCTTCCCTTGATCTTCCTCCATACTCCACATCGCTTCCTTATCTCCATACTTATGGAATTGCACAATTATGTCTCTCGATTTTTCCTTCCCGTTCCTTGTTGAGACTTTCCTGTTCTAAAGACTCCATCCAGTTTAATCGACTCTGTATCAGAACTGTCCATTATGGAGTTTAAGATTTTACAGACCAATTCCTGCAGTTCTTCCCCCCTTGAAATCCCTGTCCCTGTCTATCCTAAGATTACTCCTCTTATCTCTGTTTTCTTGTACCTCTATCTTATAAAGCAGTTTTCTCTGAACTTTCCCAATAGTAATTGTCCTTTTTTCTAATTCGGAAATATTTTGGGCATGATTTTTAACCTTTTCCTCCATTTCTTCTACTCTCAATAACAAATGCCCCAAATCTTTCTGAATAGTTGCCATTTCTTGCTTTATTGTTTTTTCCAAACTTTTAAACATTTCCGCCATCTCTTTTTTGTTTGGTACTTGTAGCTCACTTTCGGGGTCTTTCCTTTCCATATTTTCTATCACTTGTTGACTACTACTATTCATTTCCAGAGATAATCTGGGGGTATTTTCCAAACTAATTTCCATTTCCCGTTTTTCTCTTCCACCTTGGGGTCTTTCTGGAGTCACATTTCCCTGGGACGTGTATTTTTTAATCGTACCAGTTTGGGTCCCTTTAAGCCCACTTCCTTTAGCACTTTTGTTCTTCATATCTTCTTATGAAACCTGTTTTTTTTATATAAAGCCAGGATAGGTATTCAGACTATGTACTAGGACGCCAGTTTTAATCTACTTTTTGTCCATTTACACATTAATATCCTCTTCTAGGGCCGATTAATCCCTTTTCCTCTTTTACGTCCTAACCTCCCCTGGGAATCCCCCTTTTCTCCTTTACTGAGCATTTAAGTATATCACACAGTCCAATATGCAGCCAGTCTAGGCCGATCTAACTCACCCTCCTCTCACTCGATTCTCCTGTGAGGCGGCTCCAGGCTGCAACCATCCGGCATTCCACCTCTGTTTATATTCTTGGGGGGATTCCTCCAGGGTCTTCTTCTTTATGTGGCTGTCTGTGGGCCTGTCTGTAGGCCTCCAGCATACCACCCGACTAGCGTACAGGCTGGCAGGCAAGTTAACGTACAGGCGGGGGGAGTTAGGGAGCGGGTCGGTGTCTCCTTCCCCTCTCGAGCCGCCGGCCGCCATTTCCCTCTCCCAGAGCTCCTTCGCGGCTGATCACGTGGTCATGCCGCATCATTCAGTCTCCCCGGAAACCCGATGCTCTGTCCTCGATCTCCGCCGGCGCAATTCATGCAGCCCAGGACCCGCTCTCTCAGTCTCCGTCCGCTGGACCGGCACAGCTCCACTGGCTAACCCCTTCAACCAGGTAGGTCTCCGGGGATTTCCATTAGGAGGGCTCTTTGGAGTGGTTTGGAAGCGGAGGTTTGTCAGAGAGCACTTACATTGTGCTCTCCTGCACCGCCATGTTCAGGCTCCACCCACCACACATAAAACTGTATACTATTCCAGATGATTAGAGTAACAGATCTCTTGCAAGAACACAGTTTTTTGAACTGTTGAACATAACTGGAGATGCTCTGCTTTATACTCTAAGCAATTGTTCCGGCACTAAAGAAGTCTTAGGTAGGAGAGCCAGTGGTCTTGTAGCTGCTCCTCTGAATAACAATGTGGAAATATCTTTGCCTACTATCACTGTGAGCAACCAGATTCCAAGCATCAAAGTGGAGATCCCTACTCCTAAAGCTGCTTTTCACCATTCTCACTTAAAGCACATAGCTAACCAAATATCAGCCCTCGATGAAAGTGCTGGTGTCCTGCTGTTACTTGGTCGAGACATCCTAAGGGTGCACAGAGTTAGTCATCAAATCAACGGTCCACACAATGCACCATATGCTCAGCGTCTGGATCTAGGATGGGTCATCATTGGCAATGTTTGCCTAGACAGGGACAAGAGGTCCTACTCAGTCTCTTCCTTTAAAACACATGCCCTGTCAAATGGGCAAACAACTTGTTCTGCACAACGATCACATAAATGTATTGTGAAAGAAAGCCTGTTTGAAAAAGGTGCACAATAGCACATCATACAAAACAATAAGAAACCTCTTAATCTCTGGGATGACAACATCGGCAACACAGTGTTCGAGGTAACCACTAAAGACAATGAGTTGGCAGCTACCCTAGAAGACAAAGAATTCTTGAAAACCATGAGTTAGATGATTCCAACAGTTGGGTAGCACCTCTACCATTTTGTACCCCAAGAAAGAGACTACCAAACAACAGGGTACATGCAAAATCTTGGTTTGTTTCTTTAAATTTCAGTTTGAACCAGAAACCTGAGATGAAAAAGCACTTTTTGGACTTTATGCAGAAGGTGTTAGAGAGAGATCATGCTGAGCCTGCACCTCCTCTTATGGAAGGAGAAGAATGTTGGTATCTACCATGCTTTGGTGTCTACTATCCTCGCAAGCCGGATCAGATTAGGGTGGTCTTTGACTCAAGTGCTCGTCATGAAGGCGTCTCCCCCAATGACAATCTTCTCACTGGGCCTAATCTGAACAACAATCCCATAGGAGTTTTACTTCGCTTCAGACAAGAGCCAATTGCTGTTATGGCTGACATTCAGCAAATGTTCCACTGTTTCATTGTCCATGAAGATTACAGAAACTTCCTCAGGTTCCGATGGTACCGCAATAATGATGTCAACGATGAAGTCATAGACTACCGAATGAAGGTACGTTTTCGGTAACAGTTCTTCTGCAGTAGCAATTTATGGACTGAGGAAAACAGCTCAAGAGGGTGAGAAAGAATTTGAATCTGATGCAAGAAAGTTTGTCAAAAGGAATTTCTGCGTAGACGACGGACTCAAATCTCTGCCCAATGAAGAAGAAGCTATTGACCTTCTTACTAGAACCCAGAACATGCTTGCCACTGCAAACCTCAGACTTCACAAAATCATCTCTAACAGCAACAAGGTCATGACAGACTTTCCTTCTGATGACCATGCTGTCAGTGTGAAGAAATTCCAACTAGGATCTATTGTCTACAGTAAACAGATACGTTAGGTTTTATTACACCTCTCACCATTCAGGATAAGATGCTGCTGAGACAACTTACTTCTGAAAGCTCAGACTGGGATACCCCCTTACCCAAAGAGAAATAACAAAGGTGGGAATCCTGAAAACAGTCTCTAAAAGCATTAGAACAACTCCAGATACCATGCTCTTACACTCAAGCATCTTTAAAAAAATGCCACCAGAAGAGAGATTCATGTCTTTGATGCTTCCAACGAAGCCATTGCTGCGGTGGCTTATCTTCGAGCTACGGATCCCAGCTGTAAAGTGGGTGTAGGATTTATCATGGGCAAGACCAAGCTCACACCAAAACCTGCACATACTATTCCAAGGCTTGAACTTTGTGTAGCTGTGGAAATTGCTGAGTTTATAGAACTTGAAACAGATGTTGAAATAGACTCCTTTGACTTTTATACAGACAGCAAAATAGTGCTAGGATATATACACAATCGCACAAGACAGTTCTACGTGTATGTCAGCAACAGAGTGGAAGGCATAAGGAAGTTCTCTACGCCTGAACAATGGTACTATGTTCCCACTAGCCTCAACCCTGCTGACCGCGGCAGTCGTGCAGTACCTACTACTGCATTTTGGGACACATCTTGGCTATATCCACCATGAAAGAAGGTTCTGCACACCTTTACTTCAGGCCTATAAAGGAACTAGTACTTCTTTTGCCCAAAGAGGAAGACAAGTCATCAACCTGATTTAAAGGGAGGTAAGAAGGAATGTGCATGTTATTATTATTATTATTATACAGGATTTATATAGCGCCAACAGTTTGCGCAGCGCTTTACAATATAAGGGAGACAGTACAATTACAATACATTTCAGTACAGAAGGAATAGGAGGGCCCTGCTCATGGAGCTTACAATCTAAAGTATGTTGCTGCCTTCCCCTCTGAATATGGATTTCCATGTCTCAGCCTGGACTTTCGAGACCAACATCTGCAAGTATTATGCTAAATATTTGGATTGTTTTCCCTTGTTCTTACCTTCCCTTTTGTTTTGCAGATGTTCCTGGAAAGAAATTTCATTATTTATATTGGACTTGAACTAAAGTTTATTATAATAGAAATCATAGATTTCGACGGGGAGTGTCATGTTTCACATGACTGTCACATTGACTGTCATATCCTAGATTGTAAGCTCCGAGGAGCAGGGCCCTCCTATCCCTCTTGTGTTGAACTGTATTGTTGCTGTATTGTCTCCCATTATATTTTAAAGCGCTGAGCAAACTGTTGGCGCTATATAAATCCTGTATAATAATAATATGCCTTTAAATGGTTTCTATATTTTGTCTCTGCTCCTCCCTTTCCTTTGGTTTAATTAATGTTGCATAGATATCCCTCCCCCTTTCCCAGAAATGCATTTCAGCAAGCCTTATGACATGGAGCAAGAAACAGTATGATCTTTTGACCTATGGAATTTCATTGTTGTAAGATTCTCTCAGTTTATGAAATAAACTTCACAAGATCTACAAGATGTCATTCTCATTGAGTCACTGACTGTGGTATCCAACTGAGGTTGAAGTTATTGCTATCTCATCACAACTGTAAGTTACAGAGATCACACTATCAATGCTTAAATTGGAGAGACAGAACAGGGTAATTTGGGAGGGGGGGGGGGAGTTGGTGCTATCCTGGCATTTCAGGACCTCCGAAACTGTGATAGGCAGTCAGGAAGTGTAATGAGGAAATAAAGACCTTTAAAAGCCTGAAGGTGCTTATTGGATCTTGGGGTCCTGTAGTTGGCTAGACTGCCAAAAAGATTCACATGTAGTATCGCATACTCAGAAGTAGCATAATGTATTTTGGGGAGTAATTCCACATATACCCATGGCATGTGTGAGTAATAAATTTAAGTGACAATTTTGTGTAAAAATTGTTTTTATTTTTTTCTTCTCATTTTCCAAAAACTTGTGGTAAAAAAATGAATTCTTCTATTGGCTCTACATTCCTCTCAGCAAATAGTTTGGGGTGTCTACTTTCCAAAAAGGGGTCTTTTTGGGGTGGGGGCATTTTATGCCCAGCATTAGAAGTTTATTCCACACATCACTCAATCTTCTAACCATCTAAAGACCAAGCCTTTTCTGACACTTTTTGTTCACATGAAACAATTCTGTATTTTTGCTAGGAAATTACTTTGAACTCCCAAACAATATATATTTTTTTAACCACTTCCAGACCGGACACTTTTACCCCCTTCCTGACCAGGGCAATTTTCAGCTTTTAGCGCTATCACACTTTGAATGACAATTGCGCGGTCATGCAACACTGTACCCAAATGAATTTTTTTACCATTTTTTTGAGATAGATAAAGCTTTATTTTGGTGGTATTTATTCACCACTGGGATTTGTATTTTTTTTGTTATGTAAATGAAATGTCCAAAAAATTTGAAAAAAAGTGTTTTTTTTTATAAAATTTTGCAAATAAATAATATTTCATCATAAATCTTAGCCAAAATTTATTCCGTTATCTTTTTAGTAAAAAAAAAAAAATCCAAATTAGTTTATAAGCAAAACTTAAAATTTTTAAACATTTTCTTTTTACATTTTTATTTTATTTTTTCATATTATTATTTTTTATTTATTTATTTTTTTTTTTACATACTGTCACCCTAGCAGTACAGTGTCACCATGGTGACACTGTACTACTTGTGAGGGGTGATGAAGATTTTTTTTTTTTTTTTTTTACACTGATTGCTTTTACACCCATATAGGATGTAAAAGCAATCATTTCTCTTTCTCTCTGTGTGCATTCTTGCACTCATTGAGAAGAACTGAGTGAGCTGTGATTGGTCACAGCTTGTCACATGGTACAAGGCTTTTGTGAATAGCCTTGTACCATGTGACCTCTGTGATCATTCACAGATTTCACACATAGTAAGCAATGATGTCAGAAGTGACATCTTGCTTACTACTTTGCATGTGATCACTGATTGGCCAATCAGTGATCACATGATCGGGACCTCGTACAGAGGTCCCGTCCGACGATCGGTGTTTCACTGTGTCCGGAGGACACAGCGGGCACCGGTTCGCGGTGCTGCGCGCTCCCAGGGAGCGCGCACAAGCAGAGTGCGGGGAGGCCGTTTATAGACGGCCACCCGACCCTGCAGTGCCACCGTTCGGCCGTTTATATACAACGGCCGGTCGGGAAGTGGTTAAAGCAGACACCCTAATGAATAAAATGGTGGGTGCTGCAATTTATTATGTCACATAGTACTCACACAGCGATTTTTAAAACGCAATTTAAAAAAAAGACACATTTTTAAATATTAATGCACAAAAACACAATATATTAGCTAATTATTTGGTAACTTTTATAAAAGATGATGCTATGCTGAGTAAATAGATACCAAACATGACACACTTGAAAACTGCGCATGCCCCGTGCAATGGCAACAAACTGCATACATTTTTAATATCCATAGGCAACACTTTAACCTCCCTGGCGGTATTCCCGAGTGTAGCTCGGGGTAACGTTTCAGTACCACAAGCGGTAACCCCGAGCTACACTCGGGCTTACCATGCAGCATTGCTCCACGATCCCTCGATCACTTGCCTTGTCCTGCGCTCCCGTGATGTCCCTTCTGTAGTGTCCCCAGCAATGTAATCCGGCGGATGCCAGCATCTGTCATCTGGGTTCCGTCCCCTGCGAGCGTCAGGTCGTACGGGGGACGGAACGGCAGGAAACTAAAAAATGACAAAAAGTGACATTCACTAAAATCACAAACATTACTGTATCAAAGCATTTTACATACATTTTGTCCCTAGTGCTTTGTCCTGTGCCCTGCCTGCATTTTTACTGTTCTTTCTGCCTGGAAACTGAGAAACGTCCATGGTGTCCAAAAAGCGTCCCTTTAGGTCAAAAGCGGTTTTAGACCAGCTAGAGAACAGCGATAGTAAATTAGAACCACTTGCAGAATTGAGTGAGAATGATTCGTGGGGAAAAATGGCATGAGACACTGAAAACGATTTTGCGAGTTTGCTCAGTGATGTGCGTACTTGGTGCTATATTTCAAATTTCAGTGTTTATGGTTTGATTATATTATTGAATTCAATTTATTATTATCATATTATTATTTTTTATGATTATTTATTAAATTATTTATGATTTTGTGTTTCAAATTTTATCATACCCGGGATGTTTACTAGACTCTTGTTCGGACAGATTTCAGTGAGTTATTCCTAAAAATTACAGGCCTGCAATAAAAAAAATACATATTTCCATGCAAAAAAATGTACCGCTTTGAGCACAGAAATATGGACATAATCAGACCGCTAGGGAGGTTAAAAGCCTTTACAAGCTACCATTTTAGATTTACAGAGGAGGTCTAGTGCTAGAATTACTGCCCTTGATCTGACGTTTGTGGCGATATCACACATGCATGGTGCAACCGCTAAAATATAAGAAGTGCGGCGCTAATGAGTACAAGATCTATAACCACATATATGTTTCAGATGATCCGGAACACAATGTGATATATATTAAACAGAGAGAATGACTAATACATCAAATAAATGGTTAATATTGAAGAAAATGTCCAAGCAGGTTATCGCAGGATCTTGCATAAAAGCTATAAAAGCCAGGATCAAACGGTAAAATTGCGCACTCACCGGACGCGCTATAAAAAAGCGCATGTGTAGTATGACCCCTGGAAATCCCTTATCAATCGAGGACGATAGACAACCATCCGGGAGGAGATGATCTTGGTGTAATGGACAGCCTCCAGATCCAGGAATCCCCTTTAGACTGGGTGAATAATGAATAAGGAACTCCCTCCGGTGGTCAAGATGAGTAATGGGATGTCCTAAAATTAATAGCTCCAAATGGGAGCCAAAAAACACCTCATAGTGTAGTAGGTATAATCAAAAAAGTTTATTCCAAAAATAAGTTGATAAAAACAGGGCAGAGACACTTAAGCAGTGAATGATACAAGTAAAGTGTGACTGACCCAGAAGTAAGATGGCCGCCGGGCCTCCTCGTGGCTCCAGGCGGCTAAGATGTCACGCTCTGCTGGCTCCTCCTGAGGCCTTTCGTGCTCCTGCACATCATCAGAGGGGAGGCCAACAGCAGCATGACAGACCTCTATCCCTATATAGCAATATGCGGCAATCGCGCGTGTGCATATCGGCGCCGCCATTTTGTCGTGGTCAGCTAAAGTGTGCATGCGCGACTCCGCGGGCGCCATTTTGTCATAGGTCTGAAATCATGTTTCAGACAGCACACTCACCTCTGGTAATACTATGTCACCACAGCATACCATAGTTGATCACATTGAGTCCAGACCTTGAGCACACTCCTCGGTAATAAATATGGTACAACATTATTAACATAACAATGTTGTTACCACTCGCAAGAAGTGCACAAAAGCAACTTTCAGGTGCCATTTTACTGAAGGTCAGGACAAATGCACAAATATCATATTACACATGGTCAGAAAAAATAGCAGCCAATTTCAAAATGCGGACAAAAGCGCTAGTTGATCTGGCAGCAACATCATAGTTAGAGATGAGCGAATTATTCAAAAATTCGATTCGGCTGATTCGCCGAATTTGAGGAAGAAATTCGATTTGATGCGAATTTATTCGCTACGAATTTAACTTATAAAAAGGGTTTCTAGGCTTCAGAGAGCCTTTAATTTAGTGCAGAACACTGTACCTTTAATTTAAATGCCCTTGGAGATGAGGAAGGAGAAGAAGGATGAGAAGAAGGAGAAGGAGAAGGATGAGAAGAAGGAGAAGGATGAGAAGAAGAAGGATGAGAAGAAGGAGAAGGATGAGAAGAAGGAGAAGGAGAAGGATAAGGAGAAGGAGAAGGATGAGAAGAAGGAGAAGGATGAGAAGAAGGAGAAGGATGAGAAGAAGGAGAAGGAGAAGGATGAGGAGAAGGATGAGAAGGAGAAGGATGAGAAGAAGGATGAGAAGAAGGAGAAGGATAAGAAGAAGGATGAGAAGAAGGATGAGAAGAAGAAGGATGAGAAGAAGGAGAAGGATGAGAAGAAGAAGAAGGATGAGAAGAAGAAGGATGAGAAGAAAGAGAAGGATGAGAAGAAGGAGAAGGATGAGAAGAAGGAGAAGGATGAGAAGAAGGAGAAGGATGAGAAGGAGAAGGATGAGAAGAAGGAGAAGGATGAGAAGAAAGAGAAGGATGAGAAGAAGAAGAAGGATGAGAAGAAGGAGAAGGATGAGAAGAAGGAGAAGGATGAGAAGGAGAAGGATGAGAAGAAGGAGAAGAATGAGAAGAAGAAGGATGAGAAGAAGGAGAATGATGAGAAGAAGGAGAAGGATGAGAAGAAGGAGAAGGATGAGAAGAAGAAGAAGGATGAGAAGAAGGAGAATTCCAAGCCGGCAAAAAGTGTATCTGCAGAGCTCCGCTATTTCTTAGCGGAGCTCTGCAGATACACTTAGCGGAGCTCTGCAGATACACTTAGCGGAGCTCTGCAGATACACTTTTTGCCGGCTTGGAATTCTTCTTATTTTCATCCTACTTCTTCTTCTTCTTCATCCTCATCCTCAGAAGAAGAGGATGAGGATGAGGATGAAGAGGAAGAAGAAGAAGAAGTAGGATGAAAATAAGAAGAATTCCAAGCCAGCAAAAAGTGTATCTGCATAGCTCCTCTATTCTGCAGATACACTTTTTGCCGGCTTGGAATTCTTCTTATTTTCATCCTACTTCTTCTTCTTCTTCTTCTTCATCCTCATCCTCAGAAGAAGAAGAAGAGGATGAGGATGAGGAAGAAGAAGAAGAAGTAGGATGAAAATAAGAAAAATTCCAAGCCGGCAAAAAGTGTATATGCAGAGCTCCGCTAAGTGTATCTGCAGAGCTCCGCTATTTCTGACAGTTCTCTGACATTCACTCCATACAGCGGTTGAAACATTGTATCTATTTGTTTCCATAAATGGAAACAAATAGATACAATGTTTCAACCGCTGTATGGAGTGAATGTCAGAGAACTGTCAGAAATAGGCTATTTCTGAAAGTTCTCTGACATTCACTCCTCAACCGCTGTATGGAGTATTGAATGTCAGAGAACTGTCAGAAATAGCCTATTTCTGACAGTTCTCTGACATTCACTCCATACAGCGGTTGAAACATTGTATCTATTTGTTTCCATAAATGGAAACAAATAGATACAATGTTTCAACCGCTGTATGGAGTGAATGTCCGAGAACTGTCAGAAATAGCGGAGCTCCGCTATTTCTGACAGTTCTCTGACATTCACTCCATACAGCGGTTGAAACATTGTATCTATTTGTTTCCATTTATGGAAACAAATAGATACAATGTTTCAACCGCTGTATGGAGTGAATGTCAGAGAACTGTCAGAAATAGGCTATTTCTGACAGTTCTCTGACATTCACTCCTCAACCGCTGTATGGAGTGAATGTCAGAGAACTGTCAGAAATAGCCTATTTCTGACAGTTCTCTGACATTCACTCCATACAGCGGTTGAAACATTGTATCTATTTGTTTCCATAAATGGAAACAAATAGATACAATGTTTCAACCGCTGAGCTCTGCAGATACACTTAGCGGAGCTCTGCAGATACACTTAGCGGAGCTCTGCAGATACACTTTTTGCCGGCTTGGAATTCTTCTTATTTTCATCCTACGTCTTCTTCTTCTTCATCCTCATCTTCTTCTTCTGAGGATGAGGATGAGGATGAAGAAGAAGAAGAAGAAGTAGGATGAAAATAAGAAGAATTCCAAGCCGGCAAAAAGTGTATCTGCAGAGCTCCTCTATTCTGCAGATACACTTAGAGGAGCTCTGCAGATACACTTTTTGCCGGCTTGGAATTCTTCTTATTTTCATCCTACTTCTTCTTCTTCTTCATCCTCATCCTCATCCTCTTCTTCTTCTTCCGAGGATGAGGATGAAGAAGAAGAAGAAGTAGGATGAAAATAAGAAGAATTCCAAACCGGCAAAAAGTGTATCTGCAGAGCTCCTCTAAGTGTATCTGCAGAATAGAGGAGCTCTGCAGATACACTTTTTGCCGGCTTGGAATTCTTCTTATTTTCATCCTACTTCTTCTTCTTCTTCTTCTTCATCCTCATCCTCATCCTCAGAAGAAGATGAGGATGAAGAAGAAGAAGTAGGATGAAAAGAAGAATGAAAAGAAGAAGAAGAATGAAAAGAAGAAGAAGAATGAAAAGAAGAAGAAGAAGAAGAATGAAAAGAAGAATGAGAAGAATGAAAAGATTCTTCTTCTTCTTCTTTTCATTCTTCTTTTCATTCTTCTTCTTCTTTTCATTCTTCTTCTTCTTCTTTTCATTCTTCTTTTCATTCTTCTTTTCATTCTTCTCATTCTTCTTTTCATTCTTCTTCTCATTCTTCTTTTCATTCTTCTTCTTTTCATTCTTTTCATTCGTTCTTCTTCTTCTTTTCATTCGTTCTTCTTCTTTTCATTCTTCTTCTTCTTCTTCTTTTCATTCTTCTCATTCTTCTTCTCATTCTTCTTTTCATTCTTCTTTTCATTCTTCTCATTCTTCTTTTCATTCTTCTTCTCATTCTTCTTCTTCTTTTCATTCTTCTTTTCATGAAGAATGAGAAGAAGAATGAAAAGAATGAGAAGAATGAAAAGAATGAAAAGAAGAATGAAAAGAAGAAGAAGAAGAATGAAAAGAAGAAGAAGAATGAAAAGAAGAAGAAGAAGAATGAAAAGAAGAAGAAGAAGAATGAAAAGAAGAAGAAGAAGAATGAAAAGAAGAATGAAAAGAAGAATGAAAAGATTCTTCTTCTTCTTCTTCTTCTTTTCATTCTTCTTTTCATTCTTCTTTTCATTCTTCTTTTCATTCTTCTTTTCATTCTTCTTTTCATTCTTCTTCTCATTCTTCTTTTCATTCTTATTCTTCTTTTCATTCTTCTTTTCATTCTTCTTCTCATTCTTCTTTTCATTCTTCTTCTTCTTTTCATTCTTCTTTTCATTCTTCTTTTCATTCTTCTTTTCATTCTTCTTTTCATTCTTCTTTTCATTCTTCTTCTCATTCTTCTTTTCATTCTTCTTCTTCTTTTCATTCTTCTTTTCATTCTTCTTCTCATTCTTCTTTTCATGAAGAAGAAAAGAAGAATGAGAAGAATGAAAAGAAGAAGAATGAAAAGAAGTATGAGAAGAAGAATGAAAAGAAGAATGAGAAGAATGAAAAGAAGAATGAAAAGAAGAGGAAGAAGAAGAATGAAAAGAAGAATGAAAAGAAGAAGAAGAAGAATGAAAAGAAGAAGAATGAAAAGAAGAAGAAAAATGAAAAGAAGAATGAGAAGAATGAAAATATTCTTCTTTTCATTCTTCTTTTCATTCTTCTTCTTCTTCTTTTCATTCTTCTTCTTCTTCTTTTCATTCTTCTTTTCATTCTTCTCATTCTTCTTCTCATTCTTCTTCTCATTCTTCTTTTCATTCTTCTTTTCATTCTTCTTTTCATTCTTCTTTTCATTCTTCTTTTCATTCTTCTTTTCATTCTTCTTCTCATTCTTCTTTTCATGAAGAAGAAAAGAAGAATGAGAAGAATGAAAAGAAGAATGAGAAGAATGAAAAGAAGAAGTATTCCAGTACAGCAAAAAGTGTATCTGCAGAGAGCTCCGCTACTTCTGACAGTTCTCTGACAGTTCCAGCGGTTGACAGCGGTTGAAACATTGTATCTATTTATTTCCGAATAAAAACATCTGTATCCTAAATGGAAACAAATAGATACAATGTTTCAACCGCTGTACATGTGAAGGAACTGTCAGAGAACTGTCAGAAATAGCGGAGCTCTCTGCAGGGACACTTTTGCCGGTTGATCGGGAAAAATCCGATTCGCGCACCCGAATTATGCAAATATTCGGATTCGACGCGAATCAAATTTTTCCTGAAATTCGAAACGAATTCCACTTCGCCTGGTTCGATTCGCTCATCTCTAATCATAGTATATCATATTACTTATGTCATTAAAATGACACAAAAAAATTACATTATATCACTCAATAACAATAATCAATATTCACAAATGAACAGGTGAGTGCCCAATGTAAAATAATAAATGATAAACAATACAATAAAAAATATAATAAAAAGTACACACATATAGAATGTAATACAAAATATTAAAAAATATATATAAAAGAGAAATCTCCATTTTAAAGTCCATAACGAGAACTATCATAATGTTACTGGCGTAATCTTATCATAGATCAAAAATATGTATGTACATAGGTTCCCTACACATCAAAGGACAACCCGTCACTCATGTTTAGCACTGAGAGACCACCATAAATGGTTGTGATAATTTTAATTAATACAATTCGCAATGACCACCATAAACGGCAATAATGATTTTAGTCAATAATGATAAGATTCGTGATGACAATAGTCAAACGAACCTAGATCATAGTACCATTAAAGATAAAAATAAAATAAAATTGGAGAGGCATCACCCACAATAAAGTATCACTAATAATGGGAGAGTAAGAGGAGTAAACCTAGACCAAGAAAGACAATATTATTATATTATTAGCTGTTAGCAATAAAGCAGTTGAGGTCAATTTCGATGTTAAGCCCCAGGGGGTATAAAGTGCCCAGCTCATATACCCATCTTGTTTCTGCCTGGGACACCGCATGTGTTTTGTTCACACCCCTCCAATGGGGAGTAACGATGTCAATAGCAGTAAACTTGAGGGAAGTGGGATCCATATTATGATGTATTCTGTAGTGGTTTGATAGGGAATGATCCCTATACCCTTTTATGATGTTTGCCACGTGTTCTCGCAAGCGGTCCCTTAACCGCCTTGTGGTGCGTCCCACGTACTGTTTTAGACAGGGGCATTGAAGTAAATAGACAACATATCTACTATGACAGGAAATAAAGTTCTTGATAACATATGTTTTGCCTGTTATGTGTGATATAAACTCAGTGATCCTGCGTTTTCTAGTACTGTCACATCTGCAGATCACACATCTATTACATGAACTAAACCCTTTCATGTCGGAAAACAGAGAGATACGGGCTGGGGGATCTATCACATTAGGTGCTAAATTATGCCTAATAGATATAGCTTTCCTAAACATAATTTCAGGTCGTTCAGGCAAGATGTTACTCAGGATTGGATCAGTAAGTAAAATATCCCAGTTTCTCTTAATCAACCCACTAATAGCTTTATGCTGTATGTTATAAGTAGTAACGAATGGGCAGACTTTAGTTTGAATAGGTCTGCGATTAACCTGTAGCATAGTGTCCCTATCGGAATCTGCAACAGACTGTATTGTTTCCATCAGATTACTGCTACTGTAACCCTTTTCCATGAATCTTTCTTTCAAGATCATAGCCTGGGAATAATACGTATCCAAGTTGGTACAGTTACGTCTTATCCTAGTAAACTGACCCCGTGGAATGTTCGCTAACCAGGAAGGATGGTGACAGCTGTGCGTAGGGATGTAGCTATTGCGATCCGTGGACTTGAAAAAAGACTCCGTAATTATCTTTCCTTCTACATTAAAGAGTGTAAGGTCAAGAAAGTTTATTTGCGATTTACTATACACATATGTTAAACTTATATTATGTGTGTTGTTATTTAACATTCCAAAGAAATTCACGAGTGATTCCTCACTGCCATTCCATAAGAGGAGGACATAATCAATATATCGCCCATAGAGTGCCAATTCAGGCCAATCTCTGGCGTAAATGATGTCCTCCTCCCATCTCGCCATAAAGAGATTAGCGAGACTGGGGGCAAACTTGGCCCTCATTGCTACACCTTTGATCTGCAAATAATAGGTCTTATTAAACCAAAAATAGTTATTGGTCATTGCAAAATCTAGTAATTTGAGAATAAACTCTTTCTGCATAGCCGGCAGGTTACTATGATGTGATAAGTAATAATCAACTGCTTCCATTCCATCACCATGTTTGATGTTAGTATATAGTGAGGCGACGTCTGCCGTCACAAGAAATGTATCTGCTGATATTGTAAAATCTTTAAATAGATTAAGTACCTGTTTGGTGTCTTTAAGGTAAGCAGGCGTTTGTACTACTAATGGTTGCAGGAAATGATCGATATATTCACCCACCTTTGAGCAAAGGGATCCTATACCGCTTATTATTGGACGTCCCGGGGGTTTGGTGGGATTCTTGTGAATCTTTGGAAGTATATATAAGATGGGTAATTTAGGTGCAATTGGAATGAGAAAAGCTTTCTCCTTTTTGTTTAAGATTCCGTGTTCATAGCCATAGTTAATGATTTTTTTCAATGTGCGTTTATAACCAGGAAGTGGGTCGCCAAGTAGTGGGGAATATGTTGTATGATCACTCAAAATATTCATAACTTCTAAGATGTAATCTGACTTATTAAGGATGACGACCTCTCCCCCTTTGTCAGCGGGTCTAATAACTAAATCCTTCTTTTCAAGAAGTGATCTCATCGCTGTAACATCCCCCGTCCTATTAAATGGTTGCTTGACAGTTAGATGTCCTAGTTCTTTCAGAACCTTATCTCTGAAGCTGTTAACGTAAGAGTGGGTTTGCGGAGGAGGGTTATATGTAGAGGCATTCCGTAAATTGGAATGCACAAAAAGGTCTGCCTGCGTATTGCTAATAATAGGTTTATTGGCAAAAAATCTTTTTAAGGATAGTTGCCTGGTAAATTTGTGTATGTCCATATACACTTTAAACTTATCAAGTTTACTGGCAGGAGCATATTTCAGACCCTTATCTAGCAAACGTAATTCGTCATTATGAAGATCGATATTACTAAGGTTGAATAACCCTTTACCAACTATATCCTTCTTTTCTTGCTTATGTCCGTGTACTCTTGCTTATGTCCGTGTACATAAGCAAGAAAAGAAGGATATAGTTGGTAAAGGGTTATTCAACCTTAGTAATATCGATCTTCATAATGACGAATTACGTTTGCTAGATAAGGGTCTGAAATATGCTCCTGCCAGTAAACTTGATAAGTTTAAAGTGTATATGGACATACACAAATTTACCAGGCAACTATCCTTAAAAAGATTTTTTGCCAATAAACCTATTATTAGCAATACGCAGGCAGACCTTTTTGTGCATTCCAATTTACGGAATGCCTCTACATATAACCCTCCTCCGCAAACCCACTCTTACGTTAACAGCTTCAGAGATAAGGTTCTGAAAGAACTAGGACATCTAACTGTCAAGCAACCATTTAATAGGACGGGGGATGTTACAGCGATGAGATCACTTCTTGAAAAGAAGGATTTAGTTATTAGACCCGCTGACAAAGGGGGAGAGGTCGTCATCCTTAATAAGTCAGATTACATCTTAGAAGTTATGAATATTTTGAGTGATCATACAACATATTCCCCACTACTTGGCGACCCACTTCCTGGTTATAAACGCACATTGAAAAAAATCATTAACTATGGCTATGAACACGGAATCTTAAACAAAAAGGAGAAAGCTTTTCTCATTCCAATTGCACCTAAATTACCCATCTTATATATACTTCCAAAGATTCACAAGAATCCCACCAAACCCCCGGGACGTCCAATAATAAGCGGTATAGGATCCCTTTGCTCAAAGGTGGGTGAATATATCGATCATTTCCTGCAACCATTAGTAGTACAAACGCCTGCTTACCTTAAAGACACCAAACAGGTACTTAATCTATTTAAAGATTTTACAATATCAGCAGATACATTTCTTGTGACGGCAGACGTCGCCTCACTATATACTAACATCAAACATGGTGATGGAATGGAAGCAGTTGATTATTACTTATCACATCACAGTAACCTGCCGGCTATACAGAAGGAGTTTATTCTCAAATTACTAGATTTTGCAATGACCAATAACTATTTTTGGTTTAATAAGACCTATTATTTGCAGATCAAAGGTGTAGCTATGGGGGACAAGTTTGCCCCCAGTCTTGCTAATCTCTTTATGGCGAGATGGGAGGAGGACATCATTTACGCCAGAGATTGGCCTGAATTGGCACTCTATGGGCGATATATTGATTATGTCCTCCTCTTATGGAATGGCAGTGAGGAATCACTCGTGAATTTCTTTGGAACGTTAAATAACAACACACATAATATAAGTTTAACATATGTGTATAGTAAATCGCAAATAAACTTTCTTGACCTTACACTCTTTAATGTAGAAGGAAAGATAATTACGGAGTCTTTTTTCAAGTCCACGGATCGCAATAGCTACATCCCTACGCACAGCTGTCACCATCCTTCCTGGTTAGCGAACATTCCACGGGGTCAGTTTACTAGGATAAGACGTAACTGTACCAACTTGGATACGTATTATTCCCAGGCTATGATCTTGAAAGAAAGATTCATGGAAAAGGGTTACAGTAGCAGTAATCTGATGGAAACAATACAGTCTGTTGCAGATTCCGATAGGGACACTATGCTACAGGTTAATCGCAGACCTATTCAAACTAAAGTCTGCCCATTCGTTACTACTTATAACATACAGCATAAAGCTATTAGTGGGTTGATTAAGAGAAACTGGGATATTTTACTTACTGATCCAATCCTGAGTAACATCTTGCCTGAACGACCTGAAATTATGTTTAGGAAAGCTATATCTATTAGGCATAATTTAGCACCTAATGTGATAGATCCCCCAGCCCGTATCTCTCTGTTTTCCGACATGAAAGGGTTTAGTTCATGTAATAGATGTGTGATCTGCAGATGTGACAGTACTAGAAAACGCAGGATCACTGAGTTTATATCACACATAACAGGCAAAACATATGTTATCAAGAACTTTATTTCCTGTCATAGTAGATATGTTGTCTATTTACTTCAATGCCCCTGTCTAAAACAGTACGTGGGACGCACCACAAGGCGGTTAAGGGACCGCTTGCGAGAACACGTGGCAAACATCATAAAAGGGTATAGGGATCATTCCCTATCAAACCACTACAGAATACATCATAATATGGATCCCACTTCCCTCAAGTTTACTGCTATTGACATCGTTACTCCCCATTGGAGGGGTGTGAACAAAACACATGCGGTGTCCCAGGCAGAAACAAGATGGGTATATGAGCTGGGTACTTTATACCCCCTGGGGCTTAACATCGAAATTGACGTCAACTGCTTTATTGCTAACAGCTAATAATATAATAATATTGTCTTTCTTGGTCTAGGTTTACTCCTCTTACTCTCCCATTATTAGTGATACTTTATTGTGGGTGATGCCTCTCCAATTTTATTTTATTTTTATCTTTAATGGTACTATGATCTAGGTTCGTTTGACTATTGTCATCACGAATCTTATCATTATTGACTAAAATCATTATTGCCGTTTATGGTGGTCATTGCGAATTGTATTAATTAAAATTATCACAACCATTTATGGTGGTCTCTCAGTGCTAAACATGAGTGCCGGGTTGTCCTTTGATGTGTAGGGAACCTATGTACATACATATTTTTGATCTATGATAAGATTACGCCAGTAACATTATGATAGTTCTCGTTATGGACTTTAAAATGGAGATTTCTCTTTTATATATATTTTTTAATATTTTGTATTACATTCTATATGTGTGTACTTTTTTATTATATTTTTTATTGTATTGTTTACCATTTATTATTTTACATTGGGCACTCACCTGTTTATTTGTGAATATTGATTATTGTTATTGAGTGATGTAATGTAATTTTTTTGTGTCATTTTAATGACATAAGTAATATGATATACTATGATGTTGCTGCCAGATCAACTAGCGCTTTTGTCCGCATTTTGAAATTGGCTGCTATTTTTTCTGACCATGTGTAATATGATATTTGTGCATTTGTCCTGACCTTCAGTAAAATGGCACCTGTAAAGTTGCTTTTGTGCACTTCTTGCGAGTGGTAACAACATTGTTATGTTAATAATGTTGTACCATATGTATTATCAAGGAGTGTGCTCAAGGTCTGGTCTCAATGTGATCAACTATGGTATGCTGTGGTGACATAGTATTACCAGAGGTGAGTGTGCTGTCTGAAACATGATTTCAGACCTATGACAAAATGGCGCCCGCGGAGTCGCGCATGCGCACTTTAGCCGACCACGACAAAATGGCAGCGCCGATATGCGCACGCGCGATTGCCGCATATTGCTATATAGGGATAGAGGTCTGTCATGCTGCTGTTGGCCTCCCCTCTGATGATGTGCAGGAGCACGAAAGGCCTCAGGAGGAGCCAGCAGAGCATGACATCTTAGCCGCCTGGAGCCACGAGGAGGCCCGGCGGCCATCTTACTTCTGGGTCAGTCACACTTTACTTGTATCATTCACTGCTTAAGTGTCTCTGCCCTGTTTTTATCAACTTATTTTTGGAATAAACTTTTTTGATTTTACCTACTACACTATGAGGTGTTTTTTGGCTCCCATTTGGAGCTATTAATTTTAGGACATCCCATTACTCATCTTGACCACCGGAGGGAGTTCCTTATTCATTATTCACCCAGTCTAAAGGGGATTCCTGGATCTGGAGGCTGTCCATTACACCAAGATCATCTGCTCCCGGATGGTTGTCTATCGTCCTCGATTGATAAGGGATTTCCAGGGGTCATACTACACATGCACTTTTTTATAGCGCGTCCGGTGAGTGCGCAATTTTACCGTTTGATCCTGGCTTTTATAGCTTTTATGCAAGATCCTGCGACAACCTGCTTGGACATTTTCTTCAATATTAACCATTTATTTGATGTATTGGTCATTCTCACTGTTTAATATATATCACATTGTGTTCCGGATCATCTGAAACATATATGTGGTTATAGATCTTGTACTCATTAGCGCCGCACTTCTTATATTTTTGTGTATTTTTGAAGGTTTTACTGCGATTGCCTTGGGTGCATTGGCTGCTGATGTGAGAGCGCTCACTTTTTTATTTTTTATTTTTATGGTGCAACCGCTGTTTACATACTGGCACAGGGTCAGCGCTATTTTGATATTTTTTTTTATTTATTCTTACACTGTCCCTTTTTTCATTTTAATTTTTTTTTCACTTTTAATGCTATCACAGGGAATGCAAATATCCCCTATAACTTCAATGGGCATTGTCATATATTCTTTTTTGATAAATCTGGGGTCTATCGGACTCTCGATATCTCCTCTGCCCTTACATTATCTAATCTCACCAAGATCGGTGTAATCAGATGCTTTCCCAATTTACAAATGGCACTGTTTATATCCTACAAAACTGAAGTGATGAAATGTTCTTAGCTTCTTCTTAGACTATAGAGATGATTGGCACCATTCCGGTCTCCAATCAGCTCTATGGGCAGCTGGCAGAAACACCGGCTGCATTCTCAGGTTCCCCTGATGGCACGGGACTGCCCGACAAGGCCGTGGGAGGCAGCAGGGGAGGGGGGCATCTTCTCCCGCTGCTTGTAAAACCAATCCTGCAGCTAATTAGCCACTAGGATTGCTTTTACATGAAAGCCCATCGCCGGCTGAAAAAACGATACCAGGATGATGTCTGCAGCTGTAGGCATCCTCGTGGTATAACCATTCAAAGTCCAGGAATGTACCAGGATATCACTGATCCTTGTTGGGTATATATGCCATGTTTTTTATTTGTATGCAGTCTGTGGGCTGAATGAAAAAAAAAGAGAAGAAATCTCTGCCAGAAAAAGTGTGTGGTATGCCCACCATTAGAATATACCACCTTGCATCCACCCACTTCTAATGGTGGGCACACATTAGGTCAGATGGTGCCACATGTGCCAGTTCCAAGATTGTACAAATTTCTAAATAGTGGCACGCTTGAATAAAAATTGTCCATGTATAAGTGGTACCCCATATGGAAAAAGGATGACACCAAGTCCCAAACTATCTGCGCATCCGGGGGGCTTTACGTGACTATCTTTTCCCTCGTAAATCCGAAACTTATAAGTATAGCCTGTTGCCCTCTCACAGGTCTTATACATCTTGACCCCATATCTGGCTCGCTTGCTGGGGATAAATTGTTTGAACGCAAGGTGGCCAGAAAAATTAATGAGGGACTCATCAACGCAGATATTTTGCTAGGGAGTATAGACATCTGCAAATTTTTGGTTAAGGTGATTTATGAGGGGCTGAATTTTGTGGAACTGGTCAAATTCAAGGTCACCCCAAGGACGACAGAGTGTGTTGTCGTTGAAATGCAAGAAAAGCATTATACTCTCATATCTATGCCTGGCCATGGCAGCAGAGAACATGGGCATATGATAAATTGGGTCTGTGACTTTTATTAGTAATGCCCATGTTGAGAGTTAGGCCCAAAAAAACTTTAAATTGGGAAACTGTAACAGGTTTCCATGCGAATGGTCTGGCAAGGTTTGAATCTGGGTTGGTGGCGATAAGCTGTTGTGCATATAAATTGCTTTGATCCACAATCAATGCATACATATCTTCTGTAAAAGACAGCTCCAAAAAATCAAGGGGAGTTTCCACCTGAATTCCAGGTTAGGCAGTGAATGGAGAAAGTACGGGTGCTGCACAATTTGCGGGCTGCCAATTGGGATTTGCAAGCATGACCAGAAGGACACTGGGGCTCTATGGACCTATGTGCAAATTCTTGGTGGCTGCGGGACACTACTTGTGCTCGCCACAGCACCAGCTTGCACTGCACTTATGGGATTTGCCACGTTACCAAGTGATACTGTAGTGCTGGTATGTGAAAAACCAGGAAGTACTAGGCCACTGGTGCTCACCAGTTCACCAAAAGGTAGAGCGGCACTAGTACTGGCACTCTGCTGCATATGAGAGTAATCATACGTTTGTAACATTTTGGAAACCTGAGAATGGGGTTGGGTATGCCTTATCTTACCTCTTCTCCATCATCTGAGCTATCTGTCAGGGTGCCGCTGCTGTCTACAGGTTCTCATTCTGAGCTGAATTCTGTCAGTGAGACTTCCCCTTTGCTCTCACCTGACATGCTCAGAATCCTGTAGGCCTCTTCACTAGTGTACCTTTGGTTGGACATTTTGGCCACTAAATTTATAGGTACCTAGTGCGACTCATGGGAAAAAGAGCACCAGACTGTCAGGAACTGCTTGAACCACTACAAAAATTTACTGGCAAGTGCTAACAGAGATCAGGCCTGATTCTGCAAACACTGGGTTTTGTGTGCAATGTATCAAGTGACAGTGACCTACTGACACTGCACTTGCTGGGGGAGAAGGGGGGTAAGTGTAGGGGGTAAACGCAGGTGCTTTCATGTCCCAGGGCGGATCCCGCTAGTGCTGCATTTTTGGGGGCACTATACTAATGTGAACACTGGTATAGTGCTGATCTGATCAAACATATTGATCAGTTCAGACACTATACTATCAATGGAGGTTTATTGTGTATGTTTTATTTATTTATTTCAGGTACTTATATAGCACTGTCAATTTACACAGCACTTTACACATATATATTGAACATTCACATCAGTCCCTAACCCTCAAGGGGTGTACAATCTAAGGTCCCTAACTTACATTCATACATACACATATTAGGGCCAATTAAGACAGGATCCAATTAACCTACCAGCATGTCTTTGGAGTGTGGGAGGAAACCGGAGCACCTGGAGGAAACCCACACAAGCACAGAGAGAACATGCAAACTCCATGCAGGAGGTGCCATGGTCGGGAATTGAACCCATGACCCATTTACTGCAAGGCAAACGTGCTAACCACTAAGCCACTGTGCCGCCCATGTGAGCATGTTTCTGGAAATCGAGGGGTTAAATGTGATCACTGGTGTACTAACTGGCAATCTGACACTATCTGGGAGGGGTGCTAACTGACGCTAATGATATCTGAAGTCGCCAGCGACACTATTGCAGTGATCAGCAAAAAATCTGTACACTTTACTAATGACACTGATGACAGTGAAGGGGTTAACTGGGGGGGCGCAATCAAAGGGTAAAATGTGTCCTAGAGTGTTTCAACTGTAATTGTGTAGTACTTTTACTCAGTTTATGTTGATTCTTCACTCTCTGGGACGAATGTGCCCAGAGAGAGAAGATTTCAGCACTTCCTGTGCTGTGTAGCTGTCAACACAGGACAGGATAGGGCAGGGATCGATCATCCGATTTGGGCCAGACATCACTGGTCTAAATCGGATAATTGGTCCCTCGGGGATCAAATTGGGGCAACCCTGATGCTATAAAGTTTTTTTTTTTTGTTTTTTGGGGGGGGTTTTTTGCTTTAAAGCATGTACCACACTCCCTGAGAGGAGGTAACATTGACAAACTTCTACAACTGGAAACCAAATGGATTTTTCATTTGGAAGCTAGTAAATCACCATGACTGAATGAAATAATTAGCTTTCTATATAATTTTTCTAAATAAAGAAGGTGGATTGGGGTCTATGGCACTGAAGGGTTATGATATTATCAATTGCTTTTATGGGAGGTTGAAGGATGTCTGTTTTTATACTAATTGTATTAAAATTTGATATTGTTATATTGATTTGTTTGAATGTGCTATCCTGAGGAAACGTTAGCACATTGAAAGTCCCACATATCTTTTCTTTTTCAATTTTGGATCATATATGCAAGGGTTTAGACCTCATGCCAGAGACATATTCCTGTGCTAAGGGACAGATTTACAGTATAGGGCCAAAATGGCAGGCAGTATATGACCAAAAAAAACAATCTTCCTAAGCACTCCAGTAAGATGACTCCAGAGGATTCTATCGAATTACGTCTCTGCATCCAAAGCTAGAAGCAGAGAAGGCGCTCAACTTCTCCTGGCATAGTGTTTAATATTCACGACTTCTGGTAGCATCCAAAGTTTTTGTCTGCCCTTAGCAAACCCTGATTGGTCTGGGTGGATTAAAGTAGGCAAGACATTGCCCAGGCGAAAAGCAAGGAATTCAGGAGTTTTCATTCTCCTTTGACTGTTCTAGGAGGCTGCATAATCCCTGACCCTCTGTCTGGACAGTGCTGATTGGCCCTATGCTGATCACATGTATTCTCCCAAAGACAAAAAACCTCTCTAGCAATACACAGTAAACTGAGCATGTGCAGAGTGACTCCTAGAGTTCTGTACTATCAGCAGATGTATTGGGACAGTAGAAGAAGGGGAGGATCAATGCCGATGATTAACCCATTAGGTTCCATGGTGAGCATAACAAACATACTTTACTGCATATACAGACTGATTTTACTGTTATGTGTTTAGTAACACTTTAACCTCCCTGGCGGTATGATTATTTCAGATTTTTGGTGCTGAAAGCGGTACCATTATTTTGCATGGAAATTTGTTGTTTTATATTGTAGGCCTGTAATTCTTAGGAATAACTCACTGAAATCTGTCCGAACAAGAGTCTAGTAAACATCCCGGGTATGATAAAACTTGAAACATGAAATCATAAATTATAATTTAATAAATAATTATAAAAAATAATAATATAATAAGAAATGTAATTCAATAATATAATCAAATCAAGTTCGCACATCACTGAGCAAAGTCGCAAAATTGTTTTCAGTGTCTGATGACGAATTTCCCCACGAATCATTATCACTCAATTCTGCAAGTGGTTCTGATTTACTATCGCTGTTCTCTAGCTGGTGAGGTGACCAGAGGAGACTGTCATTTCCAGGATGATAGTTTGGGCCTTAGTCACAGGATCTGATGAGAGGGATTTTGCCCACTGGCAGATGACAGGAACACTGCACAAATACAGAGACATAACACTGCGCCCCTACACACCAGGCACTGGGTTGTGTAGATGGCCCTGCTAAACAGACACAGTATTTGCTATGCTCTACAAATACTGCCACGGGATTACAATTATACTTTACCATAGGAGTTTAAGTGCACCAATGAAAGTGGCTAGCTGAAGACCCCAAGATTCATCCTGTTACCAAGAGACTGAAGTTACTGGTGCCATACGGGCAAGCGCATGCGTATTCAGGCCTCTATATTGCATGGTGTGTGAGGGAATAGCTTTACCTTGGAAAGTAGCTATTAAGCATCAGTTGGGTACAGTGTTTGACTAATGGGCTTGTGGTGTCGGGGTTTACAAGGGAGAAGTCTGACACAACAGAGAGTCATTCTTCTGCTCTCCTCCTGCTTGGACATCATAGAGCCAAATTTATGTAAAGGGGTTTAGACCCACTTTGAGATTGCTATTTAAGTGTTTGCCTCTACTCTTGGGGTTATTCACGGTTGGAATCCCCTGAAAGCAGCCTGAGTGTAAAAGTGAGCTATATTGCTTTCGGTCACAGTATTTGCTGTTCTTTTGATTCACCTAACGTATACCTGTTGTTAATGTTTATTATTTCCCATAGAGGTCTTACAGTAAAGCTGATCTCTGTGTTTTATTATAAAGTGTGTGCTTTTCATTGGTCCTTGCACTATTGCCAGGTGTGTAAGTTGGGGCCGAGGCAGTTCTTGGGGTTGAGAGGCAGAGTGGCGGAGTGAACAAACTTAAGTAGGCCCTTCGGGGGGTATCGCTATATGTGGGGGCTCGTCCAGGATAATTTCCAATATTCTGCAATCAACTCTTAAAGACAACGCCAGCATGGACCCTGCAGCTGCGATTGAGTGGTGTGGCAAAGAAAATGGGCAGGTGGAGTTGTGTGTAGTGATCAGTGTCCCTGGCAGTGACTGGACCGAGGACCGAATCCATCAAGCATGGGCTTCCTCAGGCATAGACCAAAGAATATCTGTGCTGGATGTGGGGGTAGACCTTAGCTCAAATCATATCTATGCCCTAACTGAGTGGAAGAAGGGAGTTCCTGATGTTCTGCAGAAAGACAGTTTCCAACTGACTGCAGATGTCAGTGCTATACTAATTCATCCAGATGAATCAAACTCTGTGAATGCAGGAAGCACCATGCTGAACCCAGAAGTCAGCACCTCAAAGCCAGTGACATCCTCAGAAGAATCCTTTTCTCTGCTAGTGGCTGAGTTTGGCAAACTAGTTACAGGGCTTCTCAAGAACTCAGTAGGGTCCACCAATTACGGGTATCGCAAACTACAGTTCTTTTCGGGGAAAGTTCCCACACCCTCAGGAGAAGATGACTTTGATACTTGGATGGATCAAGCCATCCAAGCAGTGGAAGAGTAGGATGTGATTGACACAGTAAAGAGACAAAGGGTGTGTCAGGAAAGGAGATTTTTATTGGATAATTGTAGCATACAAACCAGCCACAACTTTTTCTTATAAAAGTAAAAAATATAAATAAATACAAACATTATTATTATTATACAGTATTTATAAAGCGCCAATGGTTCGCTCAGCGCTGTACATTAGAAAGGGGGACAGAACATGTGACAGAACAATAACAATACAATACAATGCAAAACATGAGGGGATCGAGGGACCTGCTCTTTCGAGCTTACAATCTAGGAGGGAGGGGATGGTGGCACAGGAGGAGATAGCTGTGGGGGATGGAGTGGTAGGAAGAGTGGAGGAGGTCGGCAAGTTAGCAGGGGGTGGGGTAGGCTTCCCTGAAAAGATGGGTTTTCAGGGTGCGCCTAAAGGAGAGGAGAGTAGGTGATAATCTGATGGGTTGGGGCAGGGAGTTCCAGAGGATGGGTGACACCCTGAAGAAGTCCTGGAGGCGGGCATGGGAGGAGGAGACCAGGGAACTAGAGAGAAGGAGGTCTTGTGAGGATCGGAGTGTGCATGCTGGACGGTACTTGGATATTAGGCCAGTGATGTAGTACGGGGCAGTATGGTGGACAGCTTTGTACGTCAGTGTTAGGATTTTGAATTTGATCCGTTGCGCAATCGGAAGCCAGTGGAGGGATTGGCAGAGGGGGGTGGCGGAAATGGAGCGGTTGGAAAGGTGAATAAGTCTGGCAGCCGTATTCAGGATCGACTGAAGCGAGGATAGCCAGCGGCGAAGCAGGCCAGTGAGGAGGGAGTTGCAGTAGTCGAGTCGTGATATGATGAGAGAGTGGATGAGCTGTTTAGTGGTTTCTGGGGTTAGGAACATGCATATTTTGGCGATGTTGCGGAAGTGGAGTCTGCACGAGTTTGTTAAAGATTGGACTTGGGGCTGGAAGGATAGGTTGGAGTCCAGAATGACACCAAGTACTCTGGCCTGCAGGGCGGGTTTGATGTGACGGAGAAGTCAATGGGGGGTGGTGTCCAGGCTGGGGGGAAGACAAGAAACTCGGTTTTGGAGAGGTTCAGTTTAAGGAAGTGGAGCGACATCCAGTCTGATATGTCGCTCAGTAGGTGTGTGATTCGGGTGGAGACAGAGGGGGTGAGGTGGGGGGTTGAGAGATAGATTTGTGTGTCGTCGGCATATAGGTGGTAGTTGAAGCCGTGAGAGTGTATGAGTTGGCCAAGGGAGGAGGTGTAGATGGAGAAGAGAAGGGGCCCGAGGACAGAGCCTTGAGGGACCCCAACAGAGAGGGGGAGTGAGGGGGAGGTGGTAGCATTATAGGTAACGCTGAAAGAGCGTTGTGACAGGTAGGATGAGAGCCAGGAGAGAGTAGAATCTCTGAGGCCAAAGAGAGTGCAGTTTTTTGAGGAGGAGGGGGTGGTCGACTGTGTCGAAGGCCGCAGAGAGGTCAAGGAGGAAGAGCACTGAATAGTGGCCATTAGCTTTGGTGGTTAGCAGGTCGTTGGAGAGTTTGAGTAAGGCAGTTTCGGTGGAGTGTAGGGGACGGAAGCCAGACTGTAGGGGATCGAGGAGGTTGTTGTCGTTGAGGTGAGAGCTTAGGCGGGTGTAGACTAGGCGCTCGAGGAGTTTAGATGTAAATAGGAGCAGGGAGATGGGTCTGATGTTGTTTGGGTCATTGGGGTCCAGGGAGGGCTTTTTAAGTATGGGGGTGATGTGTGCATGTTTCAGAGGGGAGGGGAAAGTGCCGGAGGAGAAGGAGAGATTAAAGATGTGGGTGAGGGAGCGTAGGATGGAGGAGGAGGGAGGTCGTAGGAGTTGTGAGGGGATAGGGTCAAGGGGGCACGTGGTGATGAGGGCATCAGAAAGGATCTTGGAGACTTCCTCGATAGTAGTAAGGTCAAAGGTGCGGAGTGTTGGGGGGGCTTCAGTATGAGGAATGTAGGGTGGGGTGGAAGTGGGGGTCAGAGCAGTGGTGGGGCCGTGGGAGAGGGGTGATGAGGGGGTAGCTGAGTGAGGGGGAACGGAGTTGGAGGGAGTTTGAGCAGCGACAAAGTTCCTGCGGGTTATGTCGAGGGGGGATGAGGGGGTAGCTGTGTGAGAGGGGACAGGTTGAGAGGGCGTGTGAGTTGCGGCGATGTCCTTGCGAATTGTGTCAATCTTGTTTTTGAAGTGATTGGCAATCTCAAGGGCAGTGAGTGAGGTGGGGGTGGCGAGAGTAGAGAGTTGAAGGTGGAGAAGAGTCGTCGAGGATTGGAGGAGAGGGCCTTGATGAGGGTCAGGAAGTAGGCTTGTTTGGCGGCGAGGAGGTGTAGGTGTGGAAGGCAGATTTGTAGTGGGTGAAGGCTTGTTGGGATTTGGTTTTGCACCATAGTCGCTCCAGGGCACGACTGCGTCATTTGAGGGTTTTGGTGTGATCAGTCTGCCAGGGCTGGAGCGATCGGGGTCTGATGTTGCGTGTGGTTAAAGGCGCTAGTGAGTCAAGGGCTGTTGATAGCGCGTTGTTGTAGGCAGTCATAGCCAAGTCGGGGCAGGACAGAGGGAGGATGCTGTCGTGGAGTTGATCAGCTGCACAGTGGAGGGGGGCAGGGTTAAGGTTGCAGAGGTTATGGCTGGTAGCAGTGTGACATTTGGAGGGGTAGGCGTTGGAGGACGAGGAGATAGAGAAGGTAATCAGGTTGTGGTCAGAGAGAGGGAAGGGGGTGTTCGTGAGGTTGTGGGGAGCGCAGCGGTTGGAGAAGACGAGATCAAGGATATTACCGTCGGAGTGGGTGGTGGATTGTATGCACTGCGCAAGTGCAAAGGAGGAGGTTAAGTGGAGGAGATGGGATGTGCCTGGGTTGTCGAGGTTGACAGGAATGTTGAAATCCCCAAGGATGATGGTGGGTAGCTCAGAGGAGAGGAAGAAGGGTAGCCAGGAGGAGAAGTCATCCAGGAAGCGGGGTATGGATCCAGGAGGCCGGTATATCACAGCAATCTTCAGGGGGGTTGGGGAGAATAGTCGGACGCAGTGGGCCTCGAAGGAGGAGAAGGATAGGGAGGGGGGGTTTGGGAGGACTCGGCAGGTGCTCTGCGGTGACAGGAGCAGACCAACCCCACCACCTTTACGACCGTTAAGCCTGGGTGAATGGGTCCAGGTGAGACCTCCGTAGGAGAGTGTAGCAGGGGAGGTAGAGTCAGTGGGCTGGATCCAGGTTTCCGTGATCGCTAGGAGGTTGAGGGAGCGGGAAAGAGGTCGTGGATGGCGGTAAGCTTGTTGCACACCGATCGGGCGTTCAGAAGTGCACATGAAAGGGGGGGGGAGATTTTAGGGAGCAGGGGGACAGATACTAAGTTACGGGGGTTGTGGCAGGACATGGAGGGGTGTTATGCAGGTGAGGGAGATGGTGGAGGGCCAGGATTCGGGGAAATGTCCCCCGCGGTTAGGAGGAGGAGAAGGGTGAGAAAGGTGGCATGGGAGAGGGATGTGCAGGAGCGTGAGAAACTACTAGTGGAGGTGTTCAGGTCAGTGGGAGAGTGGAGTAATAGGAGGAGGTGGTGGGTGCCGTGGAGGGGTGAAGGAAGCAGTGAGGACACAATATACAATTGTTTAGGAGGAGCAGAGGGATATAGTGAATGGATTTTGGGAACGGAGGAGAGGAAAATGAGGAGGAGTGGAAGAGGCATTTTGGGGAGGTGGTGAGAGCAGTAGTAGGGAGATGATAGCAATGAGGGGGAGATGTACAAGTTTTGGGGTGGAGCAGAGGGGTAAAGAAATGAGATTTGGGAACAGAGGATAGTAATAAGATAAGGAGAAGGAGGGGCGTATTATATAAAGGTACACGGAGTGGGACTCAGGCATGTAAGAGATAAACCTCATGTACAAACAAAAAGTCCAGAACTTCCTGAAAGGGAAAAACTCAACACAAATATGAAACAGCCATTTATGGCCTGCAGCATAGTAGTCCAAGGCCTTTTATGGCCCATAACAAACAAACAGAAAAGTCCATACCTAAAAAAAAAAAAACTAACATATTCATATAGGACTTTATGGCCAAAGGAAGGAGCAACAAAAGCCTGATGCTCCAGGCATACAAAAAAAAAAAAACACACCATCAGCATAGAGATTGTATACTTATGAAAGGCCTTTATGGCCAAAGAAAAAAACAATCAGTTTCCATCTCACTGCTTCAGACTAAACATGCTATACCATTAAACAACAGAACAATTACATATCCAAGAAAAGGACTAAGAAACTCAGACCTTCAGCATCTGCAGCCTTTCATCAAAAAAGGATCCATACCTGCAAAATCTAGGGGGGGGGGGTGTAAAAGAAGAAACTAGGGACAGATGCCACCACCCGAGATCAACAGGCAGCAGCTACAGGCTTGATGTTCCTCCACGCCTACATCCAAGTCTTCCGATGCCACCTGCCTCTCTCAAGGCCCCGAATCTTCCCAAGTTCACCAAGGATGCCACATACCACCACCTGGACGGGGAGGACTTTTTGCCGAATAAAACCTGGCACCGTGCATTCCACGTGTAATAACGGACCACTAAGCTGACTAAAAACAAGGTGTCCAAATCAAAACCCAGGCGGCTTTCGATTGCTCCATACACCCACTCTGCATAAGACATGCACTGTAGGAAAGAAACACCCAGAGCCCCACCCACTTCTTTATATACTTCCACGTTAAAGGGGCGCTGAAGCAAGAAGTGGTCCATAGTTTCCACTTCACCCTGACACTCTGACCTCGGACAACCACGGTCATCCAGAGGACGGTACTTAAAGTTACCCCTCACGTAAAGCCTGCCATGGAAAGCGAGCCAGGCCTGGTCCCTAAACTTCAAGGGAATCCATTCTAGATTTATCAAACGTAAACCCTCCCTCATGATATGGCCTGGGCAATCTTTCAAGGCCAACGGCACATGGAAAGCGGTCGCCACAATCCTCACACCCAGGAGCCTCCTAGGGAGGGATCTGACCTCCTCCGTCGTCACATGCCACCGCCGGAGTAACTTCAGGCTCGGGGCCACATAAGCCGGGAGCTTACCGTGCTTGACCCGCAGGCTTTTCACTACCCCGCCACTCTCCCAACTGCTCAGAAAGGGTCTAAACCAGGGGTGGGCAAACTTTTTGACTTGAGGGCCGCAATGGGTTCATATATTGGACCCGGGGGCCGGACCAAGAGTAGATGAATGATGTGTATGTGTCATCCATAGTAAGTATAGTAATATTCCCCCATAGTAAGCATAGTAATTAATCCCCCATATAGTAATTCATCCCCCATATAGTAATGTATCCCCCATATAGTAATTCATCCCCCATAGTAATTCATCCCCCATATAGTAATTCATCCCCCATAGTAATTCATCCCCCATATAGTAATTCATCCCCCATAGTAATTCATCCCCCCTATAGTAATTCATCCCCCATAGTAATTCATCCCCCATAGTAATTCATCCCCCATATAGTAATTCATCCCCCATATAGTAATTCATCCCCCATATAGTAATTCATCCCCCCATATAGTAATTCATCCCCCCTATAGTAATTCATCCCCCATAGTAATTCATCCCCCATAGTAATTCATCCCCCCATATAGTAATTCATCCCCCCTATAGTAATTCATCCCCCATAGTAATTCATCCCCCATATAGTAGTTCATCCCCCATAGTAATTCATCCCCCATATAGTAATTCATCCCCCATATAGTAATTCATCCCCCATAGTAATTCATCCCCCATAGTAATTCACCCCCCATAGTAATTCATCCCCCATATAGTAATTCATACCCCATAGTAATTCATCCCCCATATAGTAATTCATCCCCCATAGTAATTCATCCCCCATAGTAATTCATCCCCCATATAGTAATTCATCCACCATAGTAATTCATCCCCCATATAGTAATTCATTCCCCATATTAATTCATCCCCCATATTAAGTCCCCAAGTCCCCCCTGTGTCAATTCACTTACCTTTGCTCCGCGCGTTCCTCTCGCCGTGTTCCCGCGCCGTTCCGGTGTAGCATGAAAATCTGTCTCCTATGAGGATCTGTCCCCCTCGACGTATCTGCGCATGTGCCAGTTTCAGGCATTAGCAGCCGATCGGCGATCTCCGGCACATGCGCAGATACATCGAGGGGGACAGATCCTCATAGGAGACAGATTTTCATGCTACACCGGTCTTCAGGGCGGACTGTGAGAGGAGCCTAGCGGGAGCCTAGCTCCGCGGGCCGGATTAAAAGGTCCGCCGGGCCGTAGTTTGCCCATTGCTGGTCTAAACCAAGTCCAGAACAACCCTACCCATGCAGGCGGATTCTCTGCCAGCATATTAACAATGTTATGTTTCATGAACATCAGAGAGAAGAAAACTGACCATACCTAGGCCACCCTCCCACCTGGATGAGTAGGTTACATCCCTCCTGACAAGGTTCAGCCTGTTCCCCCATAACATCTGGAAGAAACAGCTGTAAATCCTTGTATAGAGCGACTCTGGCAAGAGGCAAACAAAACTGACATACAAAAACACAGGGACCAAGAAAGTTTTGATCAGGTCAACCCTTTCCCTCAATGAGAGCCGCCACCCCTTCCAGCATCTCACTTTGACCTCAGCATCGGACAGCTTGGCCTCCCAATTTGACTTGCTGTAATCAGCAGGGCCGAAATTGATGCCTAAAATTTTCACATTCTGCTGAGGCACTGGGAAGGTGTCACCCTCCCCACCCAACCAGAGAACTTCACATTTGTCCTGATTGACCTTGGAGCCAGACGCCCCGGCATACTGATCCATCACCGAGACCACCTGTTAGGGATCCGGGTATGACCAGAAATGTGTGGACTGACACAGGGAAGTAGCAGGCTTCAGGAACACAGGCTTAGTCAGGCTGGAGAGGTGGAATGGTCAGGCCGGCTGTAAGGTACTGTCAGGTGCCGCCTGGCAGTGTCTCTAGCAGCCCACAGCACAGATTTCCTCAGGGCGCAGGGTCTAAGTCCCAGCCTGCTATTCACCAGGGCCCCTGATGGTGGGGATGGACTTGGGGCAGACTGGAACCAGGTCGGGCCCCTGAGTGCGTCCGGCTGTGGTAGAGAGTACTGGCAGGGGAGTGCAGGAACAGAGTCTGATGGGAAGAGGCAGACAGACTTACTAAAGGTGATCCGTGCAGGATGGATGGATCGTCGGGTGAAGTAAACGTAGTCAGACAGGCCGGGTCAGTATCGTGCGGGTAGCGTGGTACAGGAGGAGCAAGCAAAGAATGGTCGGGGTCACAAGCCAGGTTCAGCAGGTAGCGGGCAGCACGGTACTGAGGATCAGGCAGAAGGATGGTCAGGCAAGCCAGGGGTTCAACAGGAGATGGTCAGCAGAGGTCAGGATCAAAGCAGGGTCAGCAACGAGGCAGGAACACAGGATACCAGGTACAGGGGCTCATGGGAAACATACACCAAGGCCCTGATCACAGGCCTGGTCATTCCTTAAATACACTTCCTGCAATCAGCTTCAGGTGTTGGCTGACTGCAGGAGTGAGCTTCTGGCTGCTGAGAGCACCCGCTGGCCAGTCCTGGTACTGCAACCCACAAGGCAGGTGAGCCCTGTGGTGAGTCATTCCTGACAGCGTGTGGAGAAGCTGTGTTGGACTGTGCTCTGCTGAGCTCCAGGTAGGCCTGAGAAGCCTGGGGCTAAAGTGCCCTGCCCAGCCCAGGGAGGATGGAGGATCCTGGGCTTGGGTCCAGCGTTGATATGCCCCTGGAGGAGCCTAGTACCGGTCCCAATTTTCCAGCCATAGAGGACCTGGGAACAGCCCCAAGGAAGGGGGAAGATGGCAGCGTGTACCGTGACCAGGTGGTAACCCGTATCAGCATGATAGAGAAGGAGGAAACAAAGTTGGAGAAATTGAGTTTGGAGCTTAAAAAGTTCCGTCAGTCATATGACAGAGTCTGGAGCACAAATCGCCAGTTGATGAAGCCAGGCCTGGAGGCATTGGAAAAGCGGGTGGCCCTCCAAAGCAAGTATGTGGTAGCCTTGAAAAAGAAGAGTGGAGTACTAAGGGAGAAGTATCAGAACGTGACCCGCTTCAAGGCTGCAAGGAGCAGAAGAGTGGCTGCTGTAAGGGGCCCAGTGGAGATTGTCTCCTCCATGGAGGAGCTGTCGGAGACGCCATTGACCGATGGGGAGCAGAAGCAGGTGCCGGAGCATGCTGCATTTACCCAGCAGAGTGAAGTTCCTAATAAGGGAAGATTCTGGTTCCCTCCCCCCGGGCAGCAGCAGCCAGCCGATTGGGGCTCACAGATGGAGGAGGCGGAGGCTGTAGGAGAGCTCTGCATCTTGGAGAAGGGTTTCCGTGCGGTGAACATATTTGCCTTTATTGCCCCGGTGGGGATGGGCGAATATGATCTATCCTTTATGAGGGCTGACCTGTTAGATCTTTTTTGGCAGAAATATGAGTTCACCTATGCCTGTAGTCCTAGGTGGGAGGGGCTAACTACCAAGCTTGTTTCTCGCCAGAATGTCATCAAAAAAGTAACGATTCTGGTTAGGAATGAGTCAATTCCAGTTTCCGATATTGTTGTCTGGTTGGGAAGGTTTGGAGATAACTTGGGGCCTCTGCAGAAAATCCTGGATGACAGGAAAATATGGACGGGTGGGTGGACGGCCAACGTTCGTCTGAGGGTGGAGGGTAATGTCTTACAACACATCCTCTCCTCTGCCTTCCTGGGGTGGGACCGGTTGATCGTGTTCTATGCTGGTCAGCCCCAGGTGTGCCATAGGTGCGGGGCTAAGGGGCACTTTGCAGCCACTTGTCCAGTCATTAGGTGTTCACTATGCCAAGAGATTGGTCACCTGGCTAAGGACTGCAATGTAATAAAATGTAATCTGTGTGGCACCATGGGGCACTCATATAATCAGTGCCCGGAGGCCCTCCGAAATTTGCCGGTGGATGAGCTAGCGGCAGAATTAGACTGTATGGATGCTGAGGAAGCTGAATTGGTGGTGGAGAGGGCCAGCTTGGCCTCTGCAGCAGCTTCTGGAGGCAGGGAGGATGGGTCTGAGGTGTCCTCAGTTGTAGTTGCCTCGGTTGAGTCAGATACGGTAGTGGCTCCTGTAGTTCCTTCTGTGGTACCGGTTCTTGCCCCTAAGGGAGGGAGGAAGTTGGCAGAGGCTGCCAAAGGGGCGGGAGTGGTGGAGGTAAAATCTGGGCCTGTCATACTGGCTCCCCCCGGTCCTTCTTCCTCGTAGGCGGAGGGGTAGGTCAGGGGGGGCTCCCCAGGAGGACCAGGGTCCTGTTCAGAGTGGGCAGGATAAGGCCCAGAGGACAGTGAGTGGTCAGTGGTGAGGAGGCGGAATAGGCCTGCCCTCTCCACTGCAGGGTCGGCCTCCTCTCTTGAGGTGGAGGACCTGGCCCTGGGTAATAAGTTTGGGGCTCTGTCGGGGGAGAAGGGGGAGGTCTCGAGTGACCCCGCTTCTCCGATGGAGGAAGGGGAGGTAGGTGGTGCTGTGGAGGGAGTGAGGGATCCTGCTGAGAAGTCCAAGAGGAAGGTTAAAAAACGCCTTTCTCAGCCTCAGACTCCTTGATGGCAGTTCCCGCTCCGCTAAAGGTGGCAACTATTAACGTTGCCAGCCTAAGATCTGTAAGTGGAAGAGAGACAGCCCTATTTTTGATCAGTGAGATGGATGCTAATATTTTCTTTTTGCAAGGGACCAGGCTGCCCACCTTGGCTGATATCCATCTGGCCAAGAGGGAGTGGAGGCGTGGGCCATCCTACTGGTCTCTTGCAGCTGAGTCTTACAGCGGAGTCGCGGTCCTTTTTTCCGAGATGGTAACGTGCCGGCGGGCTTTTGAGGTTGAGATTGGTAGATGGTTGGTCCTGGATGTCCTTGTGAGGGGGCAGGAGCTGCGCCTCATTAACATCTAAGGGCCGCAGTCCAAGTGGGATAGGAAGTGCTTTTTCACAAGGATCAAACCTTTTCTTTTTACATCCCGACAGGTGGTCTTTGGAGGTGACTTCAACATCATAACTAAGGACAGGAGGGGCTTCACTGACCACCTGGGGTATGATAGCGTTTTTCTTAATTCTATAGTCATGGAAGCAGGTCTGGTAGATGCTTTGATTAAAAGCAATCCGGACAGCACTGGGTACACGTATAGGAGAGGTAGCAACCAGAGTAGAATAGATAGTTTTTTTTTGAAGGATGACTCTGCCTTCTCAGCACCTGAGTGTCGGGCGGTGGAGTTCTTCAATCACTTTATGCTTACTGTGGTTTTGAATGTTTCAGACACGCCCCAGAGAGGAAGGGGCATCTGGAGGCTGAATTCATCTCTGCTGGAGGACGAGGAGGTGAGACAAATCTTTTGAGGTGTTCTTTCAGGCTCAGGAGACGGTGCTGGATTTCTGCAACAGTAAATCGTAGTGGTGGGAGCTTACTAAGGTGCGGATCAGCAGGTTTTTCATGGCCATAGGTAAGAAAAAGCAGCGTGATAAATATATTGCCTACCAACGGTTACGGAGGAAGCTCGATCGCCTTGTTTCTAGCAGTGGAGATTTTGGGGCAATCTCCGAGGTCAAACTTCTCCTCAGTAAATACCAGTACGATCGGCGTGCCTCTTTGGTTCTGGAAAGGGAATATGGGAAGTACCACTCGCCCGACCCTTTTCAGAATTACAAACAGGGTGCAGCGATTAGGACGGTCTCTGCCTTGAGGGATAGTACGGGGTACCTGACAAGATCCAGGTCAGGGATTCTGGAGGTCTCTAGGGATTTTTACAAGGACTTACTAAGTGAGAAGTGCCTTAACCAGGCAAGGATGTTGAGCTTCTTGGAATCTACACCGGGTTTGGAGAGTAATGTTCTGCCTACAAGTTTGACAGGAGAAATTACCGCAGAGGAGGTGACTAAGGCCATTGATAGTCTGACCATTAAGAAAACTCCTGGACCAGACGGGTTGACAGCTGAATTTTTTAAGACCTTCAAATCTAGCCTGGCACCTCGCCTAGCGGAGGTGTATAATTGCTGTATGAGTGAGGGGTCCTCCCTCCCTCCATGAGGCAGTCTGCGGTGATTTTGCTTGCAAAGGGTAAGGATCCTTCGGTTATTGAGAACTGGCGCCCCATTAGCCTTCTCAATGTCGATAGAAATTTTCTGGCTAAGATCTTGTTCTGGCACTTGTCAGTTGCAGAGGGTCTGCTTTCTCGTCAGCAGCATTGCTCGGTCCAGGGCAGGAGTACCTTTACAGCGGTGTTAGCTGTCCGGGAGGCTCTGGAGCGTTGTAAGGCTGAAGGATGAGGAAAGTTCTTGCTGGCAGTGGATCAGGCAAAGGGCTTTGATCGTGTCAACCATGAGTACCTCTGGTGTCTCCTTGACCGGTACGGTTTGGAAGGGAGGTTTATTGGCTGGTTAAAAACATTGTATAGGGAGGCTGAGAGCTTCATGTTGGTGAATGGCTGGGTTGGGCAGCCTTTTGGGGTTGGATCCGGGGTGCGCCAGGGGTGCCCTCTGAGCCCCTTGCTCTACGTCTTTGCCATTGACCCCTTCGTCAGGAGGCTAGATGGTGGAGCGTTGGGCGGGGTGCCGGGGGGTGCTGCTGGGAGTCCGCCCCTGAAGGTTGTAGCTTATGCTGCTGACGTTTCTGGTTTCATCTCTGGGTCTGAGGAGGCGCAGGAGGTGGTCTCAGTGATGGAACAGTATGCCGAGGCGTCTGGCTCCAAGGTCAACCAGGACAAATGTGAAGTTCTCTGGATGGGTAGAGAGGGTGAGAGCTTCTCGCTGCCGGACACCTTCCCGGTGCCTCAGCCAAGCATAAAAATTTTGGGCGTCAATTTTGGCCATGCCGATTATGGCAAGCTAAACTGGGAAGCCAAGTTGTCTGATGCAGAGGTCAAGGTCAGATGCTGGAAGGGGTGACGGCTCTCCTTAAGGGAAAGGGTTGATCTGATCAAGACTTTCCTGATTCCGGTATTTCTGTATGTCAGTTACATCTGTCTCTTGCCAGAATCACTCTATACGAGGGTTTACAGCTGTTTCTTCCAGATGTTATGGGGAAATAGGCTAAACCTTGTTAAGCGGAACGTAACTTATTCATCCAGGCGGGAGGGTGGCCTAGGTATGGTCAACCCAGTAGTTTTTTTCTCTCTGATGTTCTTGAAACATAACTTTGGTAGCATGTTGGCAGAGAGACCGCCTGCATGGGTAGGAATTTTTTGTGCCTGGTTTGGACCCTTTCTGAACAGTTGGGAGAGTGGCAGGCCAGTGAGAAGCCTGCGGGTCAAGCACGGTAAGCTCCCGGCTTACGTGGCCCCAAGCCTGAAGTTACTCCGGCGGTGGCATGTGACGGCGGAGGAGGTCAGATCCCTCCCTAGGAAACTCCTGGGTGAGAGGATTGTGGCTACCGCTTTCCATGCGCCATTGGCCCTGAAAGATTGCCCAGGCCATATCATGAGGGAGGGTTTGCGTTTATTAAATCTGGAGCGGATCCCCCTGAAGTTGAGGGACCAGGCCTTGCTCAGCTTCCATGGCAGGCTTTACGTAAGGGGCATGCATAAAAGTGGCCACCCGCCCAAGTAAGGGGCAACCTGAAGTGCCGCTCTCTGGATGACAGTGGTTGTCCGAGGGTGGAGTGTGGGAGTGTGGGGTGAAGTGGAGAGTATGGACCACTTCTTGCTTCAGTGCCCCTTTAACGTTGAAGTGTACAAAGAGGTGGGTGGGGCTTTGGGTGTCTCTTTCCTCCACTGCATGTCTTATGCGGAGTGGGTGTATGGAGCATTTGAAAGCCGCTCGGGTTTTGATTTAGACACCTTGTTTCTAGCTAGTTTAGTGGTCCGTTATTACACGTGGAATGCACGGTGTCAGGTTTCCATTCGGAAAAAAAGTCCTCCCTGTCCAGGTGGTGGTGTGTGGCATTCTTGGTGAGGTTGGAAAAATTTGGGGTCTTGAGAAAGACCGGTGGCGGCGAAAGGCTTGGTTGGAGGCGTGGAGGAACATCAGGCCTGTAGCTGCTGCCTGTTGATCTCCGGTGGTGGTAGCTATCCTTGTTTCTTCTCTTTGCACCCCCTTAGGTTTTGCCTTGTGGGCTGCAGTACCAGGGCTGGCCAGCGGGTGCTCTCAGCAATCAGAGGTTCACTTCGGCAATTAGCCATCACCTGGGGCTGATTGCAGGTGGTGTATTTAAGGGATGGCCAGACCTGCAGTCTGTGCCTTGGTGTGTGTTTTTCCATGGGCCCCTGTACCTTGTAACCTGCATTCCTGTTTCTGCCTGACTTGTTGCCGACCCTGCCTGATCCTGACCTCTGCTGACTTCTCCTGTTTGATCCCTGGCTTGTGACCCTGACCATTCTCTCTGCCTGCTCCTCCTGTACCTACCTGCCCGATAGTTATCGACCCGGCCTGCCTGACTACGTTGTTCTCTATATGTGTATGTACCTGTGTATCTATACCAGTTTAGGTTTGGGTTTGTTTCACCTTGTTGTATGTATTTGTGTTAGCTTGGGGTTTGGTGCACTGCATTTATATTTGTATTGTTAGTCTTAATAAATTGTCTTATTTATACCATATCTGAAGCCTGCGTTTCCCTGTGTCAGTACACACGTCTCTGGTCACACCTGCATCCCTGACAGGCCTTGTGTATGCGTGGTGGGGGCGCCGGGCCTGTTGTTCCCTTCATGACTATGTAGGCCTGGAGGCATATGTTCTTTCTTTGCAGGTTATGGACCCTTATTTTTGGGCCATTAAAGCCATGTGTTGTGGTAATTATGCTTGTTTCTTTCCCCAGGAAATTCTGGACTTTCTGTCACGTATAGTGATTATATTTATGTTGGGCCATAAATGCCTTGTGGATACATGTTGGGGGCATTGGGCCTGTTGTCCTGCTTTGTGGGGCATCGGGCCTGTTGTCTTCTCCATGTCCGTATAGGTCTGGTTGCATATGTCCTTTTTCTTTTCAGGTTATGGACTCTTATGTATGGAGTCTTATGTAATGGGCCATAGGTCATATGCCATATTCTATGTTTTTCTTTCCCCAGGAAGTTCTGGGTTTTCAGCCATAAAGGCCTTGTAGATACATGTTGGGGGCATTGGGCCTGTTGTCCTGCTCAGTGGGGTGTCGGGCCTGTTGTCTCCTCCATGACTATATAGGTCTGGATGTATATGCCTTCTTTGCAAGGTTATGGACTCTTATGTTTGGGCCATTTAAAGCCATATGGTTTGCTGTTTCTTTCTCCAGGAAATTCTGGACTTTCAGTTATGCGTAGTGATTATGTTTGTACTTATTTATTTATTTGCAATTTTTTTGTACTTTTGTAAAAAAAAGAGTTTAAGTTGGGTGGTTTTGTAAGCTTACATTACAAAATAAAATATTTCCCACCACCAGTGCTGAGTCCATTCCTGACACCACCTCCTGCGCCTCCCCGGTCCCAGAGATGAAGACAGAAACGTCGTCAGCATAGGCTGACCCTCAGGGGCGGATCCCCAGCAGCACCCCACCCAACGCCCCACCATCTAGCCTCCTGACGAAGGGGTAGACAGCGAAAACGTAGAGCAAATGGCTCAGCAGCCACCCCTGGTGCACCCCTGATCCAACCCCAAAAGGCCGCCTAACCCAACAATTCACCAACATGAAGCTCTCAGCCTCCCTGTATAATGTCTTCAGCCAGCCAATGATCCTCCCCTCCAAACCGTACCGGTCCAGGAGATGCCAGAGGTACTCGTGATTGACTCGGTCAAAAGCCTTTGCCTGGTCCACAGCCAGCAGAAACTGTCCCCATCCCTCAGCCTTACACCGTTCCAGAGCCTCCTGGAAAGCTAACACCGCTGTGAAGGTACTCCTGCCCTGACCGAGCAATGCTGCTGACAAGAAAGCAAGCCGTCTGCCACTGACGACAAGCGCCAGAACAAGATCTTAGCCAGAACTTTCTATCGACATTGAGAAGGCTAATGGGGCACCAGTTCTCAATAGCCGAAGGATCCTTACCCTTTGACAGGAGAATCACTGCAGACTGCCTCATGGAGGGAGGGAGGGACCCCTCACCCAGACAGCAGTTGTAAACCTCCGCAAGGTGAGGTGCCAAGCTGGACTTAAAGGTCTTAAAAAACTCAGCTGTCAAACCATCTGGCCCAGGAGTCCTTTTAATGGCCAGATTGTCAATGGCTTTGATCACCTCTTCTGCAGTAATTTCCCCAGTCAAACTTGCAGGCGAGACATTACTTTCCATACCCGGTGTAGACTCCAAAAAGCTCAACATCCTTGTCCGGTCGAGGTGTTTCTCACTCAGCAAGTCCACATAAAAGTACCTAGAGACTTCCAGAATCCTTGACTTGGATCTCGTCAAAGACCCCGTACCATCCCTCAGGGCAGAGACTGTCTTAATTGCTGCACCCTGTTTGCAGTTCTGAAAAGGGTCGGGCGAGTGGTACTTCCCATAATCCCTCTCCAGAACCAAAGAGGCATGCCGGTCATACTGGTACTCCCTGAGGAGAAGCTTGACCTCTGAGATTGCCCCCTAATCTCCACTGCTAGAAACAAGGCGGTCGAGCTTCATCTGCAACTGCTGGTAGGCGATGTACTTATTAAATTGCTTTCTTTTTCCTATGGCCTTGAAAAACCTGCCAATCCGCACCTTAGTAAGCTCCCACCACTCTGACTTACTGTTGCAGAAATCCAGCACGGTCTCCTGGGCCTGAAAGAACTCCTCAAAAGATTGTCTCACCTTCTCGTCTTCCAGCTGAGCCGAGTTCAACCTCCAGATGCCCTTCCCTCTCAGCGGCGTGTCTGAAACATTCAAAGTCACAGTAAGCATAAGGTGATCAGAAAACTCCACTGCCCGACACTCAGGTGCCGAGAAGGCAGAGTCCGCCTTCAAAAAAAACCTGTCTTTCCTACTCTGACTATTACCTCTCCTAAACGTGAAACCAGTGCTGTCTGGGCTGCACTTAACCAAGGCGTCCACCAGACCTGCTTCCCTGACTATAGCATTCAGAAAAACGCTATCATATCCCAGCCTGTCATTGGAGCCCCTCCTGTCCTTGGGCCTAGTTACGGTGTTAAAATCACCTCCAAAGACCACCAGCCGAGACGTAAAAAGGAAAGGCTTGATCTTTGTGAAGAGGCATTTCCTGTCCCACTTGGACTGTGGTCCATAAATGTTAATGAGGCACAGTTCCTGCCCCCTCACAAGGACATCTAGGATCAGACATCATCCAATCTCCACCTCAATAATCCGCCGACACGTTACCATACTGGTAAAAAGCACTGCAACTCCGCTGTAAGGCTCAGCCGCAAGAGACCAATAGGAGGGCCCACGATTCCACTCCCGCTTGTCCAGATGTATGTCAGCCAAGCTGGGCAACCTGGTCTCCTGCAAAAACAAAACATCAGCATCAACACCACTGAGCAAAAATAAGGCTGACTCTTTAGCGCTCACAGACTTCAGGCTGGCAACATTAATAGTTGCCACCTTTATCGGAGTGGGAACTTCCATTAAGATAATTGAGAGTGGCGTTTCTTAAGAGAGCCTCCTGCCTCCTCATCCTCCATCGGGGAAACAGGATCCTTACATACCTCCTCCTCCTCCTCCCCCGACAGAGCCCCAAACATGTTACCAAGGGCCACAACTCCAGAGAGGAGATAGACCCTGCAGGAGAAAGGACCGGCCTGTTATGCCTCCCCACCACCGACCACCCCTCCTCCATCTGGACCCCACCCTGCTCACCCTGAACAGGACCCTGGGACCCCTGAGATTCCCTACTGAGCTTTTTCTTCCACCTCAAAGGGACGAGAACCGGGGGAGCAGGCACAGACAGCCTAGATTTTACATCCACCAACCCGGCCCTTCTGGCGACCTCAGCCAACTTTTTCCCCTTACCAGGAGGGGGGACGGACCCAACAGGGGAAACTACCGGGACATTGACTGGGGTGGGCTCAACCAGGGGAACTACCACAGAAGGGACAACTGAAGCCACCCCTGCCTCTACCAAGGCCACTGCAGAGGCCGACTTGGCCCTCTCCGCCGCAACCTCCGCCTCGTCGGCATCGATCCTGTCCAATTCGGAAGCAATTTCCGCCACTGGGAGGTTGAAGAGTGCCTCTGGGCACTGATTGTACATATGGCCCAAGACCCCGCAGAGGTTACACCTCACAATGTTGCAATATCTTGCCAGATGACCAATTTCCTGGCAAAGAGAGCACCGTATAACCGGGCACGTGGCAGCAAAGTGCCCCTTTGCACCACACCGGTGGCATACCCGGGGCTGACCAGCATAGAAAATAACAATTCTATCCCTCCCCAAGAAAGCAGATGAGGGTATGTGCTGAAGTACATTGCCCTCAACTCTCAGACGGACGGTGGTTGTCCATCCACCCGTCCAGATCCCTCTCTCGTCTACATTGCCAAAAGAGATCCAGCTGCTCTGGCCTCACGAACGAGACATCATACTCCCCTGTACCGACAGGGGCAATAAAAGCAAAAATATCTGCCGCTTTGAACCCCATCTCCAGGACGCGGTCTATTACTTCCTTTCTGCCCAAAGGGGGTCCCTCCCCTGACAATTTCAGCTGCACTACATTTCTCCTGGTTGCGGAGGTTGGCAGGTTACCTGCCCGCACCATAAGTGGCCTAACTGACCCTTGCCCACCTCTTACTGCCGCTGAGAAGCTGATGGCAGGCTTAGGCACAGAGGCACTTGCCTCAGGGGGAACTGGACCAGGGGGGCTGAGACTGAATCACTGGGACCCGGGGGAACAGGGCCAGATAGAGCAGGACCACCAGAGAGGGAGACCAGGGGTGCAGGATCCAAAGGACCCTGACCATCCCCACTGGAGCCCACCAAAGCAGGGGCTGAAGTGGCCTGAACCCGGGGGCCTGAAACCACCAAAGGGGGACTCTGCAGGGCCTGACATATGGGCACCTGGATTTGCGGGACAGAACCTCAGCAGGAGCGCCAGGAGCAATAGATTCCCCAGCAAGAGTAGCCCCCACCTTTGGAGGGGCGGGGCCTAACGGGACAGAGAGACCTATACAAGCCAGCCCTTGCCCCACAGGAGGAGCCGGCAGGGTCTTACCACCGGAGATGTCCTTTGACTCCTTGCTGCCTGTTTTTGCAGAGTCCTGCAGCACTTCCCCGATCACCGGTATACCGTCCTTCACCAGAATGGAGCTTCCCAAGGAGCTCGGGATCCTCTTTAGCTGCACGAACACAGCGCGCTCTCTCCTCACCGGCTGGGCCAGCTTTTGTGACGTATCCTCCTCCTCACTTCCGGAATCCTCCGAGGTGAAGCGGAAGCGGTCACCTCTCAATCCCGCCTCCTCTTCCTGGACAAAGCGTAACTCTCCAGCCGACTCCGCCTCCTCCACACGCGATCCCCAATCCTGCACTCTGCTGCCCGAGGGGGAGGGAGTCCGAACCACCCACAGCCTCAGCGTCCTCCATATCTGGCAGCGCCATTTTCAAACTTGGTGCAGCAAGCTCAGCCAGCTCCTGCATCGGCACACCTCCAGACACCGGCTGATCCCCGGCCCCCGGTTTACCTCCCATCACTGGCTCACCTCCCGTCACCGGCTCATCAGATGACTCCTCCATAGAGGAGACCATATCCATGGGACCTCTTGCTGCCGCAACGCTCCTGTTTCTTGCTGCTTTGAAGCGGCTGTCATTAGCATACATTTCCTTCAGAGCTCCACTCTTCTTTTTAAGTGCCGCCACATACTTTGTTTGCAGAGAGACCCTCTGCTCTAAGGCCTCCAGGCTAGGCTTCATCGCCTGTCTCTTGGTGCTCCACACACGTTCATAATTGGTATGCAGCTTTTTAAGTTCCAGACTTAATTTGACCAATTTGGCCTCCTCCTTCTCCACCGTCTTAATCTGGACAACCACACGGTTTCTGTATTCCGCACAACCTTCCCCCTTCTTGGGGGCCATTCCCAGGTCCTCTATAGGTGGTATGCAGGGAGCGGTACTAAGCCCCTCAGGGGGCCCTCCTCCGGAAGGGCCAGGCCCAGGACACGACATCCTCCCTGGGCTGGCTGGGACAATCAAGCCAATCAGGAGTCAGGCCTTTTGGAGGTATTGCAGAGCTCTCCACTATGCGACCACACCCGTCAGGAAAGGAGATATTTTATTTGTAATTTGTGCTTACAAACCAACCAGTATTAATTTTTTTTTTACAAAAGATACAAAAGATAAATATGAATAAATAAATATAAACAAAAGCATATCCTTCATGCAGAAACCGTAAAAGTCCGGGAACTTCCTGGAAGAAAAGGAAGCCTCTATGGCCTACAACACAAAAGTCCATACCTGGAAAAAAGCACAGAAAACCAGGCCTTTATGGCCTGCAACAGATAAGTCCATACCTGGAAAAGAAACACTTTAACAGGCCTTTATGGCCAAGACACAAACTATATACAATTTCCATCCTCCACAGATGGCCTTTATGGCCAAACACTACAAGACTTTACTACAACTAAGCTTGCTGACTTAGAAAAAAACAAACAAACATTATATGCATACCCTAAAGAAGATTAAGAAACATAGATTTTCAGTACCTGCAGCCTTCCATCAAAAGAAACATACTTCCAAAATCTAGGGGGGTGATAAGAGGAAAAGAGGGACAGATGCCACCACCCGAGATCAACAAACTGCAGCCACAGGCCTGGTTCCTCCACACCTCCCGCCGCCCTCTGTCTTTCTGAAGACCCCAAATTTTTCCCACCTCACCTAGGATGCCACGCACCACCACCTGGATAGGGAGGACTTTCTGCCAGATGGAGTCCTGACACCGTGCATTCCACGTGTAATAACGGACTACTAAACTGACTAAGAACAAACTGTCAGGGATCCCCTCGATCCCCGCCGCGATGGTCCCGGCGCAGGCGCAGTGCACCGCCCTGTGCAGGGACACGGCACTAGGTCCGGGCCGGCCGCGGCGTTCGAGTTCGCACATGCGCAGTAGAAGCCGCGGCCGCCTGCTGGGCACCAATGGCAGCGCAGGGCGGGATATTTAAATGTCCCTGAGCTGTCATTTCAGTGCCTTCTGGTCTTACCCGTATCCTGTGATTCTGAACCTGTGCCTAAGTAAGTTATTGACCCGGATTGCTCTTGACCTGCTGATTTCTCCTGCCCAGACCTTTGCTTTGCCTGACCTCTCTTTCTGAATGCCCCTCATTAGTTCTGACCTACTGTTGCTGACCTGGCGTGTGACCCGACGATTCTCTGCCCGCTCCCTTGTACCATACCGTCCTCTACGTTACCGACTCGGCCCGTCTGACTTCGCACTTGCTGAGCCATCCATCCATCCCATCGGGGTTACCCGGCCTCCTCACATCTGGCTCTCCCTGGTTGGAGCCTCTGGCGAACACCCCTACCACTGACAGGTGTGCTTAGTAGTGGCGACCTGGTCCCGGGGTACTCCAAGTCCATCCCCACCATCAGGGGCTCTGGTGAACAAGTACCCTGGGGCTTAGACTCCGCGCTCTGGGCACGCCTGACCAGTGGAGTGCTAGTGGTGCCGCTCGGCGGTCCCTCACACAAACTGTCTAAATCAAAATCCAGTTGACTTTCGAATGCCCCATACACCCACTCCGCATAAGACATGCAGTGCAGGAAAGGAACATCCAGAGCCCCACCCACCTCTTTATACACCTCTACGTTAAAGGGGCACTGAAGCAAGAAGTGGTCCATAGTTTCTACTTCACCCTGACACTCCGACCTCGGACAACCACGGTCATCCAAAGGACAGTACTTCAAGTTACCCCTCACGTAGAGCCTACCATGGAAAGCGAGCCAGGCCTGGTCCCTAAATTTCAAGGGGACCCGTTCCAGATTTATTAAGTGTAAACCCTCCCTCATGATATGGCCTGGGCAATCTTTCAAGGTCAGCGGTGCATGGAAAGCGGTTGCCACAATCCTCTCCCCCAGAAGTTGCCTAGAGAGAGATCTGACCTCCTCCGCCGTCACATGCCACCGCCGGAGTAACTTCAGGCTCTGGGCCACATAAGCCGGGAGCTTGCCGTGCTTGACCCGCAGGCTCTTCACTAGCCAGCCACTCTCCCAACAGCTCAGAAAGGGTCTGAACCAGATCCGAAACAGCCCTACCCATGCAGGCGGATTCTCTGCCAGCATATTACCAAAGTTATGTTTCATAAATATCAGAGAGAAGAAAACTGACCATACCTAGGCCACCCTCCCGCCTGGATGAGTAAGTTACATCTCGCCTGACAAGGTTCAGCCTGTTCCCCCATAACATCTGGAAGAAGCAGCTGTAGATCCTCGTATAGAGCGATTCTGGCAAAAGACAGACAAAGCTGACATATAAAAGATGGGAACCAGGAAAGTCTTAATCAAGTCAACCCTTTCCCTTAAGGAGAGTCGCCACCCCTTCCAACACCTCACTTTGACCTCGGCATCAGACAGCCTAGCTTTCCAATTTGATTTGCTGTAATCAGCAGGACCGAAATTGATGCCTAGGACTTTTATACTCCGCTGAGGCACTGGGAAGGTGTCCGGGAGTGAGAAGTTCTCACCATCCCTACCCATCCAGAAAATTTCACACTTATCCTGGTTGACTTGGAGCCTGACGCCTCAGAATACTGATCCATCACCAAGACTACCTCCTGCGCCTCCTCAATCCCGGAGATGAAGACAGAAACGTCATCAACGTAAGCAACGACCTTCAGAGAGGGACCCCCAGCAGCACCCACCGGCACCCCGCCCAACGCCCCACCATCCAACCTCCTGACAAAGGGATCGATGGGGAAGGCATAGAGCAAGGGGCTCAGCGGGTACCCCTGGCGCACACCAGATCCGACCCCAAAAGGCCGCCCAACCCAACCATTCACCAACATGAAACTTTCAGCCTCTCTATACAGTGTCTTAAGCCAGCCAATAAACCTCCTCTCTAGGCCATAGTGGTCCAGGAGGTGCCAAAGGTACTCATGATTGACTTGATCGAAGGCCTTTGCCTGATCCACTGCCAGAAAGTACTTCCCCCAGCCCTCAGCCTTACACCACTCCAGAGCCTCCCGGACGGCTAACACCACTGTAAAGGTACTCCTGCCCTGGATCGAGCAATGCTGCTGCCGTGAAAGCAAACCGTCCGCCACTGACGACAAGCGCCAGAACAAGATCTTTGCCAGAACCTTCGACATTGAGAAGACTAATGGGGCACCAATTCTCAATAGCCGAAGGATCCTTACCTTTTGACAAAAGAATTACAGCAGAGGGAGGGAGAGAACCCTCATCCAGACAGATGTTATAAACCTCCGCAAGATGGGGTGCCAAGCTGGATTTAAAAGTTTTAAAAAAACTCAGCTGTCAAACCATCTGGCCCAGGAGTCTTTTTAATGGCCAGACTGTCAATAGCTTTGATCACCTCTTCTGCTGTAATTACCCCTGTCAAACTTGCCAGCGGGACATTACCTTCCAAACCCGGTGTAGATTCCAAAAAGCTCAACATCCTTGTCCGGTCAAGGCTCTTCATACTCAGTAAGTCCTCATAAAAGGACCTAGAGACTTCCAGGATCCCTGACCTGGATTTTGTCAGGGGCCCCGTACTATCCCTTAAGGCAGAGACTGTTTTAACTGCTGCGCTCTGTTTGCAGTTCTGAAAAGGGTCGGGCGAGTGATATTTCCCATAATCCCTCTCCAGAACCAAAGAGGCGTGCCAGTTGTATTGGAACTTCCTGAGGAGAAGCTTAGCCTCCGAGATTGCCCCAGAATCTCCACCGCTAGAGACAAGACGGTTAAGCTTCCTCCGCAACCGTTGGTAGGCGTTGTATCTATCAAGCTGTTTTCTTTTCCCTATGTCCTTGAAAAATCTGCCAATTTGCAACTTGACAAGCTCCCACCACTCTGACTTACTGTTGCAAAAATCCACCAACGTCACCTGAGCCTGAAAGAACTCCTTGAAAGATCGTCCCACCTCCTCGTCTTCCAGTAGAGACAAATTCATTCTCCAGATGCCCTTCCCTCTCAGTGGCGCATCTGAAACATTCAAAGTCACAGTAAGCATAAGGTGATCAAAGAACTCCACCGCTCGACACTCAGGTGCCGAGAAGGCAGAGTTCTCCTTTCAAAAAAACCTGTCTATCCTACTCTGACTGCTACCTCTCCTAAACGTGAAACCAGTGCTGTCTGGGTTGCTCTTAACCAAGGCATCCACCAGACCTGCTTCCCTGACTACTGTATTCAAAAAGACGCTATCATATCTCAGCCTGTCATTGGAGCCCCTCCTGTCCTTGGGCCTAGTTATGGTATTGAAGTCACCTCCAAAGACCACCAGCCGGGATGTAAACAAGAAAGGCTTGATCCTTGTGAAGAGACATTTCCTGTCCCATTTGGACTGCGGTCCATAGATATTAATTAGGCGCAGTTCCTGACCCCTCACAAGGACATCCAAGATCAGACATCTTCTAATCTCCACCTCAGTTACCCGCCGGCACGTTACCATACCGGTAAAAAGCACCGCAACTCTGCTGTAAGGCTCGGCCGCAAGAGACTAGAAAGATGGACCACGCCTCCATTCCCTTTTGGCCAGATGAATGTCAGCCAAGCTACACAACCGGGTCTCCTGCAAAAATAAAACATCAGCATCAATACTGCTGAGCAAAAATAAGGCCGTTTCACTTAGAGATTTTAGGCTGGCAACATTAATGGTTGCCACCTTTATCAGAGCGGGAACTGCCATTAAAGTAATTGAGAATGGCGCTTCTTATCCTTCCTTTTGGTTTTCTTGGAAGGGTCCCTTGACCTCTTCAGAGAACCCCCCTCGTCCTCATCCTCCATCGGGGAAAAAGGATCACCTGACTCCTCCCCGTCCCCAGAGAGAGTCCCAAACTTGTTCCCCAGAACCAGATCCCCTCTCCTAATGAGGAGACTGACCTCGCTGGGGAAAGGACAGGCTTATTGCCCTTAACTATAGACCACCCTTCCTCCACCTGGACCCCCACCTGACCTCCCTGAACAGGAGCCTGGGAGCCCTGGGATACCTTATCAGGCACCTTATCCCAATGCAGTAGGAGGAGAACCGGGGGAAGGGACACAGAAGGCCCAGCTGTAACCTCCACCATCCCAGCCCCTTTGGCTGCCTCCACCAATTTCTTTCCCTTCTTTTGAAGGGGGATGGACACCCAGGATGATACTACTGGAATCCTAACTGGGTTTGTAGACTCAAGCAGGGCAACCTCGGGGACCACAGAAACCTCCTCCACCTTCCCAGGGCCTGCCCCAGGAGGCAGAGTGGCCTTCACTACCTCCTCCGCCGCATCCTCAGCATCCAGCCTGTCTAATTCAGCTACTAACTCCCTATCTGAGATGTTACGGAGGGCTTCAGGACATGAATTATAGGAATGCCCCACAGAACCACACAAGTTGCACCTTATTACACTGCAATCCTTGGCCAAGTGCCCAATCTCCTGGCACAAGGAGCAGTGCATCACTGGACAGGTGGCGGCAAAATGCCCCTTGGCACCACACCGGTGACATACCCGGGATAAAAAATAACTAACCTATCCCTGCTAAGGAAAGTAGAGGAAGGAATATGCTGGAGCACATTCCCCTCCACCTTCAAGCGGATGGTGGTCATCCATCCGCCTGTCCAGATCCCCCTTTCATCCATAATTTTACTCAGGGGTGCCATAACATCCCCGTATTTCCCCAGCCACACCACAATATCTGCAGGGGGGATCGACTCATTTCTCACCAGAACCGTGATTTTCTTGACCACGTTCTGGCGAGATATCAATTTTGGAGACAGACCAACCCACTTCGGGCTACGGGCATAGATGGAATCGTATCTTTGCCAAAAAAGATCTAGCAAGTCTGGCTGCATAAAAGACACGTCGTATTTGCCCGTACCTACTGGGGCAATGACAGCAAACAGATCCGTTGCTTTATAACCCACCTCAAGAATATGATCGATTACTTCCCTCCGACCTAAAGGGGGGCCCTCCCCTGTCCATTTTAACTGGACGACATTTCTGAGGGCAGCAGATGTCGGTAGGTTGCCTGCCCTAGCTTGCAGTTGCCTGGACGGCCCCTGCCCACCCCTAACCACCGCTGAGTAGCTTAAAGCGGGTGTAACTGCGGGGGCACTCCCAACAGAGGGAGCAGGGTCTGAGGAGACCACAGCCAGGGCAACAGAAGGAGCCTGAACCTGAGGACCAGATACCACCGGGTCAGACCCCTGAACCTGGGGACCCGGACTACCAGAAGGGGGACTGGACAAAGCAGAGCCCTGGGGGACCCGCACCTGCACCTCAGAAACAATTACAGGGGAACTAAGCAGTGCCTGGCCCGCAGGGAATTGGGTTTGGGAACTCAGCCCACCAGATGGGGACCCCAACGGGACAGACACAACCCCAACACCTTCCACAGCCTTCAAGGGGGCGGAGCCAACGGGAGCCTGCACTGGGGGGACAGAGGAACCCGGACCACCCGATCCCTGCACTGCAGGAGGAGCCTGCACTATAGGTATAGCCCCAGACATATTAACCACAGGGAAGTCCTTTGGAGCATCCAGACTTTGCAGAGTCCTGCAGCACACCTTCGGCCATCAGCACACCATCCTTTACTAACATGGAGCTCTCCAGGGAGCTGGGGATCCTCTTCAGTTGGACGAAAACTGCCCAGTCCTTCTTCACTGGCTTAGCCGGCTTACGCGGCATATTCTCTTCATCACTTCCGGAATCCTCGGAAGTGAACCGGAAGTGCTCACTTGTCCATGCCGGCTCCATTTCCTGGATGAAACAGCTTTCCCGCGGTCTCCGCCTCCTCCACTTGCGTTCCCCAATCCGCGCTCTGCTGCCCGAGGGGGAGGGAGCCCGACTCACACGTGGCCTCGGCGTCCTCCATATTGGCTGGCGCCATTTCCGAAATCGATGCAGCGGGCTCAGCCAGCCCCTGTACCGGCTCACCTCCCATCACCGATGCATCCGACAGCTCCTCCATGGAGGAGACCTTGTCCACAAGGCCTCTTGCCGCCGCCACATACTTGCTCCTAGCCACTTTGAAGCGGCTATCGTTTGCATACTTCTCCCTCAAGACTCCGTTCTTTTTCTTGAGGGCCGCCACATACTTCCCTTGGCGGGAGACCTTCTGCTCTAAGGCCTACAGACCAGGCTTCATCGCCTGTCTCTTGGTGCTCCACACACGGTCATAACTGAAATGTAGCTTTTTAAGCTCCAAACTTAATTTGACCAATTTGGCCTCCTCCTTCTTCACCATTTTATTCCGGGAGACCACACGGTCTCTGTACCCTGCATTACCTTCCCCCTTCTTTGGGGCTGTTCCCAAGTCCTCAATGGTGGAGAGATCGGGACCGGTACTAGGCCCCTCAAGGGGCCTTCCTCCTGCAGGGCCAGGCCCAGGAGCAGACATCCTCCCTGGGCTGGCTGGGACAATCAAGCCCCCGGCTTTTCAGGCCTTCCTGGAGCTCAACAGAGCAGCCTTCCACACAACCTCTCCACATAGTGTCAGGAAAGGAGATTTTTATTTAAAATTTCTCTCAATTCAAAACATTATATACAAAAGTAGAAACATCAGGAAAATATGTACACTGTAATGAACAACAAAAAAAAATAAACCCTTGCCGGGTCCTTCATGTGCCTTAGAGGCCAAAATGTCCATCGAAAATTCTGCCTGAAAATATGATAGGCCGACTGGCCAAAAACGGGAAATCATTATCCACGTGACAACACTCTACAACATGCCTACATACTACAACAATACACACAATGTCACAAAACTCGTAAGGCTAAGAAACATAGCCCTTCAGATACCTGTAACCCTTTTTCAAAACTTCTACCAGAAAAAAACTAAGGTAGTGAAAACACAGAAGGAAACAAGGACAGCTTCCGCACCCAGAGATCAACAGGTCACAAGACCAGGCCTGATGTTCCTCCATGCCTCCATCCAGGCCTTACGCCGCAACCTGTCTGTCTTTCTCAAGAACCCGAACTTTCCCAACCTCACCAAGAATGTCATTCACCACCACCATGACAAGGAGGACTTTCTGCCGAAGAGAAACCTGACACCGTGCATTCCAGGTGAAATAATGGACCCCTAAACAGACTAGAAAAAGAGTGCTCAAATCATAACCCGCACGTCTTTCGAAAGCCCCATATACCCACTCCGCATAAGTCATGCGGTGCAGAAAAGGGATGTCAAGAGCCCTCCCCACCTGTTTGCACACCTCTATATTAAAGAGGCACTGAAGTAAGAAGTGGTCCATAGACTCCACCTCACCCCCACGCTCCGCTCTCGGACAACCACGGTTGTCCACAGAGCAGTACTTCAGGTTCCCCCTCTCATATAGTCTGCCATGAAACGCGAGCCAGGCCTGGTCCCTAAACTTCAAGGGAATCCTTTCCATGTTTATCAACTTTAATCCCACCTGTGCATGGAAGGCAGTGGCCACAACCCTCTCCCTGAGAGACTTCCCAGCAAGTGATCTGACCTCCTCCGCTGTCACAAACCACCGCCGCAGAATTTTCAAGCTCGGGGCGACATAAGCCAGGAGCTTACCGTGCTTGACTCTCAGGATTCTCACTGGCCTGCCACTCTCCCAGCTGCCAAGAAAGGGTCTAAACCGCATCTGAAAAAAACCTACCGATCCAGGCGGCTCCTCACTCAGCATTTTACCAAAGTTATGTTTCAGGAACATAAACGGAGAAGAAAACCACCGGGTTGACCATTCCTAAAGCACCCTCCCGCCTGGAAAGGTAGGTAACATTCCCTCACAACAGCTGGAAGAAACAGCTGTAGACCCTCGTGTAGACAGATTCCTGCAAGAGGCAGACATAGCTAACATACAAAAAGACTGGAATCAGATAGGTCTTTATGAAATCGACCCTTTCCCTCAAGGAGAGCCGCTACCCCTTCCAGCACTTCACCTTGACCTCGGCATCTAACAGTCTGGACTCTCAATTTGCTTTGGTGTAATCGCCAGGATCAAATGTAATGCCTAGCACTTTGATCTTAGACTGGGGCCCTGGGAAGGTATCCGGGAGTGAGAAGTTCTCACCCTCCCCACCCATCCAGAAAACTTCACACTTGTCATGATTAATCCTGGAACCCGACGCCTCCACATACTGCCCCATCTCCGAGACCACCACCTCCGCCTCTTCCGCCTCAGAGATGAACACAGAAACATCATCAGCATAGGCTACAACCCTCAAAGGTGACTCGCCAGTTGTGCCCACCAGCGCCCCCGCCAAAGCCTCACCATCTAGCCTTCTGACGAAGGGGTCGATGGCAAATGCGTAAAGCAAAGGGCTCAGCGGAGACTCCTGACGCACCCCCGAGCCAACCCTGAAAGGCTGCCCAACCCAACCATTTATCAGCATGAAACTCTCTGCCCCTTTGTATAAGGTTTTTAACCAGCCAATAAACCTCCCTTCCAGACCATAACGGTCAAGGAGACGCCAGAGGTACTCATGATCTACCCGATCAAAGGCCTTGGCCTGATCCAGTGTCAGCAAATACCTCCCACTACCATCAACCCTGCAGTGCTCCAGGACACCGCTGAGAATGTACTTCTGCCCTGAACCGAACAGTGCTGATGCCAGGTGTCAGGGCTCCAGGGTATGACCAGAGGTATGTGAACTGACGCAGGGAAACGCAGGCTTCAGATATGTTATAAACAATATAATTTATTAATACTAACAATACATAAACGCAGTGCAATACTAAAACATAACACAGTGCAAAGGAACCAAACCACCCACAGATAATACATACAATGCAAGCGTCGTCAGGCAGGCGGGGTCAATAACAATCGGGCAGGTAGGAACAGGAGGAGCAGGCAGAGAGTAGTCAGGTCACGAGCCGGGTACAGCAACTAACGGGCAGGTAGGTACAGGGGGGTCAGGCAGAGAATGGTCGGGGTCAGAAGCCAGGGATGAAACAGGAGAAGTCAGCAGAGGTCCGGATAAGGCAGGGTCGGCAACGAATCAGTCAGACAGGAACAGGAAGAGGAACAGGAATGCAGGTAGCAAGATACAGGGGCCCATAGAAAAACACACACCAAGGCACAGACTGCAGGTCTGGCCATCCCTTAAATACACCTGTGATCAGCCTCAGGTGTTTTGGCTGACTGCAGGGTTGAGTCTCTGATTGCTGAGAGCACCCGCTGGCCAGCCCTGGTACTGCAGCCCACAAGGCAGGTGAGTCCCACCATCTGTGGTGAATCCATTCCTGAGCTTGTTGTGGAAGGTGGTGTGCAGGCTGTGCTCTGAGCTTCCAGAGGCCTTTGTTGGAACCGGGGACTGGATTCCTCTCCCTGCCCAGGAAGGATGAGTGTTCCTGGGCAGGATCCTGGTGGCGGGGGCCCCCCCAAGGGCCCTAGTACCGGCCCCACAAAAACACCAGTGGAGGACCTGGGAATGGGCCCTAGGCCAGGGGAGAAATACAGTGCATACAGAGAGCGCACTGTGGCCCATATCAACCGCTTGAACAAGGAGGAGGAAAAGCTAAGTGGGTTGAGACTGGAGTTGAAGAAGTTCAGAGCTTCGTATGACCGGGTCTGGTCCACCAAGCGCCATACCATGAAGCCTCAGTTGGAGATCTTGGAACAGCGTGTCAGCGAGCAGGTCAAGATGGTTGCTGCACTAAAAGCGGCCAGTGGAATCCTGCGGGAAAGACATACTAACGATGACAGGTTTAGATCTGCAAGGAGCAAGCTTGTGGCAGGGGCCCGTGGTCATGCTGAGGAGGAGTCATCTCTGGAGGAGTTTTCTGATGCACCAGCAGGTGAGGGAGCCTGCCGGGTGGAGGCTGATCCGGCCAGCCCCCCCATGCATGCTGAGGAAGTATTACCTGCAGTAAAGGTTGTGGGGTCCGGCTCCACCCCCCCCCCCCCCCAGCAGCAGCAGCAGCAGCAGCCCCTGGACTGGGGGTCTCAAGTGGAGGTGGCTGAGAGAGCTGGAACTATGCATTTTATTAAAGAAATGGAGTCCCCTTTACATGTAAAGCAGTTTGCTTTTACATCTGAGGAATCAGAGGATGAGGATGACAGGTGTAAGAAGCCAGCTAAGCCCAGAGAGAAAGAAAGAGCGGTGTTTGTCAGCTTGGAAAGGATCCCCAGCACGTTGGTGACGTCTGCAGCAGCAGGAGTGAAAGTGTCAGAGGTGTTGGGAGTGAACCCATCCAGCAGTGAAGTGGTGGCTGAATCCAGTGATCTAAGTCAAGGAGAGCGGGGTGTCCCTGCCCAGGGATGTCAGCATGCAGTCTGGGGGTGTGCCTGCAAGTCAGCGTCCTCATGGCATGGAGGAAGACAAGGTGTTGCAGCCCAGAGGTGGGGGTGTGTCTGCAGCTCAGATTACCTGTGGCTTAGAAGATCATGGAGTGTCCCCGCCCACTGGCAGTACAATGCTGGCTCTGGGTCTCTGTGATGCAGCAAGGGGAGGACTGTCCCTGCCCAGTGGTGAGTCATGTTCTGGTCTTTGTGATGGGATGAAGAGTGGAGTGGCCCCACCCATAGGTGGAACTGAATCTGTGCTCAGAGACCAGCGTGTCTGTAACGCTGGAGGACTGGCTAAAGCCATGAGTCTGGTGGGGGGGAAGGAGGAGGAGATGATATGTGATGCACCAGGTAGGGAGAGTGTAAAGTATGTGATCTCTGTTTCTGCTCTTACAGTTCCTGGGTCTGTCTTTGTTCCATGTGCTTCTCCCATCCCTGCTGCCTGTAAGGCAGTCCCTGCTTCTGTCATCCATGCTGGCTCTGGGCCAGTCCCTGCTCATCCCATCCCTGCTGTTCAGGGGTCCATCCCCAGTCCCTCTGCTCATCCCATCCCTGCTCCCTCTGCTCATCCCATCCCTGCTGTTCAGGGGTCCATCCCCGCTCCCTCTGCTCATCCCATCCCTGCTCCCTCTGCTCATCCCATCCCTGCTGTTCAGGGGTCCATCTCTGCTCCCCCTGGATCCATCCCAGCTGCGGGCTCTGTCAGTTATTCTGCAGCGGTCAGGGGAGGCCAGGGGGTGAGAGGGGTGTTAGAGTCCCGGGTTGGGGGTTCCCCTTCTTCGGTGGCACGGCGTAACGTGGTCCAGTTACGGTGGACGGGTGAGGGCGCCTCCCCAAATAGGAGGGAGGTGATAGACAGAATTATAGAAATGGGCTTCAGGGCTAGTGAGATCTTTGCCTTTATTGCTCCTTTGGGTGCAGGTGAATACGATGTATCTTTTGTGAGGGCTGATGGCCTGGATTTATTCTGGCAAAGGTATGATGATAGGTGGCAGGGGTCTCCCAGGTGGGCGGGTTTAACCCCGAGGGTCATCTCTCGTCAGCCTTTGGTAAAAAATGTGACCATTCTGGTGAGGAATGAGTCCATCCCAGCAGCGGACATTATGGTTTGGCTAGGCTGCTATGGAGATGTGTTGAGCCCATTAAGGAAGATACTAGATGACAGGGGAATTTGGACAGGCGGCTGGACGGCTATGATGAGGTTGAAGGTCACTGATAATGTGATCAAACACCTCCCCTCCTCCGCTTTCCTTGGGAAAGACAGACTTATCATTTTTTATGCAGGCCAACCGAAGTTATGTCATCGGTGTGGGAGCAAGCAGCATTTTGCGTCAGGATGTGCAGTCCTGAAGTGCTCATTGTGCCAGGGGATTGGGCATCTGGCTAAGGACTGCAATGAAATCAGGTGCAACCTGTGCCTTAGGCTAGGCCACTCATATAGTCGTTGCCCTGAGGCACTCCATAACCAGCCGGAGCTAATAGACGAACTGTTGAGGTTGGAAGCGGAAGAGCTTAAAGAGGCCTCCAAGGCTCTGGACGATGCGGTGGCTGTAGCCGCTGCATCGGCGGAGGGATCATCTGTTGTTCCTGATGTTGCTTCCCCTGTGTCTGCCTCTTCCCCCAAGGTTGGGTCTGTTTCTGTGAGTGTGTCTTCCCCTGCCCAAGTGTTGTCTGTGTCTCCCTCTGTCCCTGTCCCTCCGGTTAGGAGGAAAAAAATTGGTGAGGCGGCTAAAGGTGCTGGGCTTGTTGGGCAGGGTGTGCCCCCCTCTCCGGTTCTTCTTCCGCAGCGCCGCCGCAATGTCCCGGGGGTGGCGGTGGAGGAGTCAGGAGGTGGGAGGGAGGCCTCAAACCCAGATGGGGGAACCCCGGTGGAGAAAGGGGGGGGTGAGGAGTGGTCTGTAGTGGGAAAGGGTGGGAGAAATAGGACAGTAATTTCCCCCGCCACATCCCTTTCATCTCTGGAGGTGGATGATCTACCTTTAGAAAATAGGTTTTGGACTCTGTCTGGGGATGGGGAGGAGTTAGGGGACTCCCCTGCCCCGATGGAGGAGGAGGCTTCTGGTGTGTCCCTGAAAAGGACCAGGCCCTCAGCTAAGAAGGGGAAAAAGAAGGCTAAGAAACGCCTCTCTCAATTACCTTAATGGCAGTTCCCTCTCCGATAAATGTGGCAACCATTAATGTTGCCAGCATAAAGTCTGTGAGTGCTAGAAGTGCGGCCTTATTTTTGCTCAGTGGTGTTTGTGCTGACATTTTGTTTTTGCAGGAGACCCGGCTTGAGTGCCTTGCCGATATCCACCTGGCAAAGAGGGAGTGGAGGTGTGGTCCCTCCTTCTGGTCTCTTGCGGCCGAGCCTTACAGCGGAGTTGCGGTGCTTTTTTCCGGCATGGTAACGTGTCGGCGGGTCATTGAAGTGGAGGTCGGAAGATGCATGGTCTTGGACGTCCTTGTGAAGGGGCAGGAGCTGAGGCTCATTAATGTTTATGGCCCGCAGTCAAAGTGGGGTAGGAAATGCCTCTTTACAAGGATTAAGCCTTTCCTTTTTACATCCCGGCAGGTTGTCTTTGGAGGTGATTTCAACACCGTTACTAGGCCCAAAGACAGGAAAGGCTCCAATGACAGGCTGGGATATGACAGCGTTTTTCTAAATGCGATAGTCAGGGAAGCAGGTCTGGAGGATGCCTTAATTAAGTGCAGCCCGGACAGCACGGGGTTCACATTTAGGCGAGGTAGAAGTGAGAGTAGAATAGACAGGTTTTTTTTAAAGGGGGACTCCGCTTTCTCGGCACCTGTGTGTCAGGCAGTGGAATTCTCTGACCACCTTTTGCTAACTGTGTCTTTGAATGTTGCAGATACTCCACTGAAGGGGAGGGGTGTCTGGAGATTGAATTCGTCCCTGCTGGACGATGAGGAGGTGAGACGATCCTTCGAGGATTTTTTCCAGGCTCAGGAGACCATCCTGGATTTCTGTGACAATAAGTCAGAATGGTGGGAGCTTACCAAGGTGCGGATTGGCAGGTTTTTGAGGAAACAATTTGATAAATATGTTACCTACCAACGGTTGAGGAGGAAACTCGATCGCCTTGTCTCTGAGGGTGGAGATTCTGGGGCAATCTCAGAGGTTAAACTTCTCCTCAGAAAATATCAATATGATCGGCATGCCTCCTTGGTTCTGGAGAGGGACTATGGGGAAATACCATTCACTTGACCCTTACCAGAATTGCAAGCAAGGTATAGCGGTTAAGATGATCACTGGTCTGAGAGACAGTACAGGTTCCCTGACAAAATCCAGGGCGGGAATCCTGGAGGTCTCGAGGGCTTTTTTTAAGGATCTTTTGGAGGAGAAGCACCTCGACCAGGCAAGGATGTTGAGTTTCTTGGAGTCTACGCCAGGTCTAGAAAATAATGTTCTGCCCGCGAATTTGACAGGTGAGATTACAGCTGCCGAGGTTGCCAAAGCCATAGATAGTCTGGCCATCAAGAAGACGCCTGGGCCGGATGGTTTGACAGCTGAATTTTTTAAGATCTTCAAGTCCAGCTTGGCACCCCGTCTCGCGGAGGTCTTTAATAGCTGTCTTGATGAGGGCTCACTCCCTCCCTCCATGAGAGTTTCGGCTGTAATCTTGTTGTCAAAGGGTAAGGACCCTTCGGCGATTGAGAATTGGCGCCCCATCAGCCTTCTCAACGTCGATAGAAAGATTTTGGCCAAGATTCTTTTCTGGCGCTTGTCGTCAGTGGCAGACGAGTTGCTTTCACAACATCAGCACTGTTCGGTCCAGGGCAGAAGTACGTTCTCAGCGGTGTTAGCTGTCCGGGAGGTTCTGGAGCGTTGCAGGGCTGATGGCAGTGGGAAGTATTTGCTGGCGCTGGATCAGGCTAAGGCGTTTGATCGGGTGGACCACGAGTACCTCTGGCGTCTCCTTGACCGGTATGGCCTGGAAGGGAGGTTCATTGGATGGCTAAAGACATTGTACAAAAGGGCAGAGAGCATCATGCTGGTTAACGGTTGGGTTGGGCAGCCTTTCAGGGTAGGCTCAGGGGTGCGCCAGGGGTGTCCGCTGAGCCCCTTGCTTTATGCTTTTGCCATCGACCCCTTCATCAGGAGGCTAGATGGCGGGGTTTTGGCTGGGGTGCTGGTGGGCGCAACTGGTGAGCCGCCTTTGAAGGTTGTAGCCTATGCTGATGATGTGTCTGTTTTTATCTCTGGGGCTGAGGAGGCGCAGGTGGTGGTTTCGGAGATGGAGCAGTATGCGGAGGCATCAGGCTCCAAGATTAATCGTGACAAGTGTGAAGTTTTCTGGATGGGTAGGGATGGTGAGAACTTCTCACTTCCGGAAGCCTTCCCAGTGCCCCAGTCGAAGATCAAAGTGTTAGGCATCACTTTTGGCCCTGATGATTATGGTAAAGAAAACTGGGAATCCAGGTTGTCTGATGCCGAGGTCAAGGTGAGATGCTGGAAGGGGTGGCGGCTCTCCTTAAGGGAAAGGGTCGACCTAATTAAGACTTACTTGATTCCGGTCTTTTTGTACGTCAGTTATGTCTGTCTCTTGTCAGAGTCTCTCTACACAAGGGTCTACAGCTGTTTTTTCCAGCTATTATGGGGAAACAGGCTGAACCTCGTGAAGCGGAATGTGACCTATCGACCCAGGCGGGAGGGTGGCTTAGGAATGGTCAACCCGATCGTTTTCTTCTCTGTAATGTTCATTAAACATAATTTTGGTAACATGCTGAAAGAGAGGCCGCCTGCATGGGTAGGTTTATTTCTGATGTGGTTTAGACCTTTTCTGAACTGTTGGGAGAGTGGCGGGCCAGTGAAAAGCCTGAGAGTCAAGCACGGTAAGCTCCCGGCTTATGTTGCCCCGAGCTTGAAAATTCTTAGGCGGTGGTGTGTGACAGCGGAGGAGGTCAGATCGCTTCCTGGGAGATCTCTCAGGGAGAGGGTCGTGGCCACCGTTTTTCATGCACCTCTGGCCTTGAAGGATTGCCCAGGCCATAGTTTGCGGGAGGGTTTAAGATTGATAAACATGGAAAGGATTCCCTTGAAATTTAGAGACCAGGCCTGGCTTGCGTTCCATGGCAGGCTATATGTGAGGGGGAACTTGAAGTTCCGTTCTCTGGATGACCGCGGTTGTCCGAGGGCGGAGTGTGGGGGTGAAGTGGAATCTATGGACCATTTCTTGCTTCAGTGCCCCTTCAATATAGAGGTGTACAAAGAGGTGGGGAGGGCTCTAGACATCCCGTTCCTGCACCGCATGTCTTATGCGGAGTGGGTATATGGGGCTTTTGAAAGACATGTGGGGTTTGATTTTGACACTCTTTTTTTAGTTGGTCTAGTGGTCCGATATTTCACCTGGAACGCACGGTGTCAGGTCTCCCTTCGGCAGAAAGTCCTTCCTGTTTCGGTGGTGGTGTATGACATTCTTGGTGAGGTTGGGAAAATTCGGGGTCTTGAGAAAGACAGGCTGCGGCGAAGGGCCTGGATAGAGGCGTGGAGGAATATCAGGTCTGTAGTCGCAGTCTGTTGATCTCTGGGTGTGGATTCTGTTCTTTCTTTCTTCCTGTGTGTTTTACTCCCCTAGATTTGTGAAGAAGAATTTTTAAGAGAGGCTTTATGCATCCGAAGATCTATGTTTCTTAGCCTTGGATTTATGTATTGTTACTGTTATAGTGTTATAGGTAGCGCCTGAAAGGCGCCAATATAGCTATTTAGTATAAAGCCATAAAGGCCTTTTTTTTTGTTTTGAAATGTGTTTGCATTTCCTTTTATGATATGTTTTCTTTCATGGTGAAGTAACCTTGTGTAATTGTATTTAAGGCCGGATGTGTGGCCATGTGTTTATTTATTTATTTATTTGTACTTTTATAAGAAAATGTATGCTGGTTGCAAGATTTTTTACAATAAAAAATCTCCCACCATTACTGGCAAGTCCATTCCTGACAGTACCCCCCCCCCCCCTCAAGGAGCGGCCTCAGGACGCTCCAAACAGTCCTAGCTGGGCAAAATGTTCCACCGCCCGGGTCTGGTAACTGGCGGGATATCAAAGACTGGCACAACGGGCTGGACTCCGGGCAGCGGCACATCGGGCTGGACTCCGGGCAGCGGCACATCGGGCTGGACTCCGGGCAGCGGCACATCGGGCTGGACTCCGGGCAGCGGCACATCGGGCTGGACTCCGGGCAGCGGCACATCGGGCTGGACTCCGGGCAGCGGCACATCGGGCTGGACTGCACAGGGCCCCCAGGAGGAGCAGCAGGCGCTAGCCCCCAGGTGGAGCGGCGGGCCCTCAGGAGGGGCGGCAGGCACCGGGTCCCCGGGCGGAGCGGCAGGCATCTGGCCCCCGGGTGGAGCGGCGGGCGCCGGGCCCCCAGGCGGAGCGGCGGGTCCTCAGGAGGGGCGGCAGGCCCCCGGGCGGAGCGGCAGGCATCTGGCCCCCGGGCGGAGCGGCGCGCGCCGGGCCCCCAGGCGGAGCGGCGGGCGCCAGGCCCCCAGGCACGACAGCGGGCATCGGGTCACTAGGCATCAGGTCATTTGGCTCGCCAGCGGGCACCACGTCATCTGGCAAGGCAGTGGGCACCAAGTCACCAGGCACGACAGTGGGTTCTGAGTCAACTGGCATGACCGCGGGCACTGGGTCAGACATTGGATCGTCTGGCTCGACAGCGGGCATCGGGTCACCAGGCATCAGGTCATTTGGCTCGACAGCGGGAGCCGCGTCATCTGGCAAGGCAGTGGGCACCGAGTCACCAGGCACAACAGTGGGCTCTGAGTCAATTGGCACGACAGCGGGCACCGGGTCATCAGGTATTGGATTGTCTGGCTCGACAGCGGGCATTGGGTCACCAGGCATGACAGCGGGCACTGGGTCATCAGGCATTGGATCGTCTGGCTCGACAGCGGGCATCGGGTCACCAGGCATGACAGCGGGCACTGGGTCATCAGGCATTGGATCGTCTGGCTCGACAGCGGGCATCGGGTCATCTGGCGCTGGATCGTCTGGCTCGACAGCGGGCATCGGGTCACCAGGCATGACAGCGGGCACTGGGTCATCAGGTACCGGATCGTCTGGCTCGACAGCAGGCACCGGGACATCTGGCGCTGGATCGTCTGGCTCGACAGCGGGCATCGGGTCACCAGGCATGACAGCGGGCACTGAGTCATCAGGCATTGGATCGTCTGGATTGACAGCGGGCATCGGGTCACCAGGCATGACAGCGGGCACTGGGTCATCAGGCATTGGATCGTCTGGATTGACAGCGGGCATCGGGTCACCAGGCATGACAGCGGGCACTGGGTCATCAGGCATTGGATCGTCAGGCTGGGTACAGACATCAAGCTGGGTAGAGACATCAGGCTGAAGTGCGGGTGCCGAGGCACCAGGCTGAACCACGGAAGGCAGGTTCTCAGACGGCAGGCTCACCGGTTTGGATACTGGCGGGATGGTACTGGTTGGAAAGAATTTTCGCTTTTTTCTGGTTTTAACTACTGGAGCACTGCAAGTAAACGCAGGTCTGCAAACGAATGGAGCAGCTGAGGATAGAGAAGAGCTGGAAGATGGAACAGAGGAGGGAGCAGTTGCTACAGAGGACTTCTTTACAGGGTTAAATAAAGGATAGGTGCAGCGAGTGGGAGCAGAGGACTGATATGTGGTAGTTAGCAGAGTATACTGGGCCATCGCTGGGGGTGCTGTCGGGGATGTAGGAAGAGTGCCTTGAGCGGAGGAATGACGTTGTAAGCTGACTGAGGCTGGGTGCAACAAGTCTGACCATGTCTGCAGTATGGGTTGAACAAAGCTCAGCTTACACAAAGCCTGTCTGGTCAAAGACTGCACTGCGTTTATACAATCCCTTAATACCTGTGGTGAACATGCAGCATAATGCTCCAAGAAGCAATCCACATCATCCTCTAATAACCATACCAGGGACTCTACCTGGTCTGCACTAAATGGTGGCAAAAAGTCATTCCTGCTTTCAGGGGTACCAGATGAAGCCAACTCTACACAAACCTGAATCAAAGGTTGCAACTCGGAGAACTCTGTGCCCTGATCTACTAGAACATGAGTAATCCGTAAACATTCTAGCAGTTGATCCCGGGTATACTCCCTCAGAGTCTGATAAGCATATTCTCTGTCATCAAAAACCAGCAGCGACAAATACACAACCTCATCAAGATCCATCCTTCCCAGCAACAAGCCAAGATGGCTTCCCTGTGCAGCCACTTCTGGTCAGGATTGGCCTTGGTGTAATGTCAGGGCTCCAGGGTATGACCAGAGGTATGTGAACTGACACAGGGAAACGCAGGCTTCAGATATGTTATAAACAATATAATTTATTAATACTAACAATACATAAACGCAGTGCAATACTAAAACATAACACAGTGCAAACGAACCAAACCACCCACAGATAACAATACATACAATGCAAGCGTCGTCAGGCAGGCCGGGTCAATAACAATCGGGCAGGTAGGAACAGGAGAAGCAGGCAGAGAGTAGTCAGGTCACGACCCGGGTACAGCAACTAACGGGCAGGTAGGTACAGGGGGTCAGGCAGAGAATGGTTGGGGTCACAAGCCAGGGATGAAACAGGAGAAGTCAGCAGAGGTCCGGATCAGGCAGGGTCGGCAACGAATCAGTCAGACAGGAACAGGAACAGGAATGCAGGTAACAAGATACAGGGGCCCATAGAAAAACACACACCAAGGCACAGACTGCAGGTCTGGCCATCCCTTAAATACACCTGTGATCAGCCTCAGGTGTTTTGGCTGACTGCGGGGTTGAGTCTCTGATTGCTGAGAGCACCCGCTGGCCAGTCCTGGTACTGCAGCCCACAAGGCAGGTGAGTCCCACCATTACTGGCAAGTCCATTCCTGACACCAGGAATGCAACCCGTCTGCCACTGACGAGAAACGCCAGAAAAGAATCTTGGCCAGAATCTTCCTATCGACGTTGAGAAGGCTAATGGGGCGCCAGCTCTCAATAGTCGAAGGGTCCTTCCCTTTTGACAGGAGTATTACCGCTGAGACTCTCATAGAGGGAGGGAGCGAACCCTCATCAAGACAGCTGTTAAACACCTCCACAAGACAAGGTGCCAAGCAAGATTTAAAGGTTTTAAAAAAACTCGGCTGTCAAGCTGTCCGGCCCAGGAGTTTTCTTAATAGCCAGACTGTCAATGGCTTTGGTCACCTCTTCAACAGTAATCTCCCCTGTCAAACTCGTTAGCAGAACATTATTTTCAAGACCTGGAGTAGATTCCAGGAAGCTCGACAACTTAGCCTGGTCGAGGTGCTTCTCCCCTAAAAGATCCACAAAGAAAGCCCTCGAGACCTCCAGGATCCCTGCCCTGGATTTTGTCAGGGAACCCGTACTGTCCTTCAGACCAGTGATCGTCTTAACCGCTACACCATGCTTGCAGTTCTGGTAAGGGTTGGGCAAATGGTACTTCCTGCAGTCCCTCTCCAGAACCAAGGAGGCATGCCGATCATACTGATGTTTCCTAAGGAGAAGCTTGACCTCCGAGATTGCCCCAGAATCTCCACCCACAGAGACAAGACGATCGAGTTTCCTCCTTAACTGCTGGTAGGCAACATTTCTATTAAATTGCTTACGCTTACCTAGGGCCTTGAAAAACCCACCAATCCGTATCTTGGTGAGCTCCTACCATTCTGACTTACTGTCACAAAAATCCAGGATGGTCTCCTGAGCCTGAAAAAAGTCCTCGAAGGATCGTCTCACATCCTCATCGTCCAGCAGAGACAAATTCAATCTCCAGACACCCTTCCCCTTCAGTGGAGTATCCGAGACGTTCAAAGACATAGTAAGCAAAAGGTGGTCAGAAAACTCCACCGCCTGACACACAGGTGCCAAGCAGGCAGTCCTCCTTCAAAAAAAACCTGTCTATCCTACTCTCACTTTTGCCTCTCCTAAATGTGAACCCCATGCTGTCGGGGCTGCACTTAATCAAGGCGTCCACTAGACCTGCTTCCCTGACTATCGCATTTAAAAAAACAATATCATATCCCAACCTGTCCTTGGAGCCTTTCCTGTCCTTAGGCCTAATGATGGCATTGAAATCACCTCCAACGACAACCCGTCGGGATGTAAAAAGAAAGGGTTTAATCTTTTTAAAGAGGCACTTCCTATCCCACTTAGTCTGAGGCCCATAGATATTAATCAGCCTCAACTCATGCCCCTTCAAAAGGACGTCAAAGACCATGCATCTTCCGATCTCCACCTCAATGGCCCACCGGCAAGTTACCATGCCGGTAAAAAGGACCGCAACTCCGCTGTAAGGCTTGGCCGCAAGAGACCAGTAGGAGGGGCCACACCTCCACTCCCTTTTTGCTAGATGTATATCAGCAAGGCTGCCCAGCCTGGTCTCCTGCAAAAATAAAACATCAGCACCAATATCACTGAGCAAAAATAAGGCCGTACTTCTAGCGCTTACAGATTTTAGGCTGGTAACATTAATCGTTGCCACCTTTAACGGAGAGGGAAAAGCCATTAAGGTAATTGAGAAAGGCGTTTCTTAACCTTCTTCTTAGCTTTTTTTGGAGAGTCCCCAGGTCTCTTTTTCGGTCCCTCCTGCCTCCTCATCCTCCATCGGGGAAGGAGAGCCACCTGACTCCTCCTCCTTTCCTGACAGAGCCCCAAGCATGTTACCCAAGGTCGGTCCCTCCACCTCTAGAGAAGAAACCGACCCTGCCGGAGAGAGCACAGGCTTGTTGCGTCTCCCTCCTACCACCGACCACCCTTCCTCTCCCTGAGCCCCATCCTGCCAGCCCTGAACCGGACCCTAGGACCCCTGAGGTTTCTTGGTGGACACTTTACTCCGCTGTAGCGGGAGAAGAACTGGGGGAGCTGGCACAGAGGGCCTTCCAGAATTTAAATCTACCACCCCAGCCCCTTTGGCTGCCTCTGCCACCTTGCCCCCTTTCCTCTGACTGGAACAACTGGGGAGCCCACCTGAGACTCAACGAGAAAAGACTTAATAGGAGGGGGCTTAATGGGGGAACAGGGACAGTGGGGCCAAGCCGGCCCTCCTCCACCCTCACTGCAGATGCTGCTGAGGCCAAGGCAACTTTTTCTGCCGCCAACTCCGCCTCCTCAGTCTCCATTCTATCCAACTCCGCTGCCAACTCCCTATCAGAGAGGTTGCGGAGGGCCTCAGGACACTGGCTGTATGAATGCCCAACCACGCCACACAGATTACATCTGATAATGTTGCAGTCCCTAGCCAGGTGGCCAATCTTCTGGCATAGGGAGCAGCGGATCACAGGGCATGTGGCAGCAAAGTGTCCCTTGCCACCACACCGGTGACATACCCGTGGCTGACCAGCATAAAAGATGATCAGCCAGTCCCTCCCTAGGAAGGTTGATGACGGAATATGTTGTAATACATTACCCTCCACCCTCAGGCGGACAGTAGTTGTCCACCCACCTGTCCATATTCCCCTCTCATCCACTATTTTACTCAGGGCCCCCCATTACCTCCCCATATCTCCCCAGCCACACCACAATATCAGATGCTGGAATAGACTCGTTCCTCACGAGTATGGTAACTTTCTTTATCAGCGTCTGACGGGAGATTAGCTTAGGGGCAGGCCCACCCACCTAGGACTTGTGAAGTAAGTGGCTTCATACTTCTGCCAGAATAGGTCTAACAACTCAGGCCTCATGAAAGTGATATCATACTCCCCGGTCCCCAGCGGGGCAATAAAGGTGAAGATGTCTGTCACCCTAAACCCCATATCCAGCACCCGATCAATTACCTCCTTCCTGGTTAGAGGGGAGCCTTCCCCGGTCCACTTTAACTGCACGACATTCCTCCTAATTGCTGGTGTCTGCACATTACCCGCCCGGGACTGGATGGGCCTAGCCTGCTCATGCCCACCCCTTACTACCGCCGAATAACTTAAGTCGGGTGCTGGTGTAGGGGCACCCACTGCAGGAGGGCCTGAAACAGACAGGACCACAGCGGGGGCAACCTGACCCTGAGGGGGCGGACCTGGGGGAACGGAACCAGGGAGCGCCTGAGCCTGAGGGCCCGAGCCCTGTGGGCGGGACCCCTGCTGGGCAAAAACCAGGGGAACCTGGGCCAAAGGACTAGGCTTAGCAGACAGGGGATTCTGCGGGACTAGGCCAGCAGACACTGGATGTAACGGGACCTCTAGAACAGGGACCCCACTAAGGGCAGACTCAGCCCCCGACGGGGTGGAATCAGCAGGAACAGAACCCTTAGAGACAATAGGAGCCACATCAACCACCCCCTAGGCTTCCACAGAAGCCTGCTTGACAGACACAGCCGCTACCATATTACCGTCCACCATGACCCCGCCTCCTCCCGGCATCACAGAGTCCTGTTGGGCGTCTCCAACCACCCGTCCGCCAGCCTCCACCAGCAGGCAGCTTTCCAGCGAGCATGGGATTCTTTGCAGTTTAACAAAGACTGCCCTCTCTTTCACCACCGGCTGTGCAGGCTTGCGGGGCACCATGTCATCTTCCCCATCAACACACGATTCTTCAGAAGTGAACCGGAAGCGGTCTCCACGTAACCCGGATTCCACTTCCTGTACAAAGTGCAGTTCTCCTGCCGACTCTGCCTACTCCACACGAGAGCCCCAATCCCCACTCTGCTGCCCAGGGGGGAGGGAACCCGACCCATCCGTGTTCTCGGCGTCTTCCATAACTACAGGCGCCATTTTCTGATCTTCAGCAGCAGGCTCAACCGGCCTCTGCTCCTTCTCTCCCTCTGCCATCGGTGCATCGGACAATTCCTCCACCGAGGATTCCACGCCCACCGTGTCTCTTGCTGCCGCCACACGCCTACTCCTGGCGGTCTTAAAACGGCTATTGTTGGAGTATTTCTCCCGCAACACATCGCTTTTTTTCTTTAGAGCTGCAACATACTTCCCTTGCAGGGATACCCTTTGCTCAAGGGCCTCCAGGCCTGGCTTCATACTCTAACGTTTCGAGCTCCATACCCAATCATAGGAACTGCGGAGCTTTTTCAACTCCAAGTTAAGCTTAACTAGCTTTGCCTCCTCTTTTTCAACCGTACAAATACGGGCCGCCACATAGGCGCGCGCGGTACTCGCTGTAACCTTCCCCCTTCTTTGGGGCTGTTCCCAGGTCCTCAATGGTGGAGAGATCGGGACCGGTACTAGGCCCCTCAGGGGGCCTTCCTCCTGCAGGGCCAGGCCCAGGAGCAGACATCCTCCCTGGGCTGGCTGGGACAATCAAGCCCCCGGCTTTTTAGGCCTTCCTGGAGCTCAGCAGAGCAGCCTTCCACACAGTGTTAGGAAAGGACTCACTGCTGGTGATGGTGAGGCTCACCTTCTCTATGGGTTGCAGTACCAGTTCTTACCAGCGAGTGCTTTTCAGCAGCCAGGATCTCACCTCCTGCAGTCAAGCCATTACCTGAGGCTGATTGCAGGAGGTGTATTTAAGCAGTACCAGGCCTGCAATCAGTGCCTTGGTGTTTTCCCATGAGCCCTTGTTATCCTGATCCAAGGGTCTTAAACATGGTGCAACGGCTTACATCATACAGTCTGGGTCTGCATCGGAGACCAGCTCAGATGGAGGGCCCGGCACCTCTATTGACACTTTGACACAAGCTATAGTTCAGTTGGCACAGGCACACACTACTCTACAGCAAACATTCTGTGGAATTCAGAAAACAGTAGGACAAGTGATGGAAGCCCATGCCGATATGTAACAATCACTTGAGGAAGTGAATTAGACGGTGTCCACCCTGATCAAGGGAGGAAGGGGTGTTGTCTCCTCTAACGATAAGAAGAGTTATCACTGTGGATAGCTAGGACATTTAATCGCTCATTGCCCAAATGAAGAGAACCTGACAGACCTTACAGCAGAGTTGGTGAGAGTATTAAAGAAGCTGTCTCTTGGAAAGTCACCGGAAACCCTTCAGAGGGCCCCGGTGAAGGAGCAAACTGGGTCCCCATCTGAAGTAGTGAGCTTCATACAAAATTACGTGAGGAGACAGCAGCGGAAGTCCAAACCTTTGCAGAAAGCTCCTGTTGTTGCTTTCGAGCAACCCAGTGCCCCATTTACTTTGGCACATACAGCCCAGCATCGGAGGGTCAATGCACACCAGATGCCCAGCACTCAAAGGAGACTCAAACCAGATCAGAATTTCCACAAGATAGTAGTGCAGATTCAAGCCACCAAACAGACTCGGATCCCCACCACCCCCAAGCTTCCAGACAGGCTGGTGGGACCTGTTGTTCCCATCCAAGTAAAGGGAATCTACACTAAGGCCCTTTTGGATACTGGAGCTCAAGTGACCCTTCTCTACCAAGAATTCTATGACAGGCATCTCAAGCACCTGCCCTTGCAGAAGTTGGAATTGCTGGATATATGGGGCATTGGAGCTCAGAGCTTCCCCTGTGATGGTTATTTACCAGTCAGGCTGACTTTTGATCCTTCCGTAGCTGGGAAAACTGAGACTTTTGACACGTTAGCAGTGGTCTGTCCTCGCCCACCAGGGGTCAGTACGAGTTCCCTCATCATAGGAACCAATACTGATCTGGTCAGAAGACTGTTGATGCCTGTTGTTTCGGAGTCAGGCACTTTAACTACAAGTGTGCACCCCATGTTGAGACAGGCCTATCAGCGCCTGGTACAAGAACACAAGGCTCCAGCTGAGGGAGTGGGGAAGATCTGGCATTTGGACTGAAGGGAGAAGGTGTTACAGCCTGGTGAAGTGGCTTGTTACAAGCGTCCATCAAGTTGAACTGAAGCAACCAGGCCCTTTCATCGTCGTCGAAGCAGATGGCCAGAGGAAAGGTTTGGGAGTAGAGATAAATCCTGAAGTTGTTTCAACTAAAGCGTTTCAAAGAAATCACGGAAAAATCTCAGTTAGTGTCTGCAACATAATGGGCTTGCCTGTGAAAATGCCAGCACGGAACTTGTTGGGACAAGTTAACCCAGCCACCCCAGTCTCACTATCTGATTTGGTGGAGGAAGATGCGGCCTCGGCAGCGTGATGTCAGCACGACAAGGCTCCTCCCTGACATTTTGAAACACGTCAGAGAGGATCCTTGATGTGCTGACGTCACGCCACCGAGGCCGCATGTTGGTCCGGCGTGATCACTGTACATGTAAGTTTGATTTCTTGTGACATTACTATTTGGTTTACTTTGCCCATATTTATTAAAGAATACTACACTATATTATCCATGTCTGGTGGCTTGATTACTGAGCTGTTTAAGGAGGAAGAGTAACATCAGACAGTATCGGTGTACTTTGGCTGACCCAGATAATAAGGAGCAGTTCCTCCCCCACCCCCTATGCTGGATTGGTCTGTTAGATGTTTGGAGTGCTTCCCCTGCTGTATGTGTGTGCTAGTGGAGCCCCCTTCTGTCCTTGACCAGATCCATGATGACCACCAGGGTCCTGTTTGGAGGTTATTGTTACATGCGCATATGACTTGTGCTTCCCGTAAGAGCAAGCACATATCAGTTTATCACCATCTGAAGTCACGAGCACTGGAGTCATTTCCAATATTCCTGCTTCCCAGTCACCAGAATCACTACTGTGCTTGAAGTGTTATAACGATCACTGTCTTGATTCTCATGCAGTCACGAGTTTACTGGATTATGGATTATTGAGCACTCTTTTGCACTTTCTGAACCTTATTTACTAATGTTTACATTTATACATTTCTAGTGCAATATTTTTCGATTTATTTGTGCTTATTTTGGCTATAATTATTCATCCATTCAATATATGTCTTGTCATTGGATTTTCTCCCGTTATTACATTTTTTTACCAGATTAACATTATTTTATTAGTGCTGCATATTGATTTACCATTTACCAGAGGATTTGGGGGTTCTATCCTTTTATGCCAGCAGCTCTTTTGTGTGTGTTTGCGTGCGCTCACCTATACTTTATTGATTCATTCAGGGAGAGAGTTTGACGGATTCCTTTAGGGGACCTGGAAGATCTGTGTTAGCAACTGGCAGTGTTGAAAGGGGCAGGTAGCATCCGAGAGTCCCGGAGTCCATACGCTTCTCCAATATTGGTGGTACGTAAGAAGAATGGGGCATTGAGGCTGTGTATTGATTATCGGACACTGAACAGGAGGACCATTCCTGACCAATACACCACCCCAAGAATAGAAGATGCCTTGCAGAGTCTATCAGGAGCCAAGTGGTTTAGCGTGTTGGATTTGAAGAGCGGATACTACTAAATTCCCATGCACCCTGAAGACCGGGAGAAGACCGCTTTCATTACCCAGATGGGGTTCTTTGAATTCGATCGCATGCCACAAGGCCTGTCCGGTGCCCCAGCCACTTTCCAGAGGTTAATGGAAAAGACAGTGGGCAACATGAACATGATAGAGGTATTGGTGTACCTAGATGATATCATTGTCTTCGGCAAGACTCTGGAGGAGCACGAAGAGCGTCTAGAGAAAGTACTGAAGAGACTCCATGACAGGGGTTGAAGTTATCCCTAGAGAAGTGCCAGTTCTATCAACCCTCGGTTAACTACCTTGGCCTTGATTCACTAAGATGTGAGTGTACTAGCAGAGACTGACCATTCAGGCAGACGCAGGTCAATCAATCAGTCGTCTGACCAGCGACTAGCAAGCTCATTAACGAGCGTCTACTGACTACTTTGCTATTAGTAAATGTGGTATCCCGTCTGGCACATTTTTAGGTGCAATACCGGATATGTTAATAAAGCGCGGGCTTTATTAATATTGGCCTTTTTCTGATAGCAAAAGAGAATCCTTAGAATGTAATAAATAGTACACCTGTATTAGAATTTCCAATTTTTATTTATTTATTTTTTTTGCTGTTTCTCCAAAATGATCAGGAAACTAATGCATTGACTAATGAATGTCATACATTCTGTATTCAAATGTTAAACATTTTCACACTTATATCTCAAATAATTTATATACTTCTAATTTCCCAATATAATTATATATCTTCATTCTCTTTAATCACGTAACTATTCTATGTTAAAGACAAGTGCAGCGCTATAAATGCATGTGATCAATAATGAACGCATGTAAAAACCAAAAAGTGCAAAGAATTGCAACAATGATGTAAAATTGTAAATGGTGCTAAAATAAGTTCATAGAATCATTCCTGAATAATGGAATGTCCTTCGTGTGAGAGTACCAACTCAGAGAGTGCCTATGAATGGCACGTGTGGTTTCTCCATGACGGACAGTAGTGCATGAACTCGTGAAAGGTAAACCACCCTTGGGACTGGTCTACACTCACCAGAACAAAAGTATTAATGTGCATGGGTTATACACATCACACATCTGGGGGTGCAGCGGTATGCTGGCAGCTATGGGTTAGTCATCCAGCTCAATCCATCCATCAGGGTGGGTGCCAAAATGGTCCTGGGGAGGAATTAGCTCAGCCACAGGAGCCAGAAAGGTGCTCAATAGTGTAGTACACTGTCACAAGGGTGGATGACCTTTCATTCATTTTCGTTCATGCACTACTGTTCGTGGTTATATTTATCTTGTGTAATACCATTTTACTAGTCTATATCATTTGACCAGCGCTCACTCTATCATTTTTAAACAATGTAACTATTCTACATTATAGCTCAAACTGTGTCTCCCACAGTGGTTTAGTGGTTAGAGCTCAGAACTTACAGCACTTGGGTCATGGGTTCTAATCCCAGTCATGGCTACATCCCAACAAATGGAGATCAATTTTCTGGGTTGTGTCAGTGCCAGGAATATTGATCAATCAATTATGATTTTGCCTAATGACTAGAAAGTGGATGAATGTTACCTATGTACTGTTCTTCTGCCAATTAGGAAATGTGCAAGTTTCATGCCGTGTATATTTCATTGTAACATTTTTCTCTTTTAAATCTGTCTCCTTATACAACTTGACCCCCCACCCACCCCATATGCAAATCTATGGATCACCGCCCCACTCTTTAACTATCTATTTACTGATCAAGTGAATGTGTCTCATTTTCTATCAGCTACAGCTCAGATCTCACATTATTATACAATTGCTGATTGTATTTCACCACTAGTCTGATTGAATTCCCGTTCCCTGACCTGTAATAACCTTTAGGGCCAGTTCACACTACATGTGTTTCAGTTGCTTTTTCGGCATCACAAACGCACAGAAAGAAGGTTATGTGTTGTCAATGTCATAGTTCACATCAGAGCTTGCATTTTCAATGCATTGCAGGTGCTGTAAACAAAGTTGACCATGCTGCATTGTTTCTGCACAGAACTGTACTGGAACACATTGAAACGTCCTTGAATGTACTAAAACGCACATGTCCCTAACTACATTGAATACAAAGAAAATAGAAAAAAATAAGTGGAAGGGATACAAAAATGCAATGTAAACATGTCCAAAACACATCCAAAATGTACTGGAACACACTAAACATGCATGCCAAAAGGGCATGAAAAAAACCCATCAGGAACACATCTAGACTGTTTCTATAGTGTGAACCGGCCCTTAGGACTTATTCACACCATTGGTGGTGCAGAAAAGCATGCAAGAAGACACATTTTCCAGCACAGCAAAGAAATGCAATGCCCTCTGTAGATGTGCGCAGGTACCATGATGAAAACGTTATTGCACCTACACACGCCTATTAAAAACAGCCCCATTCACAGCCACAAAAACGCATGGCACCACACTACTGTGCGGTTAGGTGTGACACACTTGGAAAATAACATGCCTGCAGTATTTTGGCATGTTTCCACATGTTAAGCAGCCCATTGAATTCAATGGGCTTTGGGAAAAAATAAATATAACAAACACAAAATGCCACATTCACACAGGTCCTCTGGCCTGTACAGCATGAATGAGTGGGTTGTTTATGTGGCTAGAGCCACCTGTTACACTATGGGGACACAGCAGCTGTATGAACACAGGTTTTAATCTGACAAGCGTGAAGGCGTGGGGAAGTGGCCCTGAATGCTCACTGTGCGTTCAGGGCTGTACACCTGCAATCGTATGCTTGTCAAATTAGGATCTGCATTATTCACATAGTGTAACATAAGTTGCATGCTAATGGCGACAGCCACAAAAACCAAACACTGATTCACACTCTACAGGCCACAGCACCCATGTGAATGAGCCCTCAATTACACAACGTTTGATTTATTAACTCAGTACAGGTTTATCATTTGGATTGAACAGGAATTTGTTTGTGATTGTGTCCATGAAGAAAATGTTGTGTATTTTTACCATATATATAATTTGGATATTTTCTCTGGTGGTGGGGGCCTGTCAGGTATGCTGTATGGGGCCCCGTGATATCTAACAGTGGCCCTGGGTGTATGCTTGTGTCTGTGCCACCTGTATAGTTTGGAAGAACAATAAGTTCTTCTATGGAGTATCTTGAACCTCTGCTATGTACCTCAATGCATCTAGGGATCGGCCACGTTTTCCTATGAAAAATAACAAAATTCGTTGTAATTAGAGATGAGCGAATCGAAGTATCCGAAGTGGAATTCGAGTCGAATATCGGAAAAATTTCGATTCGTGCCGAATCCGAAAAACAGCCTAATTCGGACGCGCGAATCGAAATTTTTCCGAAAATGGCGGCTGACATGTGCGGCGACGGAGCGGGGATGTCGGGGAAGGCGCGCAGACAAGGCGCGCTGCCCCATAATGCATTCCTCAACGACATGTGATCGCATCAGCCAATCAGCAGCCAGCCAGCCAGCACTGTGTAATGGTCGAGGTATATATAGCGGCCATTTTGGAAATCTTCATTTGCCTGCAGTCATTGAACAGAGGCAGACCGCTCTGTACTAGGGACAGGGACAGAGTTAGGGCCACAGAAACGAGAATTGGGGACAGAGAGAAGTTACTTAGGGACAGAGAACCATTACTCAGGGACACAGACTTGTTAATGAGGGCCACAGAATCGTTATTTAGGGACAAAGAAACGCTAGTTAGGGCCACAGAATTCATACTCAGGGACAGACAGAATTTTCACTCAGTGCCAGAGAATTGTTACTTAGGGCCACAGAAACGTTATTAGGGCCACAGAATTTTTACTCAGGGACAGACAGAATTGTTACTGAGTGCCAGAGAATTGTTACTCAGGGACAGACAGAATTGTTACTGAGTGCCAGAGAATTCTTACTCAGGGCCACAGAATTCATTCTCAGGGACAGACAGAATTGTTACTCAGGGACAGACAGAATTGTTACTGAGTGCCAGAGAATTGTTACTCAGGGACAGACAGAATTGTTACTGAGTGCCAGAGAATTGTTACTCAGGGACAGACAGAATTGTTACTGAGTGCCAGAGAATTGTTACTCAGGGACAGACAGAATTGTTACTGAGTGCCAGAGAATTGTTACTCGCACAGACACAAAATTGTTACTTGCACAGACACAGAATTGTTACTCGCACAGACAGAATTGTTACTCAGGGCCACAGAATTCATACTCAGGGACAGACAGAATTGTTACTGAGTGCCAGAGAATTGTTACTCAGGGACAGACAGAATTGTTACTGAGTGCCAGAGAATTGTTACTCAGGGACAGACAGAATTGTTACTGAGTGCCAGAGAATTGTTACTCGCACAGACACAAAATTGTTACTTGCACAGACACAGAATTGTTACTCGCACAGACACAGAATTGTTACTCAGGGCCACAGAATTCATACTCAGGGACAGACAGAATTGTTACTGAGTGCCAGAGAATTGTTACTCAGGGACAGACAGAATTGTTACTGAGTGCCAGAGAATTGTTACTCAGGGACAGACAGAATTGTTACTGAGTGCCAGAGAATTGTTACTCGCACAGACACAAAATTGTTACTTGCACAGACACAGAATTGTTACTCGCACAGACACAGAATTGTTACTCAGGGCCACAGAATTCATACTCAGGGACAGACAGAATTGTTACTGAGTGCCAGAGAATTGTTACTCAGGGACAGACAGAATTGTTACTGAGTGCCAGAGAATTGTTACTCAGGGACAGACAGAATTGTTACTGAGTGCCAGAGAATTGTTACTCGCACAGACACAAAATTGTTACTTGCACAGACACAGAATTGTTACTCGCACAGACACAGAATTGTTACTGAGTGCCAGAGAATTGTTACTCAGGGACAGACAGAATTGTTACTGAGTGCCAGAGAATTGTTACTCAGGGACAGACAGAATTGTTACTGAGTGCCAGAGAATTGTTACTCAGGGACAGACAGAATTGTTACTGAGTGCCAGAGAATTGTTACTCGCACAGACACAAAATTGTTACTTGCACAGACACAGAATTGTTACTCGCACAGACACAGAATTGTTACTCAGGGCCACAGAATTCATACTCAGGGACAGACAGAATTGTTACTGAGTGCCAGAGAATTGTTACTCAGGGACAGACAGAATTGTTACTGAGTGCCAGAGAATTGTTACTCAGGGACAGACAGAATTGTTACTGAGTGCCAGAGAATTGTTACTCGCACAGACACAAAATTGTTACTTGCACAGACACAGAATTGTTACTCGCACAGACACAGAATTGTTACTCAGGGCCACAGAATTCATACTCAGGGACAGACAGAATTGTTACTGAGTGCCAGAGAATTGTTACTTAGGGACAGACAGAATTGTTACTGAGTGCCAGAGAATTGTTACTCAGGGACAGACAGAATTGTTACTGAGTGCCAGAGAATTGTTACTCGCACAGACACAAAATTGTTACTTGCACAGACACAGAATTGTTACTCGCACAGACACAGAATTGTTACTCAGGGCCACAGAATTCATACTCAGGGACAGACAGAATTGTTACTGAGTGCCAGAGAATTGTTACTCAGGGACAGACAGAATTGTTACTGAGTGCCAGAGAATTGTTACTCAGGGACAGACAGAATTGTTACTGAGTGCCAGAGAATTGTTACTCAGGGACAGACAGAATTGTTACTGAGTGCCAGAGAATTGTTACTCAGGGACAGACAGAATTGTTACTGAGTGCCAGAGAATTGTTACTCAGGGACAGACAGAATTGTTACTGAGTGCCAGAGAATTGTTACTCGCACAGACACAAAATTGTTACTTGCACAGACACAGAATTGTTACTCGCACAGACACAGAATTGTTACTCAGGGCCACAGAATTCATACTCAGGGACAGACAGAATTGTTACTGAGTGCCAGAGAATTGTTACTCAGGGACAGACAGAATTGTTACTGAGTGCCAGAGAATTGTTACTCAGGGACAGACAGAATTGTTACTGAGTGCCAGAGAATTGTTACTCGCACAGACACAAAATTGTTACTTGCACAGACACAGAATTGTTACTCGCACAGACAGAATTGTTACTCAGGGCCACAGAATTCATACTCAGGGACAGACAGAATTGTTACTGAGTGCCAGAGAATTGTTACTCAGGGACAGACAGAATTGTTACTGAGTGCCAGAGAATTGTTACTCAGGGACAGACAGAATTGTTACTGAGTGCCAGAGAATTGTTACTCAGGGACAGACAGAATTGTTACTGAGTGCCAGAGAATTGTTACTCGCACAGACACAAAATTGTTACTTGCACAGACACAGAATTGTTACTCGCACAGACACAGAATTGTTACTCAGGGCCACAGAATTCATACTCAGGGACAGACAGAATTGTTACTGAGTGCCAGAGAATTGTTACTCAGGGACAGACAGAATTGTTACTGAGTGCCAGAGAATTGTTACTCGCACAGACACAAAATTGTTACTTGCACAGACACAGAATTGTTACTCGCACAGACACAGAATTGTTACTCAGGGCCACAGAATTCATACTCAGGGACAGACAGAATTGTTACTGAGTGCCAGAGAATTGTTACTCAGGGACAGACAGAATTGTTACTGAGTGCCAGAGAATTGTTACTCAGGGACAGACAGAATTGTTACTGAGTGCCAGAGAATTGTTACTCGCACAGACACAAAATTGTTACTTGCACAGACACAGAATTGTTACTCGCACAGACACAGAATTGTTACTGAGTGCCAGAGAATTGTTACTCAGGGACAGACAGAATTGTTACTGAGTGCCAGAGAATTGTTACTCAGGGACAGACAGAATTGTTACTGAGTGCCAGAGAATTGTTACTCAGGGACAGACAGAATTGTTACTGAGTGCCAGAGAATTGTTACTCGCACAGACACAAAATTGTTACTTGCACAGACACAGAATTGTTACTCGCACAGACACAGAATTGTTACTCAGGGCCACAGAATTCATACTCAGGGACAGACAGAATTGTTACTGAGTGCCAGAGAATTGTTACTCAGGGACAGACAAAATTGTTACTGAGTGCCAGAGAATTGTTACTCGCACAGACACAAAATTGTTACTTGCACAGACACAGAATTGTTACTCGCACAGACACAGAATTGTTACTCAGGGCCACAGAATTCATACTCAGGGACAGACAGAATTGTTACTGAGTGCCAGAGAATTGTTACTCAGGGACAGACAGAATTGTTACTGAGTGCCAGAGAATTGTTACTCAGGGACAGACAGAATTGTTACTGAGTGCCAGAGAATTGTTACTCGCACAGACACAAAATTGTTACTTGCACAGACACAGAATTGTTACTCGCACAGACACAGAATTGTTACTCGCACAGACACAGAATTGTTACTCAGGGCCACAGAATTCATACTCAGGGACAGACAGAATTGTTACTGAGTGCCAGAGAATTGTTACTCAGGGACAGACAAAATTGTTACTGAGTGCCAGAGAATTGTTACTCGCACAGACACAAAATTGTTACTTGCACAGACACAGAATTGTTACTCGCACAGACACAGAATTGTTACTCAGGGCCACAGAATTCATACTCAGGGACAGACAGAATTGTTACTGAGTGCCAGAGAATTGTTACTCAGGGACAGACAGAATTGTTACTGAGTGCCAGAGAATTGTTACTCAGGGACAGACAGAATTGTTACTGAGTGCCAGAGAATTGTTACTCGCACAGACACAAAATTGTTACTTGCACAGACACAGAATTGTTACTCGCACAGACACAGAATTGTTACTCGCACAGACAGAATTGTTACTCAGGGCCACAGAATTCATACTCAGGGACAGACAGAATTGTTACTGAGTGCCAGAGAATTGTTACTCAGGGACACCTAATCGTTGAATTAAATAGTATGTCAGACAACATGCAGAGGAGTGGCAGAGGAGGCAATGTTTTAGGAGCGAGCAGACGTGGCAGCAGAGGAAGGGGTCGAGGCAGCAGTATTCGCAGCCAGAGGCCAGTGCTCCCGGTGTCATCCAGCGGTCGTGTCTCCACCGACAACCCTGCCGTCATTGATTGGTTGGCTCGGTCGTCTTCCTCTTCCCAGGTCACCTCTGACACCTACAGCCAACGGTCGGTGGGTACGTCAGACACAACCGTTAGTTGGCATGGCCCGGGAGCAAGCCCACTGAAATCACGTGTCCTCTACCTGCCCCTGTCCTTTGCTGTTCCCTCACCAAGCGAAGTATCGCATGCTGTGGGCTCAGCCCCACTGTACAGTGAGGAAGAGCTAACAGAGGGCGGTCAGGAACGGGGGGAGACATCGGCCTTTTCAGCAGCCAAGCGAACAAGTACTGGCGAGGAGAGTGGCTCGGTAGCCGGTCTAGAGACAGGTCTGTCTCCTGACCCAGACGCAGCCGAGGGGGCTAGTAGTGAGGCGGAGACCCTACTTGATGATGAGGAGGTTGATCGCACTTGGCAGCCTCGTCGTCATCAGGCAATTTCTTCCGCATCATCAGGAGAAGAGGGTGGCAGCTTGGCAGCGAGCAAAACAGTCGGTGGGTTGCCCAGGAGACAGCAGCAGGGTCGCATCAGTGTCAGTGGAGCCAAACGTCCACGGAGTAGAGCACCAGCTCCACTGCAGCCTACCACCACGGCCAGTAGTGGTGCCGGTGCGCACGGAGGAAGTAGCAGTCAGCCAGTGAAGAGTAGCGGGGGCAAAGTTTCCTACTCGGTGGTGTGGCAATTTTTCCTCAAGCCGCCCGAGGAAGTAAACGTAGCCGTATGTCGACTATGTGGCCAGAAATGCAAGCGTGGCCAGGGGGCCCATGTTGGGACTACAGCGTTGCGTCAGCATATGCAGCGTCACCATTCGGTGGCCTGGGAAAACCGTGATAAACATACGGCGGTTCTGCCTGCCCCAGCCCCCGCTCCATCACCCGCTCCGTTACTTGCTCCGTCACCCGACGTCGTCAATCGCCCTCTATCAGCCAGTCAAGGCTCCAACACCTCTGCTGAGGGGAGTTGTCGCTCGTTGGCATCTTCCGCTCGTTCAGATGCTCCTTCTCCTGCTACTCCTCTTCTCGGATTCCGTCAACAGTCTTTCTTGGAATCCGTATCCAAGAGACAACAGTTTGCGAGCACGCACCCGACGGTGCAAAAGCTGAACGTCCTCCTGTCCAAGTTGCTGGTGCTGCAGTCCCTCCCTTTCCAACTGGTGGACTCAGCACCTTTCCGAGAAATGATGGCTTGTGCCGCGCCGCGGTGGAGAGTGCCAAGCCGTCATTTCTTTGCCCAAAAGGCAGTGCCAGCCCTGCATTCACATGTAGAAGAGATGGTGGGCCAGTCTTTGAGCATGTCGGTCTCTGCCAAAGTGCACGGCAGCGCCGACGTGTGGAGCTGTAACTACGGTCAGGGACAGTACATGTCATTTACGGCCCACTGGGTGAACGTGGTGCCGGCACAGCCGCACCAGCAACTTGGACAGGTCACGACGCTTTTGCCTCCACGTTTGCACGTCCTTGGTCCAGCAAGCATGTCCGCCTCTACCACCTCTTTTTCCGCCGTGTCCTCAGCCGCCACCCCCGTGCCAAGTCCCATTACCCGACCGGCATATCACATGTGCAGGGCGCAACGGTGTCACGCTGTGCTGCACCTGGTATGCCTTGGCGAACGTAGTCACACAGGGGAGGAACTGCTGAGTGTAATGAACAGAGAAATCGACAGATGGCTGTCTCCGCGCAAACTAAAAATCGGAACCATGTTGACTGACAACGGAAAGAACATGGTGTCTGCTCTGCGTCAAGGAAGGTTGTGCCATGTGCCATGCATGGCTCACGTGTTCAATCTGGTTGTCAAGCGGTTCCTAAAATCCACCATCCCACTGCAAGACATCCTTAAAATGTCACGTAAACTGTGCATGCATTTCAGCCATTCCTACACCGCAAAGAACACCCTCATTGAGCTGCAGCGGCAGAACGGAATTCCACAGCATCGCCTGATCTGCGACGTTGCAACAAGGTGGAATTCAACCCTACACATGTTAGACCGCCTTTACGAGCAGCGAAAGGCCATCACCGATTTCCTGATGTTACAAGCGGATAAAGGTACTCCCCTGTGTAACTTAGATGTCAGCCATTGGCAGCTCATGCGTGACACCTGCCGCTTGCTCAGGCCCTTTGAGGAGGCCACGCTATTCGTGAGTCGGCAGGACTATGGGATGAACGACGTCATTCCTCTGTTGCACGTCCTGGAACAAATGCTGTTAACAATGGCTGGTCAGGGTGCGGTAGACGTGGCGCACAGATCTCAACGCCACATGACCCCTGTGGGGGCAGGACAGGAAGAAGAGGAGGAGGTAGAGGAGGACATTTGTGCTCAGGAATTATTGAGTGAAATGGGTGGTTTTTCCACTCAGCGGACAGGAGTGGAGGAGCAGGAGCATCTGGTAGAGGAGGAGGAGGAGGAGACAGAGGACCCAGACGCACCGTGGCAGTATGCTGTGGAGATGGAGGCAGGGAGTCCCTCGCATTCCTTGGCACAAATGGCCCATAGCATGCTCGGTTGCTTGCGTAGCGACAGCCGAATAATAACCATCAGACAGAGGGATGACTTTTGGCTGTCCACCTTGTTGGACCCTCGCTACCGGTCCAAAATGGTGGCCTTTTTCACACCTGCTGAGAGGGAGGCCAAAATTACGTACTATAAAAACCACCTATGTAGTCAGTTGGTCTCTGCCTTTGTGCGCCAACGTCCATCCTCAGACACTGTGGGCCCTGTGCGCTCGCGTTCCGCTGGCATGGCAGCAGGGGAGGGGTGGGGTGGTAGGAGCAGTGGCAGCTCCACCAGCAGTGGCTGCCTCAGTCTGCAGTCGATGATGAGTAGCTTTCTTCACCAGCGCAGTGAGGAAACTACTAACCAGCCGCAGCAGCAGCAGCAGCATCAGGTGGACCTGGAGCAGGAGCTCAAACAACAGGCTTGGGCCTACTTGGACAGCACCCTGCCAACCGAGGTAGACAATCCCCTTGACTACTGGGCAACGAAACTTGACCTTTGGCCCCAACTAGCTGAATTTGCCCTTGAAAGGCTGTCATGCCCGGCCAGTAGCGTGGCATCGGAGCGCGTGTTTAGTGCGGCAGGAGGTATTGTAACTCCGCGGAGGACACGACTGTCCACCCAAAGTGTGGAGAGACTCACGTTTGTGAAAATGAATCAGGCGTGGATTAGTCTGGATTTCAAACCACCAGTTCCTGACACAACTGACTAAATCCGCCATGAATCATGCCTCAAACATGTGCCACTTTCAGGTCTCCTCACACTGCTGGTGTGTTTAATTTTTTGACATAGGGTGCTGGCAGATTACGGGCCTCCTATAGCTGCTGCCAGGCCCCTAATCTGCCATAGACCCCTATATACCGCCTCCTCATGCTGCTGCTAGGTCCAGAGTCTCTCATGGGTCCCTGTACGGCCTCCCATTGCTGCTGTCTCCATCGCCACACTCTGCTGCCATGTGCCACTTTCAGGTCTCTTCACACTGCTGGTGTGTTTAATTTTTTGACATAGGGTGCAGGCAGATTACGGGCCTCACATAGCTGCTGCCAGGCCCCTAATCTGCCATGGGCCCCTATATACCGCCTCCTCATGCTGCTGCCAAGTCCAGAGTCTCTCATGGGTCCCTGTACGGCCTCCCATTGCTGCTGTCTCCATCGCCACACTCTGCTGCCATGTGCCACTTTCAGGTCTCTTCACACTGCTGGTGTGTTTAATTTTTTGACATAGGGTGCAGGCAGATTACGGGCCTCACATAGCTGCTGCCAGGCCCCTAATCTGCCATGGGCCCCTATATACCGCCTCCTCATGCTGCTGCCAAGTCCAGAGTCTCTCATGGGTCCCTGTACGGCCTCCCATTGCTGCTGTCTCCATCGCCACACTCTGCTGCCATGTGCCACTTTCAGGTCTCTTCACACTGCTGGTGTGTTAAATTTTTTGACATAGGGTGCAGGCAGATTACGGGCCTCACATAGCTGCTGCCAGGCCCCTAATCTGCCATGGGCCCCTATATACCGCCTCCTCATGCTGCTGCCAAGTCCAGAGTCTCTCATGGGTCCCTGTACGGCCTCCCATTGCTGCTGTCTCCATCGCCACACTCTGCTGCCATGTGCCACTTTCAGGTCTCTTCACACTGCTGGTGTGTTAAATTTTTTGACAGGGTGCAGGCAGATTACGGGCCTCACATAGCTGCTGCCAGGCCCCTAATCTGCCATGGGCCCCTATATACCGCCTCCTCATGCTGCTGCCAAGTCTAGAGTCTGTCATGGGTCCCTGTACGGCCTCCCATTGCTGCTGTCTCCATCGCCACACTCTGCCATGTGCCACTTTCAGGTCTCTTCACACTGCTGGTGTGTTTAATTTTTTGACATAGGGTGCAGGCAGATTACGGGCCTCACATAGCTGCTGCCAGGCCCCTAATCTGCCATGGGCCCCTATATACCGCCTCCTCATGCTGCTGCCAAGTCTAGAGTCTCTCATGGGTCCCTGTACGGCCTCCCATTGCTGCTGTCTCCATCGCCACACTCTGCTGCCATGTGCCACTTTCAGGTCTCTTCACACTGCTGGTGTGTTTAATTTTTTGACATAGGGTGCAGGCAGATTACGGGCCTCACATAGCTGCTGCCAGGCCCCTAATCTGCCATGGGCCCCTATATACCGCCTCCTCATGCTGCTGCCAAGTCTAGAGTCTCTCATGGGTCCCTGTACGGCCTCCCATTGCTGCTGTCTCCATCGCCACACTCTGCTGCCATGTGCCACTTTCAGGTCTCTTCACACTGCTGGTGTGTTTAATTTTTTGACATAGGGTGCTGCAAGATAACGGGCCTCACATAGCTGCTGCCAGGCCCCTAATCTGCCATGGGCCCCTATATACCGCCTCCTCATGCTGCTGCCAAGTCCAGAGTCTGTCATGGGTCCCTGTACGGCCTCCCATTGCTGCTGTCTCCATCGCCACACTCTGCCATGTGCCACTTTCAGGTCTCTTCACACTGCTGGTGTGTTTAATTTTTTGACATAGGGTGCAGGCAGATTACGGGCCTCACATAGCTGCTGCCAGGCCCCTAATCTGCCATGGGCCCCTATATACCGCCTCCTCATGCTGCTGCCAAGTCCAGAGTCTCTCATGGGTCCCTGTACGGCCTCCCATTGCTGCTGTCTCCATCGCCACACTCTGCTGCCATGTGCCACTTTCAGGTCTCTTCACACTGCTGGTGTGTTTAATTTTTTGACATAGGGTGCAGGCAGATTACGGGCCTCACATAGCTGCTGCCAGGCCCCTAATCTGCCATGGGCCCCTATATACCGCCTCCTCATGCTGCTGCCAAGTCCAGAGTCTCTCATGGGTCCCTGTACGGCCTCCCATTGCTGCTGTCTCCATCGCCACACTCTGCTGCCATGTGCCACTTTCAGGTCTCTTCACACTGCTGGTGTGTTAAATTTTTTGACATAGGGTGCAGGCAGATTACGGGCCTCACATAGCTGCTGCCAGGCCCCTAATCTGCCATGGGCCCCTATATACCGCCTCCTCATGCTGCTGCCAAGTCTAGAGTCTCTCATGGGTCCCTGTACGGCCTCCCATTGCTGCTGTCTCCATCGCCACACTCTGCTGCCATGTGCCACTTTCAGGTCTCTTCACACTGCTGGTGTGTTAAATTTTTTGACATAGGGTGCAGGCAGATTACGGGCCTCACATAGCTGCTGCCAGGCCCCTAATCTGCCATGGGCCCCTATAAACCGCCTCCTCATGCTGCTGCCAAGTCTAGAGTCTGTCATGGGTCCCTGTACGGCCTCCCATTGCTGCTGTCTCCATCGCCACACTCTGCCATGTGCCACTTTCAGGTCTCTTCACACTGCTGGTGTGTTTAATTTTTTGACATAGGGTGCAGGCAGATTACGGGCCTCACATAGCTGCTGCCAGGCCCCTAATCTGCCATGGGCCCCTATATACCGCCTCCTCATGCTGCTGCCAAGTCCAGAGTCTCTCATGGGTCCCTGTACGGCCTCCCATTGCTGCTGTCTCCATCGCCACACTCTGCTGCCATGTGCCACTTTCAGGTCTCTTCACACTGCTGGTGTGTTTAATTTTTTGACATAGGGTGCAGGCAGATTACGGGCCTCACATAGCTGCTGCCAGGCCCCTAATCTGCCATGGGCCCCTATATACCGCCTCCTCATGCTGCTGCCAAGTCCAGAGTCTCTCATGGGTCCCTGTACGGCCTCCCATTGCTGCTGTCTCCATCGCCACACTCTGCTGCCATGTGCCACTTTCAGGTCTCTTCACACTGCTGGTGTGTTAAATTTTTTGACATAGGGTGCAGGCAGATTACGGGCCTCACATAGCTGCTGCCAGGCCCCTAATCTGCCATGGGCCCCTATATACCGCCTCCTCATGCTGCTGCCAAGTCTAGAGTCTCTCATGGGTCCCTGTACGGCCTCCCATTGCTGCTGTCTCCATCGCCACACTCTGCTGCCATGTGCCACTTTCAGGTCTCTTCACACTGCTGGTGTGTTAAATTTTTTGACATAGGGTGCAGGCAGATTACGGGCCTCACATAGCTGCTGCCAGGCCCCTAATCTGCCATGGGCCCCTATAAACCGCCTCCTCATGCTGCTGCCAAGTCTAGAGTCTGTCATGGGTCCCTGTACGGCCTCCCATTGCTGCTGTCTCCATCGCCACACTCTGCCATGTGCCACTTTCAGGTCTCTTCACACTGCTGGTGTGTTTAATTTTTTGACATAGGGTGCAGGCAGATTACGGGCCTCACATAGCTGCTGCCAGGCCCCTAATCTGCCATGGGCCCCTATATACCGCCTCCTCATGCTGCTGCCAAGTCCAGAGTCTCTCATGGGTCCCTGTACGGCCTCCCATTGCTGCTGTCTCCATCGCCACACTCTGCTGCCATGTGCCACTTTCAGGTCTCTTCACACTGCTGGTGTGTTTAATTTTTTGACATAGGGTGCAGGCAGATTACGGGCCTCACATAGCTGCTGCCAGGCCCCTAATCTGCCATGGGCCCCTATATACCGCCTCCTCATGCTGCTGCCAAGTCCAGAGTCTCTCATGGGTCCCTGTACGGCCTCCCATTGCTGCTGTCTCCATCGCCACACTCTGCTGCCATGTGCCACTTTCAGGTCTCTTCACACTGCTGGTGTGTTAAATTTTTTGACATAGGGTGCAGGCAGATTACGGGCCTCACATAGCTGCTGCCAGGCCCCTAATCTGCCATGGGCCCCTATATACCGCCTCCTCATGCTGCTGCCAAGTCTAGAGTCTCTCATGGGTCCCTGTACGGCCTCCCATTGCTGCTGTCTCCATCGCCACACTCTGCTGCCATGTGCCACTTTCAGGTCTCTTCACACTGCTGGTGTGTTTAATTTTTTGACATAGGGTGCAGGCAGATTACGGGCCTCACATAGCTGCTGCCAGGCCCCTAATCTGCCATGGGCCCCTATATACCGCCTCCTCATGCTGCTGCCAAGTCCAGAGTCTCTCATGGGTCCCTGTACGGCCTCCCATTGCTGCTGTCTCCGTCGCCACACTCTGCTGCCATGTGCCACTTTCAGGTCTCTTCACACTGCTGGTGTGTTTAATTTTTTGACATAGGGTGCAGGCAGATTACGGGCCTCACATAGCTGCTGCCAGGCCCCTAATCTGCCATGGGCCCCTATATACCGCCTCCTCATGCTGCTGCCAAGTCCAGAGTCTCTCATGGGTCCCTGTACGGCCTCCCATTGCTGCTGTCTCCGTCGCCACACTCTGCTGCCATGTGCCACTTTCAGGTCTCTTCACACTGCTGGTGTGTTAAATTTTTTGACATAGGGTGCTGGCAGATTACGGGCCTCCCATTGCTGCTGCCAGACATGTAATCTGCCATGGGCCCCCGTACCGACTCCTCATGCTGTGACGTTGCAACAAGGTGTAATTCAACCCTACATATGTTAGACCGCCTTTACGAACAGCTAAAGGCCATCACAGATTTCCTGATGTTAAAAGCGGATAAAGGTACTCCCTGTGTAACTTAGATGTCAGCCATTGTCAGCTCATGTGTGACACCTGCGCTTGCTCAGGCCCTTTGAGGAGGCCACGCTATTCGTGAGTCGGCAGGACTATGGGATGAATGAGGTCAAATCGGCCATGGGCCCCCGTACCGCCTGTTCACGCTGATGCTGGTCCCACAGTGTGACCTGGGTCCCTGTACGGCCTCCCATTGCTTCCACTCTGCCATGTACCTCTTTGAAATCTCCTCACACTCCTGCGGTTGTCCATTTTGTCATAGGTTGCTGGCAGATTAGCGGCCTTCCATAGGTGCCGCCAGGCCCCATATCGACCATGGGCCCCCGTACCTCCTGGTCACGCTGCTGCTGAGCCCACAGTGTGACCTGGGTCCCTGTACGGCCTCCCATTGCTTCCACTCTGCCATGTGCCACTTTGAAATCTCCTCACACTCCTGCGGTTGTCCATTTTGTCATAGGTTGCTGGCAGATTACAGGCCTTCCATAGGTGCCACCAAGCCCCATATCGGCCATGGGCCCCCGTACCGCCTGGTCACGCTGCTGCTGGGCCCACAGTGTGACCTGGGTCCCTGTACCGCCTCCCATTGCTCCCACTCTGCCATGTGCCACTTTCAGGTCTCCTCACGCTCCTGCTGGTTTCCATTTTGTCATAGGTTGCTGTATGGCCTCCCATTGCTGCTGCCTCCACCGCCACACTGTGGCTCCAAACACTGGTTTTGGCCCCGTGACTGCCCAAATGAGTGAAGTGTGCGGTGATTCTAAGATCGACGGCACTCATCTGCATGTCATACTGACAGACAGTATTATTTCTCTTCCCCAGCAGACTCCAAGGGCATTTAAATTAAAGGTACAGTGTTCTGCACTAATATTAAGTCTCTCTGAAGCCTAGAAACACCCTTTTTTAAGTTAAATTCACAGCGAATTTATTCGACTCGAATCGAATATTGTCCACGAATTCGCCGAATCAGTCGAATCGAATTTTTCATTTCTTCGCTCATCTCTAGTTGTAATGTTTCCCCTGAAGCAAGCGTGAACTAACCCCTTCATATTATAAAGCAGACCGAATTGGCATTTTCCACAATTATGCATAGGCCAGATCTATGTGCCCAGACAGGACCTCCCAGTGGCTATTCTATGGACAAGGTTCACTTTTCTGTATGCCTGATCTTTATTGAGCTGCAATAGTCAATACGCTGCAATGGGCAGAAATATTTGGAAACAAACCACATGAGCTCAAGTATCCAAACATTAATGTTCCTTCATAGCAAACTTCCATGATGTACTGTATGGGCCTGGCCCACTCCAAATGAATGCATTGTTCTGGTAGGTCCTCCTATTACAGACTTTAGCTACTTGTGGAGGACATTGCACTGACTTTTCCTCAGATTGCATATTATCTGACCATCTTAAGTCTCGGGAATACAATCAAGAGGATCTGACACTTTTTTAAGGTAACAAAAAATAGTCTTTAATTGACTCAACATAAAAATAAGCCAACATGGCTAAAGCATATCTTGAAAATATGGGGACTCTGATATCTGGCGACAGTCCGTTCACGAACGAGAAGCAATTCTGCACCCCTAAAACCAACATAGAGGAAAGGGATGGTCAAATTGCTGTGCTGCTTCCAAACCATCTCTGGCATGCCAGGGTCTTTATGCAGGTCCTCGATGCCAATTCTTGCCTGGGGCCACAAAATATCCACTGGCCACAAGTGAAGGTGAGTGGAGGACGTGAAGCTGGATTTCTACCAGTTTCAACCGCAAGCAGTACCACTCCTGAAAAATGAGACCAAATAATCATTGACACGTCATCATGACAGTCAATTCTCAGTGCAGGCTACCTAGAGTGTCTTTCCTTTTTAACCATTTCAAGAGTTCAAGGAAACATTCTTGGAGCATCTACTGTGTTTGGAAAGGCCCACGGTCCCCCCCTCCCCCAGGCACACTAATGCTTACTTGAAGTGGAGCCCCATCCTGATTTCATGATGGGCTCTGAGGAAGAGGCAAGTCCTCGAAACGCGTCAGCCTTTTGGATGTCTAAACTCCCTATTGTGGACTGTTACTCAGCGCGGTGTTGATCCAGCTGTTCTTCTATGATGTGCCTTGACTATATTGTCGTTTGTGAGTACAACACCTACTTTATTTTTTATTAAACATTTTTTATGGTAATGCACTAGGCCTGTGCGCCCTCTTTTTGTTCTTTCCCCATTGATTTCATGATGTGCTTGAAAAGCTTGCCTCTCTGGTATACGTGGCTCATGAAGGAGTGTTCTTGGGATCACACCAAAACAAGGTGCTTGTTCGGGGAGCAATGGACAGGAGAGAGGGGCCAAGGAATGCTGGCATGGGAGCAGCTAAATTAATGATTTTGGCTGCTCTGTGGTAAGCGGCTCCTTTTTAAAAGTCAGCAGCTACCGTTTTTGTAGCTGATGACTGTTATTTTTTGATAGGTGGAGTGTAAATCCACTTTAAATGTACTGTACAGCATTTCTGACAAACGCGGCTTAAGATATGGTGTGGCCCTAGGGTCAATGTGTGTTTAGAATACTTCCAAAATGCACATACAAAAACACTACATCCAAATGCATGTTCCATTTCTATAGCATGTTAAACAGAAGAAAAATGCACTTACATAATGTTAACATGCGCAAATAAAAGTAGACAAAATACACATACTTTTATTCTGGCTTCACATACATGCATTGTGGTATAACACCGCATTCCTGGTCAAATCACATGCAATTTGTGTGCGTTGCAATTAGAGACAAACATTTTGCACACCTCAAATTGCACAGCATCCGGGCCAAAAATGTGCAGGACCCTTTTTCAGGGTATGCACATGGGTGTGAATAGGCATGCGATCCAATTTGGCAAATTGCAATACGCTTTGTGTACCAATTTTGGTGTGTTGTTAACTTCACCTAGAAAGCCGCAGCAGATGGCATGAAGGGGTTGCGGTTGTGATGCGGTGCAGCGCTTGCACAGAAAACACTGCAAATTTCACATCGCATCTGTGTGAAAGCAGAATGTGCCAATATGTGGCTTGACAAAGCACAGTGGTCAGTGCAGATTATTTTCAATCCATGTTTTTTTACACTTTTCATTCACTGGTTTAACTCAGGTGATCGTTAATCACAATTATCTCCAGAGATCACATGCAGCCCCTCAACCATCTACACATATCTCTGGAAATCTATACAGATCTCCTTGAAAAAATGTCTCCTCTCTTCTTCGGAAAACAATTGTCCTCCACCTCATAAACAGGGGGACAGAGAAGACTTCTCCTTGATAACTAAAATCAGATTAATTATCTGTGCTTAATAAACATACACCAATACTGCAAATGCAATGTATTGTCGAAGGCATTGCACACTAGAAATGTCAAATGCGTTAGTGTGTACAGTGCATGAGTGTAAAATGCTTTAGTGCACACTGCAGTGTACAACGCATTGCACACTGTAATACACTGTACAATGTAATACCGTGTACACCCACAGATTGTAGACTGTAATGCACTGTACACGATCATGCAGGATAGAGCTACGCATTGCACATTGTGATACCGTGTACACCCACACATTGTAGACTGTAATGCACTGTACACTATCATGCAGGATAGAGCTACGCATTGCACACTGTGATACCGTGTACACCAACACATTGTAGACTGTAATGCACTGTACACTGTCATGCAGGATAGAGCTACGCATTGCACACTGTGATACCGTGTACACCAACACATTGTAGACTGTAATGCACTGTACACTGTCATGCAGGATAGAGCTACGCATTGCACATTGTTTTACCGTGTACACCTACACATTGTACACTAATGCACTGTACACTGTCATGCAGGATGGAGCAACGCATTGCACACTGTGATACCGTGTACACCCACACATTGTAGACTAATGCACTGTACACTGTCATGCAGGATGGAGCAACGCATTGCACACTGTGATACCGTGTACACCAACACATTGTAGAATGTAATGCATTATACGCAGTATACATGTCCAGATATTCAAAGATTAGCCATGAAGGCCTAGCTGGTTACCTATTTGGCAACCGCAGATAGCCGAATAACGCTACACTGCATCCAGGCAGCTCTGGGAGGGCGTCATATGACATCCTGGCAGAACGCGCTCTCCGTGATTGCTGTGTCCTAAGGACACAGCTGATCACATGATGTGGTAAAAGGCCAATCACAGCGGCTTTTTACCATGTGATCAGCCATGTCCAATGACACGCTGATCACCGGGAAATGCATTTGCCGGGTCTTGGCTGCACTTTCATCACGCTGTCAGAATGTGTGGAAAGTACTGCCGAGAACCAGCAGTTATCAGAGCAGGGGTCAGCACCGATGATCCGTGCCCTGATGATCAGTGCCCACCAACAGTTCCGCCCACCTGTGGCCAGCAGTGCCACCCACCAGTGCTGCCTCATCAACGCACATCAGTGTTGCTAAATTACCAGTTTACCAAATGTTATAATATAAACAGACTTTTATTCATTATGAGCTATTTTGTTGTTTAACGAGCAAAAAGTAAAACACACAGCAGCAAGTCAATACCACCCAAAGAAAGCTCTATTTGTCTGAAAAAACTGATATAAATTTAAGATGGGTACAATGTGGCATGACCGCACAATTGTCATTCAAAGGGTAACAGTGCAGAAAGATGAAAATTGGCCAGGACAGGAAGGGGGTAGGAGTACCCAGTAGGCAAGAGGTTAATATCATTGACCCATCAATACCCAGGAGCTAATGTACAGATAAGTAGCATGTGCACCAAGTGAGATTCTGCTAGGCCCCACCCACAAAATTACAATTACCTGTCCCTCACATGTTATAAATAGAGATGAGCGAATCGAACCAGGCGAAGTGGAATTCGTTTCGAATATCGGGAAAAATTCGATTCGCATCGAATCCGAATTTTAGCAAACTTCGGGTGCACGAATCGAATTTTTCCCGATCAGCCGGCAAAAGTGTCACTGCAGAGAGCTCCGCTATTTCTGACAGTTCTGACAGTTCATTTACAGCGGTTGAAACATTGTATCTGTTTGTTTTCATTTAGGATACAATGTTTTTATTCGGAAATAAATAGATACAATGTTTCAACCGCTGTAAATGTGAAGGAACTGTCAGAGAACTGTCAGAAATAGCGGAGCTCTCTGCAGATACACTTTTTGCTGTACTGGAATACTTCTTCTTTTCATTCTTCTTTGCATTCTTCTTCTTCTTCTTCCTCTTCTTTTCATTCTTCTTTTCATTCTTCTTCTTCTTTTCATTCTTCTTTTCATTCTTCTTCTTTTCATTCTTCTTCTTTTCATTCTTCTTCTTCTTCTTTTCATTCTTCTTTTCATTCTTCTTCTTCTTCTTTTCATTCTTCTTCTTCTTCTTTTCATTCTTCTTCTTCTTTTCATTCTTTTCATTCTTCTTCTTCTTCTTCTTTTCATTCTTCCTTTCATTCTTCTTCTTCTTCTTTTCATTCTTCTTCTTCTTCTTTTCATCTTCTCATTCTTCTTCTTCTTCTTCTTTTCATTCTGCTTCTTTTCATTCTGCTTCTTTTCATTCTGCTTCTTTTCATTCTGCTTCTTTTCATTCTTCTTCTTTTCATTCTTCTTTTCATTCTTCTAATTTTCATTCTTTTTCTAATTTTCATTCTTTTTCTAATTTTCATTCTTCTTCTTCTCATTCTTTTCATTCTTCTTTTCCTTCTTCTCATTCTTTTCATTCTTCTTCTTTTCATTCTTCTTCTTCTTCTTTTCATTCTTCTTTTCCTTCTTCTTTTCCTTCTTCTTCTTCTTCTTTTCCTTCTTCTTCTTCTTCTTTTCCTTCTTCTTCTTCTTCTTTTCCTTCTTCTTCTTTTCCTTCTTCTTCTTTTCCTTCTTCTTCTTTTCCTTCTTCTTCTTTTCCTTCTTCTTCTTTTCCTTCTTCTTCTTTTCCTTCTTCTTCTTCTTCTTCTTCTTCTTCTTCTTCTTCTTCTTCTTCTTCTTTTCCTTCTTCTTCTTCTTCTTCTTCTTCTTCTTTTCCTTCTTCTTCTTCTTCTTCTTCTTTTCCTTCTTCTTCTTCTTCTTCTTCTTCTTCTTTTCCTTCTTCTTCTTCTTTTCCTTCTTCTTCTTCTTCTTCTTCTTCTTTTCCTTCTTCTTCTTTTCCTTCTTCTTCTTCTTCTTCTTTTCCTTCTTCTTCTTCTTTTCCTTCTTCTTCTTCTTTTCCTTCTTCTTCTTCTTTTCCTTCTTCTTCTTTTCCTTCTTCTTCTTCTTCTTCTTCTTTTCCTTCTTCTTCTTCTTCTTTTCCTTCTTCTTCTTTTCCTTCTTCTTCTTCTTCTTTTCCTTCTTCTTCTTCTTCTTTTCCTTCTTCTTCTTCTTCTTTTCCTTCTTCTTCTTCTTCTTCTTCTTCTTCTTCTTCTTCTTCTTCTTCTTCTTCTTCTTCTTCTTCTTCTTCTTCTTCTTCTTCTTCTTCTTCTTCTTCTTCTTCTTCCTTCTTCTTCTTCTTCTTTTCCCCTTCTTCTTCTTCTTCTTCTTTTCCTTCTTCTTCTTCTTCTTCTTCTTCTTTTCCTTCTTCTTCTTCTTCTTCTTCTTCTTTTCCTTCTTCTTCTTCTTCTTCTTCTTCTTTTCCTTCTTCTTCTTCTTCTTCTTTTCCTTCTTCTTCTTCTTCTTCTTTTCCTTCTTCTTCTTCTTCTTCTTCTTCTTCTTCTTCTCCTTCTTCTTCTTCTTCTTCTTTTCCTTCTTCTTTTCCTTCTTCTTTTCCTTCTTCTTCTTCTTCTTTTCCTTCTTCTTCTTTTCCTTCTTCTTCTTTTCCTTCTTTTCCTTCTTCTTCTTTTCCTTCTTCTTCTTTTCCTTCTTTTCCTTCTTCTTCTTCTTCTTTTCCTTCTTCTTCTTTTCCTTCTTTTCCTTCTTCTTCTTCTTCTTTTCCTTCTTCTTCTTTTCCTTCTTCTTCTTTTCCTTCTTTTCCTTCTTCTTCTTTTCCTTCTTTTCCTTCTTCTTCTTTTCCTTCTTTTCCTTCTTCTTCTTTTCCTTCTTTTCCTTCTTCTTCTTTTCCTTCTTTTCCTTCTTCTTCTTTTCCTTCTTCTTCTTCTTTTCCTTCTTCTTCTTCTTCTTCTTCTTCTTTTCCTTCTTCTTCTTCTTCTTCTTCTTTTCCTTCTTCTTCTTCTTCTTTTCCTTCTTCTTCTTCTTTTCCTTCTTCTTCTTCTTCTTTTCCTTCTTCTTCTTCTTTTCCTTCTTCTTCTTCTTTTCCTTCTTCTTCTTTTTCTTCTTCTTCTTCTTTTCCTTCTTCTTCTTCTTCTTCTTCTTCTTCTTTTCCTTCTTCTTCTTCTTTTCCTTCTTCTTCTTCTTTTCCTTCTTCTTCTTTTCCTTCTTCTTCTTCTTTTCCTTCTTCTTCTTCTTCTTCTTCTTTTCCTTCTTCTTCTTCTTCTTTTCCTTCTTCTTCTTTTCCTTCTTCTTCTTCTTCTTTTCCTTCTTCTTCTTCTTCTTTTCCTTCTTCTTCTTCTTCTTCTTCTTCTTTTCCTTCTTCTTCTTCTTCTTTTCCTTCTTCTTCTTCTTCTTTTCCTTCTTCTTCTTCTTCTTCTTTTCCTTCTTCTTCTTCTTCTTTTCCTTCTTCTTCTTCTTCTTTTCCTTCTTCTTCTTCTTCTTCTTCTTCTTTTCCTTCTTCTTCTTCTTCTTCTTTTCCTTCTTCTTCTTCTTCTTCTTCTTCTTCTTCTCCTTCTTCTCTTTCTTCTTCTTCTTCTTCTTTTCCTTCTTCTTCTTCTTCTTCTTTTCCTTCTTCTTCTTCTTCTTCTTTTCCTTCTTCTTCTTCTTCTTCTTTTCCTTCTTCTTTTTCTTTTCATTCTTCTTCTTCTTTTCATTCTTCTTTTCATTCTTCTTCTTCTTTTTTTCATTCTTCTTCATCTTCTTTTCTTTCTTCTTTTCATTCTTCTCATTCTTCTTTTCATTCTTCTCATTCTTCTTCTCATTCTTCTTTTCATTCTTCTTCTCATTCTTCTTTTCATTCTTCTTCTTTTCATTCTTCTTTTCATTCTTCTCATTCTTCTTTTCATTCTTCTTCTCATTCTTCTTTTCATGAAGAAGAAAAGAAGAATGAGAAGAATGAAAAGAAGAATGAAAAGAAGAAGAATGAAAAGAAGAATGAGAAGAAGAATGAAAAGAAGAATGAAAAGAAGAATGAGAAGAATGAAAAGAAGAATGAAAAGAAGAAGTATTCCAGTACAGCAAAAAGTGTATCTGCAGAGAGCTCCGCTATTTCTGACAGTTCTCTGACAGTTCCTTCACATTTACAGCGGTTGAAACATTGTATCTATTTCCGAATAAAAACATCTGTATCC